>NW_027458768.1:7500-307500 GCF_050624435.1 Tenrec ecaudatus
TTGATCACTTAGTGACATGGGACACTAGACCATGGCATACCTTTACTTTCCAGATGAGAAAACTCACTCAAAAAGACACAGGTACTGACCCACAGGAACACAACTGGTTAACAACAAAGCCACATTCCCAACCAGTGTCTGGAGCCAGAGCTCAGAGCCCCATATGCCTGTGCCCAGCTGAGCAGTCACCCTCTCCTGGACCCTCGAAAGATCTGAGCAGATCCTCCCCCCCCCCCGTGTCCCCTCCCACGACCGAATGTTTTTTCATAGGATGGCACTGAATCTGCAGCTCCGGGAGAGGGACATATCTGATGGAGAACACGGAGAAGACGAAGGGGGAGGAGGGGAGAGTGGAGCACATCCTGGCCCACCAGGCCTTGAGGATGATGTTCCCACTCAGAGAAGACAGTCCACACAGAAGACCACATGGCCAGCCCAAGATGAGACACGACGTCCCTCAAAGACCCATAGCCCTAGAAGGGACAACACTGGAGACACAGTGCGGGAACGGATCCCGCCACACCGAGGCATAGCACTAAGGGGGTGCAGCAGAAGAGCAAGGAAGTGGAGCAACAAGGTCCCCAGGGAATGCCATAGGAAGACTTTGGGGGCAGGACTTGGTGCCCACACAGACTGGACTGGAAAACACTGCTAAGGGCCAACAAACAGTCTGTGAACTAACTACGAGCTTTCCTTTCTTGATGAGTTGTGTTTTCTTTTATGGTCATTGGATTTTGGCTGTTTTCTTTCTTTTGGTGCTTGCTTTTGCTCTGTCTTGTGTTTGTGCATGTTATTACCTCTACTGTATGTCTAAAAAGAGATGCTGGATGCACAATCTGCAGGAGAGAAAAAGGGGACCAACGCTTCGGGGGAGGGCCACGGGAAAGAGGGAGTTGGGGGGAAAGCAAGTGATGTTAAGAAACCCAGAGACAAGGGAACAACAAGTGGATGCAAATCCGTGGTGAGGGCGATGTAGGAATCCTGGTAGGGCGTTATCAAGGGTGAAGGAACCAAGAGGATTTACTGAAACCCAAATGAAGATTGAGCATAGCAGTGGGCACAAGAGGGAAATGAAAGGGAATAGCAGAGCGACCTAGGAAGCACGGGCCAGTTATAGAGGTCTAAAGAAAGGCACGCACAGATGTAAATATATTTATCTGTGAGCATGGGGAAATACACCTATGTCCATATCTTTATAGGTGTCCTATTAAGGTAGCAGATGGCCTTTGGGCCTCCACTCAAGGACTCTCTCATTGCAAGAATACCTTGTTCTATTACATTGGCATTCTATGATGCTCACCTTCCCGACACGTTCCCTGAAGTCTAAGCGGTTGCATAAGCAAATGTGGTCAAGAAAGCTGATGGTGCCCTGCTATCAAAAGATATGGCGTCTGAGGTCTTAAAGGCCTGAAGGGTAAGCAAGCAGCCATGTAGCTCAGAAACAACAGAGCCCACATGGAATAAGCATACCAGCCTGTGTGATCACGAGGTATCAAAGGGATCAGGCATCATCAACACACAAAAATCTCATTGCGAGTGAGCAGGGAATGCTGGGTAGAGAGCCAAAGCCCATTTGCAGTACACTGGACATTCCCTTAAGTAAGGTCTTGGGGAAGAGACAAGCCTACACAGGGTACTAGACAGCAACGGTGAAACACAACTTTCCTCTAGCTCCTCAATGCTTCCTCTCCCCTCACTATCAAGATCCCAATTATAACTTACAAATCTGACTAGACCAGAGAATGTACACTGGGGCAGATAGGAACTAGAAACACAGGGAATTCAAGGTGGATGAGCCCTTTAGGACCAGTGTTATGAATGGGGATGCTGAGAGGGTGGAGGGAGGGTAGGCTGGCACCAGGGAACCGATGACAAGGATCTACATAAAACCTCAAAAGAAAAGGGGGTGAAGGGGAACATCAGACAGTGCAAGATATGACAAAATAATAATTAGTAAATGATGAAGGATTTATGAGGAGGGGTAGTGAGAATGGGGGTGGGGGGAATGAGGAGCTGAGGCCAGGGGCTTGGGTGGAGAGAAGATATTTTGAGAATAATGAGGGCAATGAATGTACAAATGTGCCTTATATCAGTGATGTTTGCACGTATTGTGGTTATTGTTGTATGAGCCCCTATAAAAGGAGAGGAAAAACAGACCCTGCCAGAGGGCTGATGCTAGGATGATCTCAGGCTGGATTAGACCAGCAAAAGCAGGTGCTGCAGTCGCCTCACCCTGTGTCTATTCCTGTGTGAGGCATGAAGCTTAGGGTCCACAGCCCTGGCAGCTGGACAGTGAGAGAGGCGGGGCTCCTGGGTAGTCCTGCTGTCTGGGGCACCTCTTTCACGGAGCCCACACCAGGGGAGCTCTTCAACTCATGGGGGATTGGCAGGAAGCCTCTGCTCATGCACACACACCACCACCTAGCTGGAGGACCTCGGTGAACAAAGCCTGAGGCAGACAACAAGCCCACTAACTGATCTTGTGAGAGATATAATCAGGATCCAGGAACCGGCAACTGGGAGTAAGGGGCAGCATACCTGGGTCCCAGCCCCTCCCACTGCCCTCTGCAAGGAGTGACATTCCAAAGCACAGTGTTTTCCAAAGGCACTGTCAGGACTTTGGAATGGGCAGCTCATTTGTGGACATGGATACTATGTCATCCAGACATACTACCTCCTCCGATCCTGTCAGCTGAGACTAAAAACCCTTCCAAGCAGAAAGCCATGCATCTGAACAGTATCCACCAGCCACTCACGTCCACTCCTGCTGCCTCCAAAGAGCTTTCCTGAGTTGGTCAGATCTCTCTGGGGACAGATATCCCTCGGTCCTTGGTTCTGCGTGAGAAAGAATTCACGCCAAAGCCTGGTTTGTGATCCAAGTGAGGTTTAGGAGAGTTAGGGAGGTGTGGTGGGCAACCCTGGTCGATCCTAGTGGCTGAATTGAATATACTTGGCCTAGGTGGGTCGATGCAGGTGCAGCGCCCACCCAGGTGGACCTGCCCTTCCTGGCCGGAAACCTGGACCTCTGAGCACGCACAGTGTGCCACTCCTTCCTGGGCCGCTAACTGGGCCCTCTGAGCATGTGTAATGGACACCCCAGTCCCTATGCTAGCTACCTAACATTTCCACCCTGAAGAGATATGGACCCAAATCTTTGGGGTACTGGGCGACGACATCTCTAGCTACTTCCTGCTGGCAAAAGGGGCGAAGTGGGGCTTTGGGTCCACACCCTTCCTGCTCTGCAGGGAGAGGTTGTCCATTCAGCGCTAGGATGGATAAGGTTGAAGTGGTCCAGGAGATGGTGGTCCTGGAGCTGGCACACTTGGATTAGGGGCTTTGGTAACTTGAGAACTTCTGGAAAAACCAACAAACGCACAAAAGGGTGAACAGTTTAACTGAGACAAGGCTAGAATTGTGAGGTGGGACTGCCCTTGAAAGTAGGTGAGTATCACAGGAAGTAAGTAAAAATCTTAGAATTATCAGGCGTGTGTGTTTGTTCATTCTAAGTACCGGCACGGGGGTAAAAGCATTCACAATTTCCCCTAGGGGGGTCCAGGGTTTGGGCACTACTGGGTGCAGTGGGATCACCGCTTCACTTATGATCCTAAGGCATTGGCCCCTCTGATAAGAACCATCCTTCTTTTTAACCCTATAACGCCTCACTTTTAAATTTTTGGGCAAAAAAAATTTCGTTTTGATTCATTACTTTCATAGTTATCAATATATATACATTTATATTCATTTCATTAAATGTTAGGGAAAGGTCATGCTCGGTGTTATAGGGTTAAATTGTAATATTGGGATGCTACAGGCGGGGTCAACAGGGATCCAAAGTAGAGTAACTGCCTGTGTCATTTTTAATTTTCTCGGGTTCCATTTGAGTAAAAGGCTTGTAAGTTACCCAGGGACCAAATGCCCCTGGTGCCTCTACTAGGGGTAGAATGTTCAGGGAGGGTTCAGGGCTGGGAGAATAGTGACCTGGAGTGCAGGATCCCTTAGGGCAGGGGTCCTCAAATTGTTTACACAGGGGGCCAGTTCATTGTCTCTCCGACCGTTGGAGGACCAGACTATGGTTTTCAAAAAACCTATGAACAAATTCCTATGCACACTGCACGAGTCGGCTGCTAAGCAGGACAGGCAGTGGCAGCAAAAACACCCCGAGGGTGGGATAAATGACATCGTGCCACATGTGCCCCATGGACCACAGTTTGAGGACGCCTGCCTTAGGGGTTCCTGGGTGCACTGGGGATGAAGGTCTCCTACTGCTCCTCAAGAGGAGAAATGCTCTAAGTTCTGGCATCTCCGCCCACTTTCCCAACACTCTACCGAACTGTTCCCGGTGAATCACGGTTGGAAGGGAAAGCGTACCATTCTCTGCCCACCATTCTCTTTTCTCAAAACGATACTGTGGCCAAATAGAGTTGCAAAGTGAATCTATAAGCTTTTGTTTGCCCAGCCTCTCTGTATCAACTCTATCCCAATTGGACACGATTCATGCAAGGGGGCAATTCCTCCGTATCAAGCTGCTAAGTCCCATCTAGAAAGCACAAAACAAGGAGGCGATTGACAGCTTGCTGCCTCCAGGTCAATAACCCCCACTTGAGAGCGTACCCCTGGGTTGCCCTGAATCTCATGCCTCAGCCCGAGGGAAGGGGTCAAGGACCAGTCACCGAGGGTGACCTTTAGGCCCAACCATTTTTCTGGACAACAGACTAGGAGGACCACTGCTTGGGATGGCCCCAAGGCCCTCCAAGACGCCTGCTGGTGGGGCTGACGCTCAAATCTCTGAAGGGAAGGGACACGTGGCAGCTCAGGGAACCTTAAGGGAAATTGGAATTTCTGGCTGGAACATCATGGCAGAGGAGCTGTGTATTAAGTAAGAGCTGTCCCCAAAAGTGCCTGAAGCAGCATCGCTGAAAGCCTAAAGGTAACAGTGACTCCGCCTAGGCTTCCGAACGCCATTGGCCTAAGCCTGGGCCACGGAAAACCAGCCTGTAACAAGGAACAAACCAAATCTGGAAGAACACTAGCCCTATAACGCCTCAAGTTTTAAATTTAGGAAATATTTTTTTTTTGGTTTTTATTCTTTACTTTCATAGTTATCAATATATGTGGCATTCAAAATATATTTTAAAAGCATAAAATTTTCAGTGTTTTTGAAATGTGACCAAATTGTCACTTTTATAATTTGGGTACCAGATACGTTTTCATTAAGAATTATGACAATTTTGTGCTTGGCGTTATAGGGCTAGAGCAGCTTGTTTGAAAAACCAGGAGAAAGGCAAAGGGAATGAAGGGGAAAAGGGAAACTTTTGGCTCCCAGGACCAGGCAGGGCTAATTCCCCGGCCTCTTCACCCAGCTCCCTAGGCAGCGCCCTTCCACATGTTTGGACTGGTGGGTGCCATCTTGGCCATGGTCACAGACCCTGTTACCTCTCGGCTACAATGGCGACTGTGTAGGATCTCTGGGAAAAGCTGAAACAGCTTTGACAAGAGTGAAGCCATTTGGGGCTGACAGAAGCCACCATGAAAAGAAAATAAAGTAGCTAGGAAGTGTAAGTCAACTAGCTGATATTGGGGAGGTAGGCTGTGCAGACGTCGCCCAAGGGAATGTCACGAAGGAAATGGATGTTCAGAAGGCTGGCGAGAACGACCAGAGCAGTTTTGGTTCAACTAAGAATGGCTAACCCTAATACCCCGCTTCTCACTCGCCTAGTCCTGAGGAAGTATCCATGTACCTACTATACAAAACAGTGACATTGGAAAAATCAGTGCCTTGAAAACCCCAGGAGAGGTGGACGAGCCACCACTAGAGAGGACGGGCCTAGTCCTCGCCTAGAAAAATCAAAGCTACAGACAATAATGCTTGAAGCTGAATAAAGGTGTCCAGGCGCTGTTTCACTTGACCCCAAAGAGCCCATGCTCACTCTCCATGAAGGGAGCCAGCCAGTAAATTTCTAGGTGGACAAAGGGGTCACCTTCTTGGTTTCAGAAAAGACTACAGGTGCCTTGTCAAAAGGAAAGGCTTTCATTACAGGGGCCCCAGGGCAGACCCAAGCACACCCATGGACAACGGCCAGAATAACAGATTTAGCACAAGAGACAGTTACACGCTCCTTCCTGGTAATGCCTCAATGCCCCTTTCCCCTAATTGATCGTGACTTATTATGAAAAATGGCAGCCATAATTACTTTCTCATCTGCTACAACCACCTTAACCCTTGAACTTGAAAAGCCAAAAGTTTTGCTCACCGCTCCAATGTCAGAGTGATATGTGTTTTATCAAGGAGCAGAAGAGACCTCCTCAAAGGAACTTCTTGATAAATGGCTAAAAGATATTCCTTTTGTTTGGGCAGAGAACAACCTGCCAGACCTTTCTGAACTTCAGGTGCCTGGGGTCGTACAACTTCTGAGCTCAGCTACACTGGTGTGTCAAGCTAACCCTACTCCCTGGATAGCAAAGGTGGGTATTTCTGTTCCCATTTGCAGACTAAAAAGGACAGGCATTTTGGTCTTCTGCAAGTCCACATGGAATGCTCCCCTGCTGCCAATGCAGAAGCCGGGAACTGAGGACTTCCAACCGGTGCAGGATCTCAGAGAGGTAAATGAGAGGACAGAAACTGGCCACCCCACGTACCAAACCCCGAGACCCTCCTGAGTACTATCCTGTCAAACTGAATTTGTTATACTGTTTTGGACTTAAAGGATGCTTTGTTCTCCATACCCGTGTCCCCTGCACATCAACCCAGTGAAGACTTACAGGAACACAAGGAGGAACACCCCCAAACCACCTTGCTCCAGTATGCAGATGACCTCCTCCTGGCCTCCGAAACCCTGGAGGAATGCCAACGGGCTACCAAGGACCTGCTAATAGTCCTTGGCCCATTGGGGTACAGGGTATCTGCAAGAAAGGCTCAACTGTGTGTCCATAAAGCTGTATACCTAGGCTACCAACTGGAGGAGGGAAAACGGACTTTGTCCCCCAGCCGCACGGAGGCGATCCCCAAAATCCCAGTCCCTGAGACTAAGAGGCAGGTGCAAGAGTTTCTAGGAGCTGTGGGGTACTGTCCATTGTGGAATTTGGGATTTTCAAAAATAACAAAACCCCTATATGCAAGTACTGGGGAAAGGAAAAAGAACTTCAATGGACTGAAGTAGAACAACAAGCGTTTGAATCCTTTAAAAAGTCGCTCATATGGGCAACCTCTCTTGCCCTACTAGACATAGTAAAGCCCTTCCAATTGTCTATGTGAGGCCAGAGGCACAGCAAAAGAAGTGCTAACTGAGAACTTGCGGCCATGGAAGAGACCTGCGGCCTATCTTTCAAAGAAACTGGACTCTGTAGCTGCAGGATGGCCGAGCTGCATGCGAGCTGAGGCTGCCATGGCCATCCTAGTCATAGAAGCTAGGAAGCTTACACTGGGACAGGATATTGCTGTGGTAGGGGGACCTATGGTTGAACCACTCCTAACCAGTCCCCCGGACCGGTGGATCTCGAATGCCAGGACTATACCACAAATCCCCAAGGTAGTGGCTGTGGCCATGCCATCCCCAGTGGTACAGCCACAACCTACATACTCAGAAAATGATCTAAAGATAAGCCAAGAGCTGGCCTGCCAAAAAGACTGGGAGCATCCAGGGTGGCTGCTCCATCCTGATGGAAGAAGATTCATGCCAGAAGCTCTGGGAGAGATCTGATTCAAGGACTACATGAAGGTATGCATTTGGGATCCTCTCTAAACTGTCTCAGTTGCTTCTCAGGCACTTTTACATACCCAGGCTTGGACACTGGGTGGCAGATGTCACCCACCGTTTATTGCACTGTGCTCGGGTAAACAACCCCAGAAAGAAAAGGAGCAACCCCAACCACGAGCTCGAGGTAGTAGTCCTGGAGAATTCTGGGAGGTGGACTTTATGGACATCAAACTTAGAAAGTATGGCTACCGATATTTGCTGGTGTTCGTAGACGCCTGTTCTGGATGGGTGGAAGCCTTCCCAACAAAGAAGGAAACTGCTGCCACTGTGTGTAAATTATTAGTAACTAAAATTGTCCCTAGATTTGGCCTTCCCATCACCTTGGGGTCCAACAATGGCCCAACATTTATTGCTCAAATTACTAAAGTCTTAGCAATGCTTCTAAATATTAACTGGAAGCTCTTCAGGGCAAGTAGAAAAAATAAACAGAACCCTAAAGGAATTGTTCGTTGAGTTGCATTTAGGACCTGGCGAGAACTGGGTTGATCCTTACTTTACCTTTTGCCCTACTTCAAGTCCGATGCAATCCCTATGTGAAAAGCATGACCCCATTTGAATTTATGTTTGGCAGACCTTCCCCAAATCCTCCCAAGATTGAGGGAAGTAGAAATAATGGAAGTCACTAATCGTTCCCTCATCGAGTGCCTGCAGGCTGTGCAACAGGTGAGAGACAAATCATATGCTCTGACACCTTCATTTTGGGCCTAACCAAGGGAAAGGGAACAGGCAGCCAACAACGTGCAACCAGGAAACTGGACATGGGTAAAGAAGCACCAACCTGACACCTTAGAACCTAGGTGGACTGGCCCATACCAGGTGATACTTACAACACCAACTGCTGTTAAAATAGTGGGGAGGGGGCCGTGGATTCATCAGTCATAAGTAAAAAAAAAAAAAGCCCTCCCCGAGCATATCCTGAAAAGATGGACACCCAGAAAGACAGAAAATCCCTCAAAATTAAGGCTTTACAGAATTAATTGTTTTTCTCCGAGTATTGCTGACAGCACCCACTGTTTCCCCCAAGCACAAACACATCTGTGGACTGCTATTCTAACCTCCAGCAGTGAATATGTAACCTCTTATACTGGGTATGACCCCCTGTTTTCATTTTGATTGGTTTGATTTGATAGGAAAAAAAATGGCATTCTGGATCCTTTAAAGGTAAAGGGCACAATGGGACCTATACTGGAATCCCGTCCTATGGGTGCGGAATACCCTCTATAGAAAGAAGGCTCCAAACAAACCATTTCTATATATGCCCGGCTCATGGACTCCCTAACTGCCAAGGGGAGGGACATTACCATTGTGCAGCTTGGGGTTGTGAAACTATCATTTTCAGGGTGGAAACTTGTTAAAGATGACCCTATTATTTTTACAAGAATGAGACTCAAGTCGGAAGGGTTTGATCCCACCACGTGTATGGTTTCCAAATGTAACCCAATAAGAATTGGATTCAAGCGTTATTGGGTTCACCGGGAAAACATGGGGAATTCAACATTATGTAAATGATAGAGATCCCGGGAAAACCTTTTCTATCCAGCAAAGTAAAATATGGCAACCTGCCATCCGTACAAAGGCCCAAACCTCGGGATAAATCCTGAAGAGCCACAGCTGGGTGTCATTAAGATTCCTTTGCCGCACCCTCCAGACTCTCCAGTAACTTTCCCGTTCACTGCCAGCCCAACTCACAGGGCCCTTCTCATTCAAGAGCCACCTCAAGGTTCTGTGTTTGATTCTCGGGATGCTGTATTCCAATGTATGAACTCAAATCCTCACCTCACAGCTGATTGTTGGCTTTGTCTGAACCCTGCTTCCCCTTACTATGTAGGCACAGGTACAAATAGCACTATTGGTACAGAGTGTAATCCAATTAGAAATGTTAGTAAAAAGGATTACACAAAGCAGCAGTCTATAGGTGATGTTAGTATGGACTCAAGTCTAAGCTCACTTTAAAAGATTTGCAAGGGCAAGGACTGTGTTTTTATTCATCTAAGTATCCCTTTAATATATCAAGATATCGAGATTTTTGCCTTCAAGCTGTTCCCATTGAACCAAATGTTGATCCTCATTTGTTATCTGCTCCAATGAGTACTTGCTTTACTTGTTCCACAGGACGAACACCCTGTCTCTTTTCCCCAGTATTAGTAGCGGACCTGGGTTTTTGTGTGCTAGTGCATGTTAGTCCTCAAGTGTACCTGTGTTCTGGTGAAGGAGGTGTAGGGATAACTTTGGAATTTCAGGATGAGTTAAAAGAGCCCCAGTATTGGTCCCACTGGTAACAGGGCTTGGGATTATGGGATTAGCTGCAGTCGGGTCAGTTGCTTTAATACAAGGAAACTTAAACTATCAGACTCCTAGTCAGCAAAATGCTTTAGATCTACAGGAATTAAAAAAAAAAACCTGTCTCCCATTTAGAAAGATCCCTAGACTCCCTTGTAGCAGTTGTGTTGCAAAACCACCGAGGGCTTGACTTGCTCTTTTGGAAACAAGGAATGCTGTGCACAGCATTGGGAGAAACTAATTCTATGCAAAGCATTCGGGAATCAATAAAGATAGATGATCCCTGGTTAGGAAAAGATTAGAACAAAGAGTCAAGAAAAGAAATGGAGGAACCAATTGGTTTGAAAAGCTACTTAATTGGTCAGCCTGGCTAACTACCCTATGAACGGCCCTAGCCGGCCCCTAATCCTCCTCCTGCTAAGCCTCACATTTGGCCCAGTAATAACCAATAAGCTAGTGGCATTCCTTACACAGAAAGTACAAGCCACAAAACTCTTAGTGCTGAGCCCACCATACACTGGGCTGGCTACCGCAGATTCAATGATTTGAACTTGGCTAAGAACAGGAGGGAATGTAGCAGCTCTGGGCAAAGCTTAAATAGCCTTGACAAGAGAAGTCATTTTGAGCTGACAGAAGCCATTATGAACGGTAAATAAACTAGCTATGAACTGCCAATGAACTAGCTGATACTGGGGAGTTAGGCTGTGCAGACGTAGCCCAAGGGAACGTACAGAAGGAAATGGATGTTCAGAAGGCTTGCGAGAATGACCAGAGCAGTTTTGGTTCAACTCAGAATGGCTAACCACAATACCCCGCTTCTGAGCTCTGCCTGATTGCACACCTGCACATTGCAAAAGTATAAAAACCTTTGGAAAATTAGACTGGGGGGCCGCTCAGTCTCCCCTCAAGAGAGTTGATGGTCCCTGCGCAGGAAATGAAACTTATTCTGCTGAACTTTCCGGCAGTCTGGGAATGGAGTGTAGCTACAACAGACACAGGTGGCGCCATTCTGCCTGAGAGTGGAGTCACGTGGCTGGGAAAATGGAGGCCGCAGGTTGCGGCCTAGCCGAAAGCCAGCCTGGAGCCGGCCACCCAGCCAGAGTCCTGCCCAAACCAACAGGGTGGACGCAGGCGCCCCCAGGCCTGCTGCTTGCCGGAGCCGCGGCACAACACTGTGTCCCAGTCTTGGCACAACAGACTCCATTTTGAGTCCTGCACCTCCATCTTAGCTCTCAAGGCTGAACCCTAACCGACCTCCCCTCCCCTGCTCAACCCCAAATTCCTGGAACCAGCTCGTCCCAAAGCCAGAATGTTTTCTGAAGATAATGGTCACTCCATCCTTCCTTGACATATAGATAAGATTAACGACCTTCTCCCTTCTGAAGCGCCTGTGTGTGTAGAACCTCACCAGCTATGATCCTTCCCAGCTGTGCCTGCCAACAGTGGGCATAAAAACGCCGCCAGGATTCTTTCCCATGGCGCAGCTTCAATAGCTCAATATCCTGAGTTGCTGAACCCGCCCGCAAACTTCTCAATAAAGCCTGCTTCTAAAACTTCGTTAATTGGGTCTTTCATTCTGTTTTCACATCCAAATAGACCTTGTGTTTTGGTGCCAAAAACCCGGGATAGGTGTGTGGCTCCCCACTTCTTTTGGGGTCCCCTAAGAGCCACCCAAATCTCCAGGACCTTTAGGCACGGCGCTTGCCTACGTTCAAAATCAGTCTATGGCTGCCCTGATGAGTCTCTCCCTCTCACTCAGACCTTGTGAAAGAAAATACTTGTTTTTCTCTCCCAAGTTGCCTGGCCCCAGTCCCAGCTTAACAACCACGCACATTGGCTTCCAACGGGCATTTTTGATTTCAACGTTCTACAGGACCTGGACAATTTCTGCAGGAGGACTGGTAAGGATTCTGAAGTCCCCTATGTGCAGGCTTTTTGGGACTTGCGTTCCCGCCCTGACCTCTGTAGCCATTGTTCCGCCCGCCAAATACGGTTAGCTCTATCTCCTCAGCAGAAAGAACCTGCCATTCAAACCCCAGAAGATCCAGCCAAGCTCCTCAGTGCGCCTCTTCCGCTGCTCTATCAGTCTACCCCGCCCGCTGCGCCACCCCATCGCTCTCTCCTGTCCTCACCGCTTGCCTTTCATACCCGCTCCCACAACCCTCCAGCTGCCCTTTGTCCATTAAGAGAGGTTGCAGGTGTATAGGGACTCATTCAAGTCCACGTCCCTTTTTCCTTAAAGGACCTGTCGCAGATAGAGACCCGCCTGGGCTCTTTCTCAGCAGAGCCCTCTAAGTTTATTAAAGAATTTACCTACATTTCCCAAACGTATGATTTAACCTGGCATGGCATCCAAATGATCCTTGCTTCTACCCTTACTGCCGAGGAACGTACACAGAAAAAAAACACGCTATCGACCCTAATGTCCCCTTGGGGGTGCATGCCATCCCAATAGAGGACCCCAGTTGGAGTTACCAGCCCGGCCGGGCGTCTGATCTTCCTTATAGAAACCTCATGCTCAGGTACCTCATTAGAGGTCTGGAAACAGTCTCCAACAAGGTTGTCAACTATGACAAACTGAGAGAAGTTACTGCTCTTTTTCTTAACCACCTCCAGGAGGCACTCACAAAGTACACTCGTTTAGACCCAGGGTCTAAAAAGTGGGGCCTCTATTTTGGCCTCTCACTTCACCTTCCAGTCAGCCCCTGACATCAGAAAGAAAAGCTAAAGAAAGCTGAGGAGGGCCCTGAAACCCCTATACAGGATCTGGTAAAAATGGCATTTAAAGTTTTCAACGCTTGGGAGGAGCCAGCTGAGGCCACTTGCCAGGTGAGGGTCCAACAGATGGTTAGCCTCCATTCCCAAGCCCTGGTAGCAGCCCTAAGGCCGGCAGGCAATCCCGTCCATCGCCACGCTCCCCAGGGGAGCCGGCACCTACCGCCAGGAGCCTGCTTCAAATGTGGCCGGGTCGGCCACTGGGCAAAAGTTTGCCCCAATCCCAAGCCTCCTACCAAGCCCTGCCCGCAGTGCAAACAGCCAGGCCACTGGAAGTCAAACTGCCCGACCCTGGCTCTGCCACCGGCTCTGCAAAGCCGAGGTGCCGAGATCCTGGAAACTCCAGACACATAGCTGCAAGGTATGGAGCTGCTGGGGTTCATGGACTGAAGAGGCCCTGGCTCCTCGACTCCGGTAACCCTCGCCGAGCCCAGGGTTGTGCTCCAGGTAGCGGACTACCTTCTCCATTTCGCCCTCTCACTCAGGCCCTACTTCCCCTTCCCTGGTCTCGGTTATGGGAATAGACAGGCCCCCCTCCCACTCTGCAGATCCTGTTACTGACTTAGCCCAACAACTTTCCCGCTCCTACCTCAGTATGCTTTTTACCTCCCACTTACACTCCAACTTACACTGAACAGGAAAACACCCAGTATTGCTCCCTTCCTCAACAAAAATGGTGGGTACACAAATAGAACTTACTCATTCTCCCAAAGTTACAACAGGAAACAATCATCACCAATATTCACAATTCTCCACACATCGGGCCAAAAGCTCTCTACACGTTTCTAACCCCATATTTCACCCCACTGGACTATGGAGTACTATCAACACAGTACATGCAAAATGCAACATCGGTGCCCTCTCCAATAGCCAGAAAGCTCAACAACCTCATAAACAGCTCCACCAGATGTAAGGGCACCTACTGGGACAGGACTGGCAGATAAACGTTACCCACATGCCAAAGCATAAGCGGTTTAAATATCTCCTCACTATGGTGAACACATTTTCAGGATGGATCAAAGTCTTTCCCACCTCCTCTGAGAGTGCAAGCATAGTCGCCACTCACCTTCTTCAAGACTTCATTACTCGTTTTGGCCAGCCTGCTTCAATTCAGTCGGACAATGGTCCAGACTTCATATCTATGGTGCAGCAGGCAGTTTGCGCCTCACTGGGCATCTGCTGGAAACTCCACGCAGCCTACACCCCCAGTCTTCTGGTAAGGTTGAACGAGCTAACAGTCTCATAAAACAACAGCTCACCAAACTCTCCCTAGAACTGCAACTTTCTTGGCCTCAACTATTACCCTTTGCTCTTATACTCGCCTTGGTGCAGCCCCTCAGGAGCCGTCCGGCCTCAGTCCTTTCAAAATACTCTACAGACAACCTTTCCTTTTCTCGCCTCTTCCTGCAACCGATTGCCCTCTGCTAGCTTTTTACCTTCCATACTTGTGCTTGCTCCACAACCTTCTTAGACAACACGCCAACTCTGCCATCCCTGAACCCTCTCTGACCTCTGCTGATCACCAAAAACCAGTGCATCCTGGAGATGCTGTGTTAATTAAATCCCTTGCACCCAAACCCTTAGCACCCCGGTGGAAAGGCCCTTACACTGTCCCTTACCACTCCCTCAGCAATCAAGGTTCTTAGACTAGATTCCTGGGTACATTTGTCCCGAGTCCAGATGGCAGTAAACTCTGACCATGGCTCCCAGTGGTCTGCTCAGTCTACTGGTCCTATGTCTCTCTGCCTCACTCACCTCACCAAGCCAGCCAGCTAAACGTAGTATAATTTCCCCTTTTGCCTGGCGATTTTACTTGACTGAAAACTATACCAATTACGCCTGCACTAAGTGTTATGATTATTTGCTGGCCACCGCTAACTGCCCACCCACAGGGGGCAGAGCACCCATATACTTAAATTTCACTGATTTTAAAACGCTTCCTGTATGACCAGAAGGCAACTACCCAATGTGAAAAAAAGTGAATGCAGAAAAACGTAGGGTGTCCTTGGTCTTCCTGCCAGATACATTACTTTTCCCTTCGTCCCCAGGGATGATTCTACTACCATCAATCTAAATACACTCTCACAATCCCAGACCCCTGGGATAGCCGGTGGACGTCTCCGGTTCCAGGAGCCTAGTGCACCACTCGCCAAGAGAAATTTCTGGACGCCAAACTGTATGTATGGAGGTCGCTACTCCAGGTCCAATCCACCATCCACCGTAATATTCAGATCCAAGACCTTCAACTCACTAACTAAATTTCTAAACCTTCTGAGTCTCCCTTCTCCTGGCTCACCCTGCTACAGCAGGGACTGGCCATCGCCACTTTGCTGGACTAGGCAACCTCTCCACCTGCTTCATGTGTGCGGCCCTAGAACGCCCTCCTCTGGTAGCAGTACCAGGTCCTGCCCTGTCATTTTCATCCAACGTAAAGACCACAAAAGCCATAACCATCCCCAACGTCCCTCTGTACATCCAACCGGAAAACACTCAAGTGCCCTTTTGCTACTCCAATCCATCGACACAGACATGTAATGTCACTCAAATCCCCTCCAAACCACTAACAGGGCCAGAAAAAAATTTCTTTTGGTGCAACCATACACTCACTATGCATATAAACATCAGTTCTACCTCTACCCATCACTCTGGTTCCGCAGCTCCCTATATACACTCCGGCTGAGTTCCAGGACAAATACATCCAAGTATACAGTCGTCAAACTAAAAGAGCAGTTTTTCTCCCGATAGCAGTGAGAATCTCCTTCGCCTCAGCAGCAATTGCAGTAGGACTCAGCGGCGGAGCCCTTGGACACTATCATCACAGCAGACAAGTTTACCGCATGCTTCCAGCTGGCAGTCGATGCCTCTGCCAAGTCTCTAGCCTCCCTGCAAAGACAAATAACCTCTGTTGCCCAAGTTGCCTTGCAGAACCACCGCGCTTTACACCTCATCACGGCTGAAAAAGGAGGAACCTGCCTCTTCCTCCAGGAGGAAGGCTGTTATTATATCAATAAACTGGGGATTGTGGAAACTAGAGTCCAGATCCTCAACAAGCTAAACCGAGAGCTGCAAAACAACAGATTCAGAACAGATGGATCTTCCTCCTGGTGGAACTCTTCTCTGTACTCCTTCCTAGCCCCCATACTAGGACCCATAATTTTAGTTATAATTTTGCTCTTAATTGCTCCTTGTCTCATCCAGCTCCGGCAAAGTCGACTCCGCGAAATTACCCGTATAGCAGTTCACCAGCAATACCAACCTCTCCACCCTGTGCTAGGCCGCAACTGTCAGTACTCTGCCTGAAAAGCCCCTCCCCTTGCTTTTTACCCACTACCCACAGGAAGCAGTTACAGAAATGGTTACATCCCTTTTCCCTATAGGGCACAGTCTAAAATGTCCGGTCTTGGCACAACAGACTCCATTTTGAGTCCTGCACCTCCATCTTAGCTCTCAAGGCTGACCCCTAACCGACCTCCCCTCCCCTGCTCAACCCCAAATTCCTGGAACCAGCTCGTCCCAAAGCCAGAATGTTTTCTGAAGATATGGTCACTCCACGCGTCCCTGACATATAGGTAAGATTAACAACCTTCTCCCTTCTGAAGCACCTGTGTGCGCAGATCCTCGCCAGCTTTGATCCTCCCCAGCTGTGCCCGCCAGCAGTGGGCATAAAAACGCTGCCAGGATTTTTTCCCCCTGCGCGGCTTCAATAGCTCAATACCCTGAGTTGCTGAACCCGCCCGCAAGCTTCTCAATAAGGCCTGCTTCTAAAACTTCGTTAATTGCATCTTTGATTCCATTTTCACGTCCAAATAAACCTTATACACTGAGCCTCGAGAAGGCTTTGGGAGTCAAAATCCTCCCAGCCTCCAGGCAGCAGCCTCCCAGCCGCCTCACAAATGCAGCCCGGGAAGGCAGGCGAGTTCCCGGGAAAGCAGGCACGTCAAGTCCCGCACACCAGCAAGAAACGGCACAAAGACGGACACCAGCAAGAAACGGCGCAAAGACGGACACCAGCAAGAAACGGCGCAAAGACGGACACCAGCAAGAAACGGCGCAAAGATGGACACCGTGAATTCAACCCAACAATTCTCCCGAGGGTGGTGAGGTAAAAAGAGCCCAGAGGGGCCCCCAATCCGTGAGACCAACATGGGAGAGCCCACTCCTGGGGCCGGCTTACCTCATAGCTCCGAATCACACAGCTCCACTTCTTTTCGACCTCTCCGGGGACAGGTGTGCCTTGGTCCTTGGCTCCACGCGAAAAACAGCTCACGCCGAGGCCTGGTTTGGGATCCCCGTGAGTTTTATGAGCGGTTAGGGAGGCGTGGTCGATGACGTGGGTCGACCCCATTGGCTTAATTGTTGAATTGAATTCACCTGGCCTAGGTGAGCCAATGCAGGTACAGCGCCCACCCAGGCACAGCTCCCCCTCCTGGCTGGAAACCTGAACTTCTGAGCATGCAGTGAGCCACTGCTTCATGAGCCGGTAGCTTGGACCTCTGAGCATGTGTAATAAGCCTGCCAATCCCTATGCTAGCTCCCTAACAGGTTTTCCAGCCAAAGGTCTGCCTTCTGGAGCTGTTCTACAGAAAGCACTTAGTTCCTGACCCCTACGCATTCGGGGTAATGGATGCCCTCGCTTCCGTGCTTGCTTCTATGTCATTCTGGAATGGTCCTTGTTTCACAGGTCGGCGAGGTCAGGAATTCTGGGCTGGTTGGCTACCAAGCACAAAATAAATAGCCAACAGATTGAAATCTCAACCCCTATATTGGTTTATTATCGACCACACAAACTTGTCTTCTGGAACTTCCCTCCTAAATTTCTGAACCCTTGAATTCCTTGACACATGTACTTGGAAAGCAAGGATTCCAAACTCTGATCACCATATCTGACTGCTCCCCCAGTCCCTCTGCACTGTCAACCAGCAAAGTCGGGCCTCTCCATTTCTCAGAAGCTGCAGATTGTTACGTGACATCACCCTGTGTTTAAATGTTAGTGATTATGCCATTTAAAAAACAAATGTGTGAGCCAACTGGGGGCAAACAAGACTCGTTTCAAACACCAGCTCTGTCTCCTCTAAGGGCCCGTGTACAACTGCGACAACACAACAGTGGGTCCTGCTGGGTCTCCATTAGCATCTGGGAGGAAGGTTATTTATTACAGGGAATCCTACCTTTGTCCCTTGGTGTTAATTGCAGACTCACTGGGTGACGGATTGTATCTGACACGCACCACGTTTGCCGCAGCAAACACCAACACTTTGTCAAACTCCGTTTGGTATTGCTCCATCCCTCCATTATTCTCCCTAATGACAAAAATAATTAACACATTCATATAAAAGCACAGGATGAGGATAGCTTTAATTTATGCATCTAGTTCAGGGTCATCCCTCTTATCAATATATGACAATCTAATGAGGCTTCATTAAAAAGTAGCAGTGAAGCAATTTAGGAAACTGAGGTATTGTCATGAGTCCTGGTTGTGACAGCATGTTTTGTGCACCATGGAAGATAACAGATTTGTCTTCTGTGGTATCTCATATCCATCATCCCCAAACTACCTGCTCTTAGGGGTAGAGAGAGCGAGCTTGTCTTTGAAAAAAGTGCCTGGGTTTGGTAGCTGCTCACAGGATGGCAGGTGTAATGTATTATGAGAACTTAACAAGGCTCTGAGAAGATGGCTATTGGAAGGTCTGGCTGGAGGGCAAGGTCATGGCCCTGAAGGATTCAGGATCCAGAAGTCAAGTCAGAACTGGATGCCAGAGACTTTCTCAATCCAGCCGTCTTTGCCCCTCCCCTAAGGCCAATACATTTCTAAGGGTTATGGATTCTACTTCAGAATCTTTCTCAAACCCAGGGCCCTCTTCACCATTATTGTCTAGACCTGGTCACCTCTTGCCTTATAAATAAAAATATGGGTTTATTGTAAGTCTGGGTCTGTTAGGTTTCTCGGGTGGGAAATGTCTCGGTCCTTGGCTACACACTGGAAAGAAATTCACACCAAAGCCTGGTTGGTAATCCGAGTGGGTTTATATACATGAGAGAAGAAGGTTCCGGCGTTACACTAAACTGCACCCTTATGACACTGCACACTCAGCCCTGCTGAGTGGAAGGCAGAGAAGCAGCTGAAGGGAAGGGGCGGTGGTCTCCAGATTCCAGCCTTTTAAGGGTTTTCAGCTGGGAGGCGTCAATTAAGCTCTCCTGGCTTGGGCTTAGCCCGCATTGGCTTCCAACCTCCTGTAGGGGGCCCCCTAAGCATGGAGAGGAACAACCCCTTGTCTTGCTACCTAACCGGTCTACATTCCTGCATGGCTACATTGAGATGGAACTAGCCCCTTTAGAGAGCCTGAGGGGTTCACCAGGAGACACGGGCCCCAGTGTTCCCTGTGACCACCTTCAACCTTAAACTACTGTTGGAGTTTATATTACCTGTGTGGGTCTGTGGGCATGGGACGTTTCCATGCCAGAGACCTGAAGTTACACAAATAGGCATCCAGAACAGAACTCATACAGGCTCTAATAAGATGCTCAGATGCTTCTCGCTAGGATGAGAATTTAACGAAGTGTGTGAGCAGTTCAGATCTTGTAAGGGAGAACAGGTCAGTAGGGTATCCAGAGAAGAGAGCAAAGGTCAGGGGAAAGGGAGGGGGCCCACAGACATCTGTGCTCTGTGTTTGGCCACAAGACAAGAAACCGGTCTCCTTGCAAAAGACAGCAGAACAGCAAGTCCCTCAGAACTACGACATATTTAAACATGACCTATACAACACTCGGCTCTGGGAGGCGCCTTGGAAAACCATAAAAGCCCTAAAAGAGGGGCAAGGAGGAAGCCCAAGTCTTTGATTTTCCCTGCTGTGCTTTCAGTGTTGAAATGTCTGTGCACGGAGCCTTTGAAATTTCAGAATCAGAGAGTGGATTCACAAGCCAAGCTCCTGCTTTATTCTTCGATGCATTTGGGCCCAGCTTCTCCTTGGTGAGATATGTAACAGAAATTCTGGACTTAGGAGCCACTTGGTCCTTGGACACTAGGAGATTTCAGTGGAATCTGAAACAGGGCTCTAACCACCAGCTGGACTGGCTTAGGAAGCCCAAGTATTCATTCTCCCAAACACCAACCTCCCGTTGCTCTTCATCTGCCTGCACCTTGTTCAGCTTTAGTTGTCCGTGGAAGCGTTTGGCACCCATCTGATGCTTCGGAACCCAGAAAGGAGGAAAGGTAAAACTGGGATTCAAATGAAACAGACTTAAGCAGGACCATAGCCAAGATGTGCCCAGGGCTCCTCGCAGCATTTGTCACCTTCATTTCCCTCTTCGGACTCAGACGTGGCAAGGTTCAGAAACAAGCTTTACCAGAAAGAACAGCTGTGAACCCAGCCTGCTTCCAAGTGAGAAAAAGCCCTTTACACATGAGTTCCTGAGGTCAGCCCAGCCCTGTGCGTCCCCACCCCTCCCAGAGTCCCTGGCTCTCTGGCGAAGCATTAAAGCAAGTGGAAGCAGAGATTTGCTCAGAATACAAAAATCGTTTTTCACAATAGCACGGCACGTTCTGGATGGCAATCACGGCTGCACAAACCATATCCGTCCTCCAGCCATAATGTTGGCGCCTCAGTGACCATGCACATACATTGTGTGGCGAGACTCAGAGCCTATTCCATTTGTGGTCAATTGTTTCCTCCCTCTCCATACTTTGCACTTAGGAGACATGCTCTCTGGAGGTGGTTGAGGCTTGTCTTGTCACCAATAATCATCTCCTACACCTTCCTTTACAGTCACTAATTTGATGTGCTCACTCAAAGAAATGCCAATAATATGAGGTTTCAGAGGAGAGCTCCTAGAGCTCCCCCAGACAACAAGGAGGCCGAGTGTCACCGTCATTATCCTGAGCTGGGAGGGGGCACTAGTGTTCTGGAAGCTGGGGATCCGTCACTGCCTGCCCACCGCACAGACAGAGCAGGTGCTGGTTATAATTGCTTCTAGACGTCCTGCCATGCTGAGTTGAAAGTCAAACCCGTAAACGCTGCCCGACTACAATAACACTGGAGTACACAGACATTTCTGCATCATTGCTGGGTGAAAATATACTGAGTGGAGTTGGATGAGATGGCAGCAAGTGCCTAAGGAGGGGATGCTGTGGGAACACCAACAAGATGACTGTCAGTCGCCGTTTCCTCCTCTCTTCTGCTTTTTCCCCCCTTTCTTTCAGGCCCAAAAGACATGACAAATATGTAAGGAAACAAATTTGTTCATTTTTAGAGGAGTCTCCCACCCCACCCCACCCCACCCCCATCCAACTCTGGCCTCCTTTGAGCAAGCCAGTAGAACTTTTTTTTTTTTTAAACCTGGCTTCTACTATGGCAATTTCCGGAGTTGCTATGTGGCTGTGTTTAAAAGTCGCCTTTGGGATCCAGAGCACAATCCTTGTCACAAAGGCATTCTCCCAGTCCCAAATAGCAATGCGACCTCCTTTCAGAAGGTTGTTCTTGTTTCTGTAGACCCAGAAAGGAGTTCAAGCTGTTGATCTTGACCGTGGTTGTCGTCAGCCTCTCATGGGCACCTCATGGGAAGCGGAGCAAACTATGCCAGTCTGTGCTATCACCAGGGCTGGGAAGGGAAGCCAACCGTGGAGGGCCATAGGTCGATGTGTGGATGGAGATAATCAGGTCTTTCCTCCTTATTCTATTTCAGTCTGGAAACATCACTGAAGCCTGCTCAGTGTCATAGCAACACACAAACTTTCACTGACAGTCTGGGGCACATTGGCTGCAAATTGAACCCGGGTCTTCCCGGTGAAAGACGATGAGAGATCTACCACTGCAGCACCGTGGCCCTCACCTCAAACCAGGGCAGTCATTTCCCACAGATCTACCAGAGTTCAAACCAGACCACAATGCAGGATGACTGAGATTACCACCAGAATCTGATACTGATGCAGAAAAAAACCTAACTACCATTTTATTGACTCCCACTCATACCGGCCCAATAGGACAAAGAACTGCCCCTTTGGGGTTTTGAGACTTTAAATCCTTACAGTAGCGGTTCTCCACCTGTGGGTCGCGACCCCTCTGGGGATCAAATAACCCTTTCAGAGGGGTCAACCAATTCATAACAATAGCAAAATTACAGTTATGAAGTAGCAATGAAAATAATTTTATGGTTGCAGGTGACCACAACGTGAACTGTATTAAAGGGTGGTGGGGGCATTATGAAGGTTGAGAACCACTGCCTTACAGAAATAGACAACCTCATATTTCTCCCACGGACGGGCTAGTCAGTTCAAACCCCCGACCTTGCGATTAGCAGCTTAATGCACAGTCCACTACACCACCTGGGCTCCTAATGCTATAATAAGAGATACTATTGTTAGATCTCTCCTGGGAGAGATATACCTCAGGCCTTGGCTTCGTGCGAGAAAGAATTCAATTCGAAGCCTGGATTGTGATCCAAGTGGGTTTTTTGAGAGAAGAAGTTTCAGGTTTACACAGGCACCTCGGGGCCCCTCACGGGGCACAGCCTACCTAGAATCTGCTGGAGAGAAAGTCACTCAGTGGGCTCTGGGATCCTGCCTTTTTTTCTTTTTTTAAAAATCGTTTTATTAGGGGCTCATACAACTCTTATCACAATCCATATATACATCAATTGTGTAAAGCACATTTGTACATTCATTGCCCTCATTATTCTCAAAACATTTGCTCTCCACTTAAGCCCCTGGCATCAAGTCCTGATTTTTCCCCTCCCTCCCCGCTCCCCCATTCCTCAAGAAACCTTGATAATTTGTGAGTGGTTATACTGAGAGGGTTGTGGGAGGGTGGATTGGAAAGAGGGAACTGATTACAAGTATCTACATGTGACCTCCTCTCTGGGGGACAGACAAGAGAAAAGTGGGTGAAGGGAGACATCGGAGGGGGCAAGATCCTGCCTTTTCAATTCCTCCATAGGGAGGCATGGTTGACGGTCATGGTCAACCCCAATGGCTGGATTGAATTCACCTTGCCCAGATGGGCCAATCCAGGTGTAATGCCCACCTAGGTGTACCACCCCTTCCTGGCCGGAAGTTTGAACCTGAGCATATGTAATGGATGACCCAGTCCCTATGCTAAACCACCTAATAGTATTTGCAAGATGCCAAGCACAGTTCTAAGCTTTTTGTGTATAATAATTCAATTATTCCACTTAAGAAGCCTATGTGTGGACTCTATTTGGCCTCCTTTTACAGATGAAAAATCAGTGGCACAGGATGATAAAGTCATGAGCCTAGGACCACACAGTGAGGAAGTGGGAAGGAGAGATTTGGACCCAGGCTGCAGAGCCCATGCCTTGGGTGCCTACAGCTGCCATGTAGGACACAGAAAAGCATGGAGCAGACTCGGCGTAAGACATTAGGGAGTTGGGAGGACTGTAGCATGAATGTGTGTGCTATGACTTCATGAGAGTGGCTGCTACTCAGATCCAGAAGAGAATACAAGCCTTTTGCAAAAATTATTTTTGCCAAGAGAGGGTGGAAAACTGCATCTTGTGCGAAATCCCCCCAACCTGCACATGTGCATAGCTATTTCAGAAGGTTCCAAACAATGTGTGCTGTGTGGCAAACCAAACTGAGCTCAGGGGGAGCTGGTCTGTGGGTTATGTTAGCCAGAAAGTGAGCAGTTTGAACTCACCAGCCACCACTCCAAGGGAGAAAGAGGAGGCTTTCTGCTCCCATGGACTTACAGCCTTCGAAGAGGCAGGGAGCATTTCCATGCGTCCTATGATTAGGATCTCAGAGGGTGAGGGTGGAGTTGGTTGAGACCTGTCTTCAGGGCATTTCCCAGAAGGGCTTCCTGCAGTGGCTCTGCCTTCAGGAATGTCTGATGACCTTGAGGGCAGCAAAGTCCTAAACACACTGGGGCAGTGGTTCTCAACCTTCCTAATACAGGTCCTCTTGTTGTGGTGATGCCCCCCTCCCCCAACCATTAAATGATTTTCTTGCTACTTCATCACTGTAATTTTGCTACAGTTATGAATTGGGTGAGCCCTGTGAAAGGGTCATATGACTCCCAAAGGGGTCGCAACCCACAGGTTGAGAACCACTGCACTAAGTGTTCCCCTCCCAGACAGCCCTACCAGTGTCTGGTGTGCATAGTTCTGTGAGGTGAGAGAAATGGACTTAGTGTCTGCTTCTGGTGACAGTTGATGTGGGTGGGCTTTCTCCCTATGTCAAATCCCTCTCAAGCCATTTGTCCCCACAACAGAGGGAGCCATGCACAAAAAAGCAAGAAGAGGATGCAGCACAGCAGGACAGCAAGCAGAACAAAGATTGAATAAGCACAATTCACTTCAATCATGAATCGGGTGCCCTTGAGATGTGAGGAAGACCCCAGTCTAGTGACATTAGATCAGGTTTAGGGATTGAGTGAAGCGACCCCTCTTGGCTCCCCTCAGCCCCTATTTTGCTTTCCCATTGACCCTGACCCTTGCATCGTGATTGGTCCTTATTCCAGCACGATGGTTGGTTTCATAACCACGGCATATGGGAATGTGTTAGTCGATAGGTTATACAGGCACTGCCTCTGGAATGGGTAAGTGAGGAGGCGATTTGGGCTCGCTCATGCAGACCTCTAGTTGTCCTTGACATGCCTGGTAGAATGGATCATGTGAAGTGATTTGAGATTGGCGTTGAGATCTGATAGGTCATGCAGACTTCTAGCTGTTCCTGGCAGTACCCTATTTTAAGGAAACAGAATGTTTGGCGTTTAAGTCGTATTTGAGCTTAAATTTTGAGCAATAGGCTGTGGCTCACAGTGAGAGTCTATGTGGAGACCCTACATCCATTTTGAGGGGCCACAGATTCAGCCACCATTGAGTTCTTTCTTACTGCTGACTGGCAGTGGAAAGCTTGTCCCTCAGGCAGTGTGCTTGCGTCCACTCCCCGGGCCAGACTCAAGGATATACGGTAGTGTGCACATCCCAATGAAGGTCCCGCTCATGCTCTCACAGGCCCTCCTGAAACTCCATGAATTGATCTGTCTTCAGTCACAATTTTGTGACAAAGTTGTTTGTTTTCTATGTCTTATTTAAGTTTTCAGGAGCCCAGGTGGTAATGCTGGATAGTGTTGGACTATTAAGAGCAAGGTCGCTGGTTCAAAGCCACTAGTCATTCCACAGGAGAAAGATGAGGTTATTGCTTCCTGTAAAGGAAGCAACTTCAGGATCCCTACACAGAGTCACTATGAGTCAGAGTCAGCAGGACAGAATGGGTGTCATTTTATTTAAGTCACTGTGGCTGTGGGTCCTTCCGACACCATTGTGGCCTCATGCGGATGCTCTCCTTCATCCACAACAGCAGTTCGTGCCTTTTTCTTGTGTAAAACTTAGCAAAGGAGTTCCTAATAAAATATAGTTGGATTGGGAGTCTTTTCCCCCTCAAAACAAAGTAAATACAAAAATAGAAACGAGACTATGGTGCTAATAACCAGTTGGAGAGTTGAGAGAGCTGAACTCTCAATCCTGATAGAAACCCATTGTGACTGAGCACCTGCTCAAGGTCATCCACAGCCTATGAGGTTGAGCCTATGTGTTGGGGAGTAATTGTGTACATAAAGTTAACCATTTCTCTTTCTAAAGATTCTGTCTAAAGCTTACTTTAAATAATAAGTTTTCCCCTGGGCTAGGTAAAGTTCAGGGAGTTTAACCCCCTAGTATCCACCCCCTCTCAGCATTCATCATGTTAGGCCAGAGGAGGCAAATCACACCCACTACCCAGGGAGCACTGCTTCCAAAAGCACATTGCCTGTGCCGGGGCAGAAGGGAGGTACCCGGACCAGAAATGCTGACAGAGTGGAACCAGAGAGCTCAGCCCCCAGCTTCCCGAGGGAGCAGCTGTGATGGTTCACTTCTGGATGAATATGTTTAAGCAAAGGCCAAGGGCATGACTTGGGCAGCACGAAAAGCAGATGTGCAGAGGTTGTTCACTGCATTCCAGAAGTTCACACACTCTCCGGAGGCTCCTTGGCTCAATGGCAGGAAGTCATTGGTGGCTTCCACCTTCAATCCCAAAAGGTCACTGCCGTCCAGTGGATTCCAACCACAGTGACACTGTATGGAGTTTTCAAGACTGTACATGTTCATGGGAGCCAGCAGTCTCATTGTCCCCCTTGGGACAGGGAGCTAGCAGCCCGTTTTGCCACCAGGGCTCCTTCCTCTCTAATTCTGGATCCAGTCCCTCCGAATATCTTGCCCTGCCCTTGTCTAGGCTTCTTAAATGCGTTCCACGCTGCTTATGTTAGTCTGGGTGCATTCGAGAAACAAATCCACAGAAACACGTATGTATAAGAGAGTTGTATGTAACGGGTGAGTGCACATCAAGAAAACATGCTCACATGTGCTTATGCACCCACTTTGTCTTCAGCGATCATGTTGGTGTATGCTGGTGTGCTTTTTCCATGTGGACTTTGTTGTTTCTTATCTACATGGCCCCCTGTTTATCTTCCAGCCTTTAAGAACCCAGACACTATATGCTTTGATAGCCGGGCACCATGGTGCTTAACTACTACACCACCAGGGTTCATTAGCATGTGACTTATCTCCTGTCATTCACACTAGATGCTCAAAATAGCAGGAGACCAGGTTTCTCCTTTGTGGCCACACCAGGTACTGACAGAACCAAGAACAGAGACACAGTTATATATCTTGACTATCATTTGCATATTATATGCCAGGAATCCCTAGGAAGTGTCTTGGAATTGTTCTACTCTGGTTCAAATTTCACACACCCTCCCAGTTTCCATACTGACTCTGCCAAACCCCTAGTAACTGATTTGCACCTCCTATCAACTTGGAGAAAACACCCTAGGCATGATATAGAAGTGGACATGCTTGGTACCCAGAAAACCTGTTCAGTATTTTGAGGGCGGCTCAGCAAACAAAATGGGCACAGTGATTAAGCATTCAGCTGCTAACACAACACTCAACTCTGTAGTGGTTCTGCAAGAGAAGGATATGGTAATTGACCCCCCAAAAGAGTTACAAACTTGGAAACCCTACAGGTATTTGTATAGGGTCGCTATGTGTTCCAATTGAGATGATTGTCATAGGTTGGGTTTGGTTCAACCCGTCTTACTGAGGAGACTCCTTCTTTACACGCAATCAGTTACTTTAGAGGAAAAAGACATGCCTGTGCCAGAACAATCCAAGGACTGGTAAAGGCAACACCCACAAAGACACTCCCTCTGCCTGCCTAACTCTAAAATGCTGCCCATAAAACACTCTGCCTGGTAATATCTGGGCAGCACACTAGGGAGGTGCAGCAAATGTGTGTTGAATGTATGAGGCCATTTCATAGTTTGGTTGCACGATCAGGGTTTCTGTCATAAAGCCGATCTCTTTTACTCCACCTCTCAGCAGAGATGAACACAAGCTTCCCGTTTTTTGCTCGGCAATGTCCTTGTCAAATAAAAGTTCCTTGTAGATCCGTAACTTGCCACAGAGCAAAAGATATGGGAAGAGACTCATCTTTCTCCTGGCTATGAAATAGAATGGCAAGCCCCTCCCTTCAACACACACACACACGCACGCACACACACACGCGCGCACACACACACCCCTGCCTTACAACTACATTCGGTTGATTAGCAAACAAAGCTCTACAACCCAACTATGTGTTTTTCTTCTCCAGAGGAATGACGGATTTATATACCCTGCATTGTCTTTTTTTTAATGGAATTGCCCCAGTTCTCCTCACCTTTCCTTAGATAGTGCAGTGAACTATTAGATGACTGCAGGTATTGAAAACTAGTATTGATTTCCAGTTTGTGTCACCTTTGGCTTTTAGCACCCTCCACTTCTCTAGTAAGCTTTCCATTGCTTTGGGGAATTTTTCTCTCTCTGAATTTATTATGTGAGGGTGGTAGTGTAATAATCAATGTGCCTATGGAGGACTATCCTTCATGACCTAAACTCATTAAGGGGCAGTGCCTGATGGAGCATCAGGTTGGAGGAAGGCCTATTAACAACCTGCATTATACAGATGACACAATTTTGCTGAAAATGAGAAGGACTTGATTCACTTGCTGATGAAGATGGATTAAAGCCTTCAGTTTGGATTATGACTCAATGTAAAGAAAGCCCAGACCCTCACACTGGACCTATTGATAACATCATGATAAATGGAGGAAAGATCGAAATTGTCAAGGATTTTGTCTTGCTTGAATCCACAATCAATTCTCATGGAAGCAGCAGAGAAGAGAACAAATGACACATTTCACTAGTCAAATCTGCTACACGAGACCTCTTTAAAGTGTTGAAAAGCAAGAGATTACTTTGAGGACTGGGGCGGGTTGACCCAGGCCATGGTATTTTCAACTGTCTCATTTTCATGTGAAAGTTGAACACTGAATAAGGAAGACCAAAGAAGAATAGATCTATTTGATTAATAGTGATGTAAAAGAGTAATGAATGTACCATGGACTGCCAAAAGAACAAACCCATCTAACTTGGATGAAGTACAGCCAGAATGTTCCTCAGGGCAAGGATAATGAGACTTCGCCTTAACTTTGACATGTTGTCCGGAGAGATCAGTCCCTGGAGCAGGACATCGTGTTCTGGAAAGTAGAGGGGCAATGAAAAAGAGGAAGGCCCTCAACAAATGGGATTGACACAGTGGCTGCAACAATGGGCTCAAACTTAAGAACAACGGTGAGAATGGTACAGGACCGGGCAGTGTATGATTATGTTGTATGTATGGTCACAATGAATCCAAACCCTCCCTGTGACACTGAACAACAACAACAACCACCTGACTGAATCCTCTAGGAGGACTCTTGAATGTGAGAAAAATGGAACGAAGCCAGAGGAAGGATTGGAGGATGTCTTAAGTTCCTGTCTTAATCTCCTTAACCAAAAATTATCCAACAAGTCAGTAGCCTTAAAACACTTTCCCCCTGCTTTGGAGCTTACAGGTTCAAATTTGGGGTGCGACTCTAGGTCAGGGTCCTTCTTTGTGGATACCAGAAAGTTCCTTGGCATTCCTCGCTATCTTTCTCCCCGTACTGTGTGTTACTGGGTCTATCCTGGCCTTTAACTCAGAAGTGTTTAGGTTTAGGCTCAAGCCTATTCTCATATGGCCTCTTTTTTTTAAATATTTTATTAGGACTCATACAACTCTTATCACAATCCATACATATACATATATCAATTGTATAAAGCACATCTGTACATTCTTTGCCCTAATCATTTTCTTTTTTTTTACATTTTATAAGGGGCTCATACAACTCTTATCACCATCCATACATATACATACATCAATTATATAAAGCACATTCGCACATTCCCTGCCCCAATCATTCTCAAAGCATTTGCTCTCCACTTATGCACTTTGCATCTGGTCCTCTTTTTTTTTTCCTCTCTCTCCCCGCTCCCCCCTCCCTCATGTACCCTTGGTAATTTATACATTGTTATTTTGTCATATCTTGCTCTATCCCGAGTCTCCCTTCCCCCCCTTCTCTGCTGTCCATCTCCCAGGGAGGAGGTCACATGTGGATCCTCGTAATCAGTTTCCCCTTTCCAACCCACTCACCCTCCACTCTCCCAGCATCGCCCCTCACACCTTTGGTCCTGAAGGTATCATCCACCCTGGATTCCCTGTGCCTCCAGCCCCCATATGCACCAGTGTACAACCTCTGCCCTATCCAGCCCTGCAAGGTAGAATTTGGATCATGGTAGTTGGGGGGAGGAAGCATACAGGATCTGGGGGAAAGCTGTGTTCTTCATCGGTACTACCTCGCACCCTGACTGACCCATCTCCTCTTCTAAACCCCTCTATGAAGGGATCTCCAGTGGCCATACGGCCTCATTTATATTACAAAAGAACTCCCTTCTTTTCAAACAGGATCATGTCCACCAAGGTTCAAATTTCTCACATATTTTGAGGGGGCTACAGATCAATCCATAATGGTTCTTTTGGGTAGCTGTAACAAATGGCTACCAATCGAGTGACTTAAACAGCAGGCATTTGTTCTCTCACTTTTCTGAATACAAAGGGTTAAAATTAAGGTGTGGGCAAGATTCATTCCTTCTGAGAACTCTGAAGGAGAATCAAAGTAGCCTCTCTCTGCTTCCGGTCACTGCTGCTAATCCTTGATATTTCTTGGCTTATAGATGCACTGATCCAATCTCTGCCAGTGTCTTCACACGGGGTCTCTGTGTGCCCACTCCTCTTCTTATAAGAACACACCAATCAGTGCATGTAGTATCCATCTGAAATCTAAACCCAGAAAGATGGAGCTCTTGAAATACTTATCTAAGCACATCTGCCAAGACCTCCTCTCCAAGTAAGGCCATAGCCTCAGGTCCCATGTGAACATGAATGGGTGTGTGTTAATGTGATTTAATGTACTACAGAGGGCACGCTTTGGCCTCAGGAGGAGTGTTTCCCCATTACCTGCTTCACAGCCCTGAGATTGCCCAGGCATTTGCCACATTTTCTTGTCTTCCCACCATTTATCCACCATTAGGCCTTTTTCCCTAAGTTGGTCAAGCGTCAGTTTCTGTCACTTGTGATCATGACCCTCCCTCCCGCCCAGGTCACAAATTTAAAGTGACACAGGCAGTTTCTTTAATGGGCACTATGTTATCATGACTAGCAAGCATTGCTAAGGAGGGAGGATGAATCAGGGAGAACCCGCTTGCTTCATCTAGCTTCGGGGCAGTCCACAGAGGATTGATCCCTGAGCCACTAACGAATTTTGCAACTGTCACAGAACAATGCAAATAAGTAAGATCCACATCTGCTGAACACCATCATGAGGTCAAACTGTGTGTAAATAAATGCCTGTTTCAAAGAGTGAGTAAATCCTAAGGTAAGGAGTGACAGGGCTTTGTTGGCATAAACCCAGCAAGGCATTATGGGTCGGATATTAATGAACTCATGCTCCTGAGCCTCACAGAGCCCCAGCTCAACTGCTTCAGCTTGTTGACAAACTGAACTCAGGGTACCCGGAGAGAGCACTGCCATTTTGATGAACAAGGTTGGGTGGGGATGATGCTTCCTAACTTGCATTTTAATATAAATTTGATGCTTCATCTGAGCAATGTGGAAAGAGCATTCAGATAAAAGAGAGGGACAACCATCAAGTGACCAGAGGATGAAACTTCTATCTAATCTGTGCCCACTGGAATTGCTTCTTGGGAAGGTATTTTTTGGGGGTGTGGGGTTGTTCCCCTACCCTGCTCCAAGCCTTCCTCCTCATGCCCACCCCCACCCCAGCATACATCCTACTGGGAGAATGTCTCTGAATAATGAAGTTTTAATAAATGAAGCTTTAATGAGCCTGATAGTCTGCCTAAGACCCCTTCAAACTGTAGTCTTTCATTTGTATTCTTCCATTCTTTATGAAGAAATGAACCTGATGGCAGGTAGTATGTTTCCTTTCCAGGATGAGCTGATAGAGCCTCTCGCTGCTGCAGTGGGAGGTGAAACATTAAAAGGCCCTCTGTGGCCATGAGACATGCCCACTCTACAAGAGACACTGGGCAGGTTTTCTGAAGCTCCTCAGAATTGACTAGTGGCCCTGGTCCACCCATCTCAACCAAGCCAGTCTTCATTTGCACTGCATGCCCTCTCTGAGCTCCAACTGCATGCTTCATTTGAGGATGACAAAACCACTATTGTCTGAGAAGATGCGCAGACGTATGAACTAATCAATGCTCCCCCTGTCCCCGGGGAGTGTGAAATTCTCCCATCATGACCCACCAGCTTCCCTGGAAATTCCTGTCTTAACTCAGGCACTTAATATCAATGGTGTCTCTGCTTCCTTCCTTCTTGCACACCCCCCAGGCATTAACTGTCATCCTTCCTCTCCCTAAAATATACTTTGAATCTATTCACTTCATGCCATCCCTACTGCCCCAAGGTGTGTCTTGCATTGACTATGAAACTGGATTCTGTATCCATTTTCCAGGGCTGTCAAAACAAAGCATCGTAAATCAGGTGGCTTTTAAGAACAGTCCACCACCTGTCTATCAGTTCGTGGTGCAGTGGTAGCTAGAGTGCTGCTGTGAAATTGGAAGCCGTGCCACCGATATGACAAACCCCAGAAGGGTCAGCAATGATGGTCAGGCTTCAGTGGAACCTCGAGCCCTGTGGTGCTCAACCTTCCTTTAATACAATTCCTCATGTTGTGGTGACCCCCAACCATAAAATCATTTTCCTTGCTACTTCATAACTGTAATGTTGCTACTGCCATGAATCGGGTGACTCATGTTAAAAGGTCGCTGGACCCCAAAAGGGGTCACAACCCACAGATTGAGAACCACTGCTCTAGCCTAAGGCAGACTAGGAAGAAAGACCTGGTGATCTACTTCCAAATATTAACAAATGAAAGCCTTATGGGTCACAACAAAATATGGTCCTATAGAGTGCTGGAAGATGAGCCACTGACCTGCACACAACAGCTACAAAAATAGACTCAAACACACCAACAAAGGCCTGCTGAACTCCAAAGCCCTAACAAACTCCACTGCCCTCAAGCCCATGCCAACTCATAGCGGCCCTATAGGACAGGGGCGAACTGTGTATTAGTCTGGGTATGCTAGAGGAAAATCGAGGGAGACGCATGTGTATGAGAGAGAGTTGGTGGTTTTTAAAAATCATTTCCCTATTATTTAATCATTATATTAGGGATTCATACAACTCTTATCACAATCCATCCATCCATCCATTTTAAGGCACATTTATACATTCATTGCCCTCATCATTGTCAAAACATTTGCTCTCCACATAAGCCCCTGGCACCTGCTCCTCATTTTTCTCCTCCCTCCCCAATCCCCCCTCCTTATGAACCCTTGATAATTTTATTGGGGGCTCATACAACGCTTATCACAGTCATTCCATCCATCCATCCATCCATCCATCCATCCATCCATCCACCCATTGTGTGTCAAGTACATTTGTACATGTGTTGCCCTCATCCTTCTCAAAATATTTGCTTTGTACTTGAGCCCTTCGTATCAGCTCCTCATTTCCCCACTTCCATCCTCCTCCCCCTCCCTCATAAATCCTTGGTAGTATATAAATTATTTTGTCATATCTTACAGGTCAAACATCTCACTCCCCCCACTTTTCTGTTGTCTGTCCCCCAGGGCAGAGATTTTATGTAGATCCTTGTAATCGATTCACCCTTTCTACCCCACCTTCCCTCCACCCTCCTGGTATTGCCACTCTCACCACTGGTCCTGAAGGGATCATCTGTCGTGGATTCCCTGTGTTTCCAGCTCCTCTCTGTACCAGAGTACATGTTCTGGTCTAATTCTACCTTATAAATCCAGAGAGAGAGTTTTATATCAAACAGTAATTGTACATTAAACAAACGTCCCAGCCCATTGCACATCAAATCCCTAAGTCTGATATTAGCCCATATGTCTGATACCAATCTATAAATTCCTTTTCAGACCCATAAAACATGTGCAGTGATGCTGAATGCAGGATAATCACAGGCCAATGGGTGGAAAGTCTTGTGGATCCAGTGGCATTGTAAGCATCTCAGTGCTGGCAGCGATCTCTCTGAGGATTCTTTGGCTTCAGAGGTCTGGTCGCATCCATTTGGCTTGCCTTCTGCAATGTCTCCCAAGGAGTAGCAGAGAGAGAGAGAGAGAGAGGGGTGTCTTCCACCTCCAAGGAGGAAGTACCAGATTTCTCAGAGTTCTCAGAAGGAGGCTATGCCCACATAAAAATCTCACTGACTTTCTCCAGATTGGCAGCCTAAACTCCACGCCTACACTCCTAATCCTTAACTTGACACAAGATTAGGTGACTACCACAGGCTCCTAATCCATAACAAGCCCATTTATTTTTTCCCTGCATACCGACACCAATCCAATACCCAAAGCTTTACCCAATGGGTGGAGATCTACTTCTAAAACATGAATATAGAAAAATCGCTTTTGCTTGAAGGCTCTCAAGGAAATGCTCACTGAAAACTCCATTCCTATTATCTCACCTCCCCCAAATTAGTCTTCTTCTGGGCTTTCAGTCACACCAAGATCTCTCCTGCCCCAAGGCCTTTACATGCACTGTCACCTCTTCCAAGCCCTGAAGTGCCAAGTTCAAAGTTCCAGTTAATCTCCCTGATCCTGAATTTTAAGAACTGTGTGTGTGGGAGGGAAGGGGTTGGGCTGTTTGTTGAACTGCTGGGTTTTGGAGCCATTTGTCATGCAACCTCATTTTGTCAATGACTGGTTAATTAATGCAGCATTCATTTGCCCTTCTTCCAGTCACAGCACATGGCTTGTATCTTTGGGATCACTCTTCCACCATGCTCCATCTCCATGCTACTGCTGGCATTGACCCAATCTGCCAGCTCCAGGCCTGGCTAGTCAGGGCATGACTTTCCTCTGTCCAAAGGGACTGGGTCAGACTCAGTATGAGACTCATGCTAGGTTAATGATATCTAACCCTAAAAAATGCCCCAGAAACAATTGCCCCATTGCCAATGAGTCCATTTTGAATCATAGAAGGTCCCTGTGGGGTTTCTCAGACTGTAAATATTTATGTGAGCAGAAAGTTCCATCTTTTTCCCTATGAGGTAGCTGGTAGGGTAGCACTGCCAACCTTGCAGTTAGCAATCCAATGCTTACCTGATAGTACCACCAATGATTAGAAAGGAAAAGAACCTCTCTCTAATAGAATTCCTGAGCTTCTAGATAAAACTACAGCTGTCATCAGGAAGCCTGCGTGAAACTCAAAAGGAAAGAGCTCTGAAAGGAAAAGGTTCAAACTCTGATGGTCTCAACTGAGTGCCAGAACCCAGCTATTCCTGATGCTCTGTCTCCAGACTTACAAATTCCATAAACCTACCCATTAATTCCTTCTCCTGCTCCTTCCCTTCTCACGCCCCAAGGTACTTTGACTTAGCTTTGAAGGCACTCACAACTTCACGGGTTCTGCCTTGCACAGGTGTCTGCTTGCTTCCAGTTCAGTCCTGACATTGTCCCTATCTTTAGCCATGTTAGGCTTGCATCCTAGAGCTTTCCTTTGCTTGTCTCCCTATTGCTCTTGTCCTATGAAGTCTGTGGCTTTATCTTTAAGTCTAAGTCCTGCCCTTTCGTTTTCGTAGAAATCTGTCTCTGTATCTTGGCTCATGGCAGGTTGTGTCCTTCAAAGATGACTGTCCTAATGTTGCACATCGCACATTCTCTTGTTACAAGATGAGTTTGTGTTCATTTTTCCAGAAACAGGGCCTGCTTTCCCTCTTCCTTGCATCTTGGCAGGCCTTTGACTATGGCAGAAGTGTTGCTCTGTGACTTCCACCTGGTCGTATTGGGTTGTTCACCATTGGGACCCTGTCAGGATGTTGCAAGGAAGACCAAGCCAAATGAAAATGTCACATATAGGGTTCTTCTTGAGCTCCAACCAATAGAAGTATCAGTCGTGTGAGGGAGTGAGTCTTAAGAGAGCTGCAGCCTCTGTCCTTTGAGCTACCCCAGCTAATGCTTGATGGAGCCAAAACTAGTGTCCTCACTGAGCTCTGCCCAGATTGCAGATTTGTGAGCAAAATTGATATTATCATTACTTTAAGATGTTATTTGTGGGGATACTTTCTGTTAGCAGCAGATTATCAGAATACTGCCTAATCAGACTGCATTGCCAGTTTTACTCTCTCTCTCTCTCTCCATATATAGATATAGATATCCTCCACTCATCTGTCAGTTGGTTGTACTATAATGGTTTGTGTATTGTTATGGTGCTGGAAGCTCTGTTCCCAGAATTTCAAATACCAGCAGGATTGCCCATGGTGGACAGGTTTCAGTGAAGCTTCTAGACTAAGACAGACAAGGAAGAGGGGCCTGCTAGTCCACTTCCAAAAATTACTGAAAGAAAACCTTATGGATCACAAGAGAACACTGACTGACTAATGTGTTTTGGACACACTATCAGGGGACAACTGCTAGAGGAAGACATCATATTTGATGAAATAGAGGGACATGGAAGATCCTTATTGTGGAACATTGACCTAATCGCTGCAACAATGGACTTCAACATTCAGGAATGTGACGATGGTGCAAGGTCAGACAGCACTCCATTCCATTTCATATAAGGTCTCCATGGATCACAGTAGACTTGATGGCACTCTCTATATGTTTGTCTTCAGTGACTTCCCAGAGGGCTGCTCTGCCTGGCAGCCTCTATTCTTCATGCTTCCAAATGGGGAGCACAACAGGTCCATAGTCACTGATATTCCCCTCAATCCCCAGGTCAAGTAAGGAGGCATGAAGCTAGCTAGGTTGTTCTCTTTGCCTTGTCTCTCTTCCTTTTCCCCTCCTCCATCAGGGCTAGAGGGGGTAAATACTTACCTTGCAGTCTAGAAGAGAATTTCTTCCACACCAAAATCTTCTCCTTCCTCAAAAGGCACATACATGCTTTTCTTCTTGTTTTGAATTAAAATGGCAGATGGGATGGTAGGAAAGAAAATGAACTAGTCTAACAAAATGGCCAAACAGATTTACCTTCCACATAAGAATGCAAATAACTCCTCAATCTTGTTATAGAGTCATGATATGATGAGCTCCATCAAAGCAGAGTAGAACACCACGGAGGGCAGACCAGAATGACCATATTGAGTTGATTTTGTGTGAGAGATTCTAGTTGCTAATTATACTATTCATAACAGACAGATGGCAGGTATAGAAGCCCAGACTTAAAATGTCTTTATCTAATTGCCTGCCTAAATATATATTTGCAATATGGTCCTCAAAGGGAATACTTTCTTTTTTTTTTTACATTTTATTAGGGTCTTATACAACTCTTATCACAATCCATACATATATATACATCAATTGTATAAAGCACATCCGTACATTCTAAACCATGTTTTTTTTTTTGCATGTATCATCCATTTTTTTAAAAAAAAATTTATTGGGGCTGATACAATTCTTTTCACAGTTCATACATATACATACATCAACTGTATAAAGCACATCTGTACAGTCTTTGCCCTAATCATTTTTTTCTCTTTTCTTCTTTTACATTTTATTAGGGACTCCAACAACTCTTACCACAATCCATACATATACATACATCAATTGTATAAAGCACATCCATACATTCCCTGCCCCAATCATTCTCAAGGCATTTGCTCTCCACTTAAGCCCCTTGCATCAGGTCCTCTTTTTCCCCCCCCCCCTCCCTCCCCTTTACCCCCTCCCTCATATGCCCTTGGTAATTTATACCTCGTTATTTTGTCATATCTTGCCCTATTCGGGGTCTCCCTTCCCCCCTTCTCTGCTGTCCCTCTCCCAGGGAAGAGGTCACATGTGGCTCCTTGTAATCAGTTCCCCCTTTCCAACCCACTCACCCTCCACTCTCCCAGCATCGTCCCTCACGCCCTTGGTCCTGAAGGTATCATCCACCCTGGATTCCCTGTACCTCCAACCCTCATATGTACCAGTGTACAGCCTCTGTCCTATCCAGCCCTGCAAGGTAGAATTCGGATCATGGTAGTTGGGGGGAGGAAGCATCCAGGATCTGGGGGAAAGCTGTGTTCTTCATCGATACTACCTCACACCCTAATTAACCCATCTCCTCTCCTAGGCCCCTCTATGAGGGGATCTCCATTGGCCGACAGTTGGGCCTTGGGTCTCCACTCTGCAGGGAATACTTTCTTTACCTTAAATTCCATTTCTTTTTCCCCTTTTTTCTGTAATTTTATTGAAGTATCATTGATGTACAATAACCATAGTGTGTTTTGCTCTTTGAGGTTTTTAAAAAGAATCATTTTATTGGGGGCTCCTACAACTCTTATCACAATCTATACATACATCCACTGCGTACATTTGTTGCCATCATCATTCTCAAAACATTTGCTTTCTACTTGAGCCCTTGGTAGTAGCTCCTCATTTCCCCTCCTTCCCCCTTCCCCTCCCTCATGGACCCTTGATAATTTATAAATTATTATTCTGTCCTATCTTACACTGTCCGACATCTACCTTCACCCACTTTTTTGTTGTCCCTCCCTCATGGAGGAGGTTATATGTAGATCCTTGTAATCAGATCCCTCTTTCTACCCCACCTTTCCTCCATCCTCCTGTTATTGCTACTCTCAGCACTGGTCCTGAAGGGTTCATCTGTCCTGGTTTCCCTGTGTTTCCAGTTCCTATATGGACCAGTGTATATTCTCTGGTCTAGCCAGGTTTGTAAGGTAGAATTGGGATCATGATAGTGGGAGCGGTAGCATTTAGGAATGAGAGGAAAGTTATATGTTTCATCGTTGCTACACTGCATCCTGACTGGCTCATCTCCTCCCAGCGACCCTTCTGTAAGGGGTTGTCCAGTTGCCTACAGATAGATCTTGGATCCCCTAACTGTACCCCCCCCCTCATTCACAATGATATGATTTTTTTTGTTCTTTGATGCCTGATACCTGATCCCTTCTACATCTTGTGATCACACAGGCTGGTGTGCTTCTTTCATGTGCGCTTTATTGCTTCTAAGTTAGATGGCCACTTGTGAACCTTCTAGTTTTTAAAACCCTAGACTCTTTATCTTTTGATAGCTAGGCTCCATAAGCTTTCTTCACCTCATTTGTTTATACACCCACTTTTTGTCTTGAGTGATTGTGTCGGGAAGGTGACCATCATGGAATACCAGTTCCTTAAATTCCATATCTATAGGCTTAAGTCTTACCCACAGGAAACCTATTTTTATTTTATCCCTGGAACAAAATCTTGCAATAATTTTCTCTTTTTGGGTAAGTCCATCCTCAATCACTTATCCTTTAACATTTACAAGAATTTATCTGTAAACAACCCTATTTACATAGTTTCATTCATGCTATTTCAACAATAATTGCTAATAACCCTATTTTTAGAATCGGCAGAAAGCATCAGTATCAATATCCCATTGCCACTAAGTTGATTTCAACTCATGGGTACCCTATAGGACAGAATAGTATTGCCTCATAGGTTTCCAAGGCTGACAAAAAATCTCTTTATTGTGAGTTGGTTGAAGGTTTACAGAATAAATCCGTTTTCCATTTGACAGTTCACACATATTTTGCTTCATGATATTGACTGCAATCTGCTAAACGTAATATCACTTATCACACTTCCTCCTTGTATTTCCTGTTTCCATTCCCCCTTCTTTCCTGACCCTTCTGAACTTTATCTTTGAATAAATTATATCCTTTTGATTCAAATAGTTGATTAGTGTTACTTTTTATCTTATAGATCTACCTATTGTTTGGCTGAAGATTGAGCCAAGGGAGTGAGTTCAGTTCCAGATCTGAAGGTCCCTAAGGACAACAGTCTTGTGGGTTCCAAGAATCTCTCTCTGAGCAATACCACTGAACATTTAAAATAAGTTTAAACTTTGTTGCACATATTTCTCCTATTCTATCCCAAAATTCCAAAGCAAACTCATTATCATTGTGTTGAAGCTGACTCATAGAGACCCTACAAGATAGAATAGAACTTCACCCTTTGATTTTCCAAGGCTTAAATCTTTACCAGAGCAGACAAACTCATATTTCTCACATGGACCAACTGATAGGTTAGAACCACTTTCTTTGTGGTTAGGAGATCAATGAGGAGTCCACTCTGCCATTAGAGCTCGTTAAGAATGCGATCCAGGATCCCCTAATGCTATCCCTCTCAGATCAGTTGGTAGTGGTAATAAATGTAAATCTTAAGGGGGTCAGACTGCCACATCGTAACTCTTCCTTGGGGAAGATGGTGGGTTTGAACTGCTGATTGATTAGCCCTTAAGTGCTTAATTACTGGCTCACCAGGGTTCTCCTTAACATCAGAACAGTGGACACTTATTGGTTTATCTTACTGGTCTCTGTCCCCTAAAAATTGCACTTCATCCACAGGGTTTTCTTCCACAACACACAGCTGCTAGTGTTTTTAGTTTGTTTTCCCACATGACTTCACCTTCCTGGTCAAAGCTGATTTGTCCAGGGCTAAACACACAATGAAAACATAGCCATATTTGCACACTACAAAATTTGAAGTGAGACAGCAAGCTATTTGTTGAGTTTTTTGAATGACTGAAGTCTAAAAGGAAGTGTTATGATACAGGAAACAGTGAGTTTTGATGTCCAGGATCTATGCTGGGGACCCAGTTGGCACTCCGAGTGACTATTCAAAGGGATGGTATGAATTCTCCTCTTCCATGACCTACACATATAATAGATATAACCACTAAGTCCATGATTTGACAAATGTCTTGTGTGATTGAGTTTGGGTTCCCCATAGGATTAGATCCTGAGACAAAGGTTTTAATTAAGCCATTTTCTGGGGAGATATCAATAAGGAAATGGGAAATAGAAAAGGGAAAGAAGGCAGCCAATGAAAAGTACATTATCAAACAATTTAAAATTGTGAGCAACTGAAGGTTAATCTTACTGGAGACACTAGAAAATCCACTAGTTATTCTGCCCAGAATGTGAGGGAGTGTGGCTATTTGTCCAACAACTCCTATGGGTCATTGGTTAAGGGTTACTCCAGGAAGCAAGAATTAACTCCACAACCTCCTAAGCCATGCATGCTCAGGTACAGTGGTCTACAGAAACTAGAGAAAGCAAGAAGAGAGATGTGCTGGCCATTCGGAATTAGGCTAGCATGCCAAGTTGTCAGACATGTCAGGTTTTGAACTATCATAACTTGAAAGTCATCATGATCCTGTGAGATATACCACTGGTATTTCAAACACAAGCATAGTTACCCGTGGTGGAAAATTTTCAGAAAAGCTTACAAGCTAAATAGACTAGAAAGAATAACCTGCCAATCTACATCTGAAAAAAATAGTGGTGTTTGTGGAGCACATTGATAGCAGTGGAATATTGTTTCATATAGTGCAGGATGATGAACCCCTCAAGTTGGAAGACACTCAAAATATAATTGGGGAAGAGCTGTCTCCTCAAAGTAGAGTTGACCTTAGTGATATAAAGTTTTCAGGACCTATATTTGTTGATGTGGCAATGACTCAAAATGAGAAGAAACAGCAGTACTGCAATAACCACTAACAAGAAGATGGGATGCATGAAATATGGATCTAGAAAAATTGGAAGCCATGAAAAAATGGAACACATAAAGATAAACACTCTAGGTGTTATTGAACTGAAATAGACTGATATTGGCCATTTTGAATGTCACAATAATATGGTTTACATACCAGAGTAACAAATTTGAAAGGAATGGGTGACTTTCATGTTAAAAAAGAGAATGTTTCAACATCGATTCCAATGTTCACCATTGTTAGGTGTAGGATATATTACACCTACAAGGATGAATAATTAATAAAGTTATTATTCAAATTTACACACCAACCACTAAACCAACCTTTTCAGTCTGAAATTGATGAAACATGCAATCAAGATTACTGATGACTTGAATGCAAAAATTGGAAACTAAGGATGAGGATCACTAGTTAGAAAATATGGCCATGGGGATGGAAGCCACATGGGAGATCTCATGATAGAATTTTCCAATAAGGATGGCTTATTGATTGAACATTTATTTTTCAGGGATGTAAACAGTAACCATAGACATGGATTATGTATATTGGATAGAAATACACAGGAATTAAATCAACTATATCTGTTGAAATTATCTACTATACATACTCGAGTATAACCCAAGGCAACTAATTTTACCCCCCAAAGCTGGGGTGCTTTTTCAGCATAAAAAATGTGCTGAAAAATCTCGGCTTATACTCAAGTATTTACGGTATAAAGAAGTTCAATATCATCAGTCACGAGACTGGAGACGAACTGTGGAACAAACCATCAATGGCAAATTCAACTCGAATTCCAACAAAATTAAAACTAGTCCCCAAGAGTCAAAGTATGAATTTGAGTATATCTCATCTAAATTAGAGGATACTTCAAGAAGAAAGTTGACACATTGAACACAAATCACCTGAGATGATACGAGTTCTGCAATAATATCAAGAACATCATAAATAAAGAAATTCAAAGATAATTAAAAAGATAGAAACTAAAGAAAAGACAAAACGGATATCACCTTGAATGTGGAGTAGCTGAAGCCAATGAAAGAAATGATGAAGTACGAAAAAGATAGAGAGAGAAATATAGAAATAATTGATGAAGTAAAGACGCTGAATAAAGAAGCTGAACATAAAATTTCAAAGGGGAATTCAAAAAGATGGAATAAAGAATTATATTAAAAGGTGCAAAGACCTGGAATTAGGACAGCAAAAATGAAAAGCATGTGCATTTCACTAGCTGAAAAAATTGAAGAGAAATTCAAAATACAGAATTACACAGATAGCATCAAAAGAAGATGAAAGGGATTCACTGACCACATGAAGCCCAGGCTCCACAGCGCTGAGTCCAGAAGACCAAGGTAGCATAGGGTTCTCACTGCAGATTGCTCTGAAAGTGCTCACAGTAGTAGGCCCTGGATCAACTGGGGAAAATGTAGAACTCAAAATAAGAAGACTAACCTTAGGATATGATAGGCACTAGTGGAATTCCCATTTGACACCTGACCTCACCTCCATGGCTCAACTTTCAGCCCCCAAATAGGAGACCTATACTGTCAACGATGTACAATTCAGAGCCCAGCATTTGTCAGGGAGTTACTCAGAAGGCAGGAAGGCATGGGAACGAAAGACCAATGGAAACGGCAAACAAAGGGAGGGAATAGGAAAAGTAGTATTGCATTGTAGGTATTGCAATCAATATCATAAAACATTGCATGTATTGTAAAGAAAATCAATTTACTCTGTAGATTTTCCCTCACATCACAATCAAAACAGTGTAAAAAGAAAATAAGTCATATGAAGGAGTACACTGGTAGATCTTGCTGAAGACCAATTTCCAGTGTTAAAAGATGTCACTTTGAGGAATAAGGCACAGCTGAGCCCTAGTGGTATAGTGGTTACAAACATAATGCGTCAGAACCAACCCGGTTGGGTTGCTCAACACAAGATCAACAGTTCTGCTCCCATACAAAGTTCCGGTATTGGAAACCCACAGGGATATCTCTCCCCTGTCCTATAGAGTTACTAAGGGTTGGAATCAACTTGATGGCAGTGAACTGGATGTAATCCAGGCTGACTAGAGACACAAATCAAGTGACACTCATATATGTGCAATAAATAGTTTTTAATCAAGAAGTCATTATAGTATTTCTATTTCAAGGAAATATCCCAGGCCAGTCCAACTCAAGTCCATAAGTCCAACACTAGCCCATAAGTTCCTTTCCAACTTACGCAGTTACATGCAATGATGCAGAATGCAGGGATGTCAAAGGCCAGTGATTGCAATGAAGTGTGGACCCAAGGTCGATGGAAGCATGGCAAGACTCTGGCAGCTCTCAACGTGGGCAGGAAGCAGTCAGGTGAATGCAAAAAGAAGGGGAGGTTCCCAGGGCCCTCCTTATGAGAAGGCCATGGCCACAAAGAGGCACCATCAGACTATGGTGTGATTGACAGATTGGATACCAACCTTACACTTTTACATATCTTCAAACTGACATAAAATTATATAACTATCATACTATGGCATTTTCAATCACCTCATATGTACTTGAAAATGGACAATAATTATGAAAGATAAAATAAAAGTTGATGTCTTTGAATTATGATGCTGGTGAAGAAAATTGAATATTCCATGGACTTTCAGAAGAAGGAACAAATCTTTCTTGGCGGAAGTAGAGCCAGAATGCTTCCTAGACGTGAGAATGGCAAGACTTCATATCACATACTTTGGACATGTTAACAGCTGAGCATAGTCCCTAGAGAAGGATATCATACTTGGTAAAGTGGAGTGTTGAAAAAAAGAAGAAGGTCCTCAATGGGATGAATTGGCATACTGGCTGCAAAAACGGTCTCCAACATTAACTGTGAGGAAACAGGCTGTGGGTGCTATGAGTTAGAGCCAAATTAACAGTGTCTAACAATGACAACTCCCCTCCCGTGCCCCATCTGTCAATTTGCTGCACTGTGGTAGCTTGTGCTTTGCTGTGATGCTGGGAGTTAGTCCACTAGTACTTCAAATACCAGGCAGGATCACCCACGGTGAACAGATTTCAACACAGCTTCCAGACTACGAACTGACAAGACGACAAAACAATCAGTCCACTTTTGAGGGATTCACCATTGAAAACTTTCTGCATAGCAGTAAAATATTGTCTAATATAATGCCAGAAAATGAGCCCCTCAGATTGCAAAACAATCAAAATATCACCGAGAAAGAGAGCTTCCTCAAAGTAGAGTCCACCTTAATGATAACTCAAAACCTCACAACAGGAGCTGTAGATAACATCATAATAAATGGAGAAAATATTGAAGTTATCAAGGATTTCGTCTTGCTTAGATTCACAACTAATGCTCATGGAAACAACAATCAAAAAACCAAATAACATATTGCATTAGGCAAATCTACTGCACATAACCACTTTAAAGTACTGAAGATCAAGAATTTCACTTAGGATTAAGTTGCGCCTGGCCCAAGGCATGGCATTTTCCACCACACCTTATGCATGTGAAATTTGAACATTGAATGAGAACGACTGAAGGAGAACTGGTGCATTTGAATTAAGGTACTGACAAAAAACTACTGAAAGTACCATGGGTGGAGAGAAGAACAAACAAATCTGTCTGAGAAGAAGTGCAGCTAAATGTTCCTTGGCAGATAGGATGGCGAGATTTCATCTCATGTACTTTGCAGATGTTATCAGGACAGACCAGTCCCTGGAGGACATCATACACATGACAGTGGAGGGGTTGCAAAAAGAGGAAGACACCCGATCAAATGGATCGAGACAATTCCTACAACAATGGACTCAAACAAAACAAAATTTTTGAGTATGGGGCAGGACCAGGCAATGTTTCATTCTGTTGTGTAGGCATTATTATGAGACAGAACTGACTTGAAGGCATCTAGCAACAAAGTGTACTAAAGCTTCTGGCACCTTCATTTGCTAATGGATTATAATTCAAAATGAGAAAAATCATTGCAACCATTCATTAATAATCAGAACATCAAACGTGCAAAATAAGAATCTAGGAAAATTGGAAATCATAAAAAAACGGAATCTGACCTATAAAGATCAATATCCTAGGCATTGGTGAGTTGAAATAGTCCCTTTGAATCTTAAAATGATAAGAATGACTATGCTGACAATGACAAATTCAAAAGAATGTCTCTTTCATCCTCAAAAAGAGCATTTTTAGATCTATCTTGAAGTGCAATGCTGCCTGTGACAGAATAATATCTATCTTCATACACAAGGAAGGCCGGTTAATAGAACCATTATTCAAATTTTCTCACAAACCACTAAAGCCAATGAAGAATTGTACCAACTTCTTTAGTCTGAAATTGACCACACATGTACTGAAAATGCATTAATAATTGCTGACAATTGGAATGCACACATGGAAACAAAAAGGAAGGAAGAGTAATTAGAAACTATGGCTTTGGGGATCGAAAAGAAGCTGAAGACTGCATGAAAGAATTCTGCAAGAGCAATAACTTCCTCATTGCAAACACCTTTATTCAACAACAGGAGCAGCATATATACATGTGGAAAACACAGGAATGGAACTGATTAAATCTGTGGGAAGACATGATAGAGAAGCTCAATATCATTGAGACAAAACAAGACCAGGGGCCAACTATGTAAAAGACTATCAATTACTAATATGTAAGTTCAAGTCAAACCTGAAGAAAATTAAAATAAGAACGCAAAAGAGCCCAAAAACAGCCTATATTATATCTGTGGTCGGCTGGGGTTTCTAGAGAAACAAACCAGTGATACTGATACATGTAGAAGAAGGAAATTTATATCAATAAAGAATTTTACATTAAGAAGTCCACACAACAAGAAACCCCAGTCCAACTCCAGCCCATAAATCAGATGCAAACTAGAGGCCCTTCCAGACTCCTGAAGCTGTTGGAGGAATAGCCCAAGAAACAGGAAAACCACAGGTTGGTGGAGGCAGAGTTGGGAGAATCCAAAGTCAACAGGCAGTTGGCAGGCCACAGACAGCTCTTAGGGTCAGCAGGTCTCATGGTGATTGCCATCCCAAGAAGCCAGACGTAGGGTCCAGGGTCATTTCATCAGGAAGAAAAAGAGTGAGCCCATTCTCCACAGTCTACTTATAGCTATGAAATAGGTCATACATCCAAGGAGAGTGTGACCTGCACCTTCTGAAGATCCTGGTCAAGCTAAATTGACACCAAACCTTACTATCACAATATCTCACCTGAATTTAGAGCCTATCTCAAGAATGGTTCGGACATATTGAACATTAATGATCAGCTACCAGAAGACTTGTGAAATAGCATCAAGGTCATCAATCTTTTTTTTTTTGTCATGTCACTTGTGGCTATTTATTTATTTATTTATCATAAATCATTTTATTGGGGGCTCCTCAAAAAGATCATTAATAATACAGGAAAGAAAGAAAATACTACAGTGGATATGAGAGGAGACTGTGAAACTTGCGCTTGAACCTAAAGCAGTTAAAGCAAATGGAAGAAATGATGAAATAAAAGAGTTGAACAGAAAAATTTGAAAGGCCAGCTTGAGAAGATAAAGTAAAGAATTATATTGTAACGTGTAAGGACCTGGAATTAGGAAAGCAAAAGGAATGAGTACGGTCAGTATATCATAAATTGAAAGAACAGAAGAAAAAATCCAAGCCTCGGATTACAATGTTCAAGGATTATTTATCAAACTATTGAATGATGTAGGGAGAATCCAAAGAATATGGACGGAGTGTACAGAGTCTCTGTTCCCAAGAATTAGTTGAGGTTCTACTAGTTCAAAAGGCCAAGAGGAAGTTGAAGCTGCAATGTAAGCATTAGTGAAAATCAAGGAAGGGATAGGAATGAAAATATTTCAACACGCTCATGCAGTGATAGTCCATGTCAAGAAATTTGGAAGATAGCTATCTGGCCAACCAACTGTAAGTGATTAATATTTGTGTCCATTCTAAAGAAATATGACGCAACAAAATCTGCAAATTAATTTAAAATAACATTAATATGACATGCAAGTACAATTTTATTGACGATACCTTTAAAAGTAGTTATAGCAATATGTCAACAGGAAGCTGCCAGAAATCCAGGCTGTATTAAAAGAGGGCATGAGGCAAGGTATATCAATGCTGGTTTCAGATGGACCTTGGCTGAAAACAGAGGATACAAGGAAAATGCTTACTAATGTACTATTGACTATGCAGAAGATTTTACTGTGTATCATAACAAACTTTGGGTAGCATATGAATACATATGAGAACAATGGGAATTCCCGTACATTTAATTGTGCTCCTGTGGTACCTGTACACAAACCAACAGGAAGTGGTTCGAATAGAACAAGTGGATAGTGCGTGGTTTAAAATCAGGAGAGTGTGTGTTGTGGTTATATCCTTTCACCATATGTGTTAGACAGGGTTCTCTAGAGAAACAAAACCAGGACATTTATGATTTGATAGATAGAACACGAAGGAATATAACAGCTAATTAGTCCACATAGCAGTACAGAGGACTCAGTTTAACTCACTTCCATGCAACAGTAAATATGGCAGTACAGCCAGGCAGCAAACTGCAGAACTAGGTAAGGCAGCCACACACTGGTCTGATCACCAGAGAGCAACTGAGAGATAGGTGTGGCTTGCTGAGCCATTTATCTCTTTGCCCACGAATCAAACTGCGAACTTATTAATCCCACATGTTCTTATTGGCCAGGTTGGCACTATAAACCTACCTATCTATCACACTATACTTATTCAAATAATCTGAGAAGCTGCTCTGTATGAAGAAGTTGAGGCATCTGGATTGGAGGAAGAATCATTAACAACCTGTATTATGCAGATGACCCAATCTTGCTGGCTGAAAGTCAATAGGCCTTGAAGTACTTACTGATAAAGCTCATATAGTACACCTTCAGTATGAATTAGTCTTCAACACTAAGAATACAAGTGTCTTCTCAACTTGACAAATATAAACACACAACATCATTACAAATAGAGAAATGTAGCTAAACCCTATTTTACTTGGACCCACAATCAATACTCACAGAAGCAGCAGTCAATAAATCAACGTATTTCATTGGAAAAATCTGTTGTAAAAGACCTCTTTAAAATGTGAAAGAACAAATGTTTTACTCTGGGGATTAGCAAATTATGCCTGCTTTTAGCCTTGATATTTTTAATCACCTTAGATGCATGTGAAAGGACTCTTAATTTCAGTGTCTGGTATGGGTTGAATGACTTACATCAAGGTTGGTGGTTCAACCCACTTGCTGCTCCACAGAAGAAAGAGGAAGCTATTTGACCCTGTAAAGATTTACAGCCTTGGAAACCCTATATGGTCACTATGAATAAGAATAGACTTGATGGTAATGTTTGACATATGCATGTGAAAGATGGAACATAAATAAGGAAGAGTGAAGAAAATATGATGCCTTTAAAATATGATGTTGCAAATAATATTGAATATACCATGAATGCCCAGCAGAACAAAGAGGTCTATCCCGGAAGAAGTACAGCCAGAATGTATTTTAGAAGTGAGGATGGTAAAACTCCATTTCATATACTTTGAACATGGTATCAGGAGAAATTAGTCCCTAGAAAAGGACAAAATACTTGGTAGAGCATCGTCAAAAAACAGGTAAGCCCTGAATGAGATGGATCAACACAGTGGCTGTAACAATAGGCTAAAATATGACCATTGTGAGGATGTCACAGGACTAGAAAGGCTTTTATTCTATTGTGCATAGGGTCACTATAAGTGGCAGTGCGTGAGTTTTTGTTGATTAACAACACTGGGATATGAGCAATGTCCCCATGGCATATGCTAAACTGTCACCATGCTGGACACAGTTGATCTTTGTGGCTTTAGAGGGTAATTATTTAGAGGGTTATGATTCCACTGAATTTTTTTCTGTGTATTCAAACTATTCCATCCTAAGATTCCACAGATCTATCCAAACCAAGCTCACTGCCATTGAATCAATGCTAACTCATATCGACCCTACAGGACATGGGTAAAATTGTACCTGTGAAGTTCTGAGACTGTACCTCTTTACAGAATAGAGTCCCATCTTTCTCCCGAAGAGCAGCCGGTGATTTCAAATTACCGACCGTGCAATTAGCAGCCCAATGTGTAACCAAGAACTATTCAGGGAAGCTAGAGGGAGAGCATGAAAAGAAATGAGTAGTTGAGGTGGTTGGATGCACATCCATCCCTTTGTTCTACTCTCTATGACTTTTTCTGAGTTCATTCAAAATGTAAATTAAGACACAAAATAGAATTCTATCCAACCCTGCTATATGCCTCAACAGTATCCATTTTTCTCATTCTTACTACTAATAGAAGCTCAATTTTGTTAGGGTGATAATGTACCTACTTAAATCACTCACTCCTAGGCTCCCTTACAGCTATGCATAAGCATTTGACCCAGTTTGTGCCAAATATGTGTAGGTGAAAGACACTTAGTAGGACTCCCAAGAAAGTTTTTGTTGTTGTTTAAGGCAAAACACTTGTCTGGCATAACCCATTTCATTTTTGTCCTTGGCTCTTCTGCTGTCATGCTCCCTAGTCAGAATATTGAAAGATGAGAGAGTCACATAGGTTACATGGGTTTGGCAGACCAAAAAGCATGCATTCTCCTATATCCAAGATGAGTCCCTGAGCAAATATGCCAGACCTAGGCTACCTATTTCAAGACTTACTATTGTATAAGACAAACCCCTGTGTGGTGCAAAGGGTTAACACAATTCACTGCTAAGACAAAGATGCCTTAGAAGAAAAAGGTGGCAATCTACATTTAAAAATTCAGCCCTTGAAAACCTCATGGGGCACAGTTCTACCCTGAATCATATGGGGTAACTGTAAATCAGAATCAATTCAGTGGCAACTGGTTTGGTATTTTTGGTGTGAATATAAGAAAAATGAAGCTTTTGTGATTAGACCACTAGAGTCGGTTTGTTTTTTCCCATGTAGCCAGATGCAATTTGGACTGATAGAGAAATAATTAAAAGAATGTAGAGTTAAGTAAGCGTAATGATTATGGAATTAATCATTTAGCAATGGGCTGCTAACCACAAGGTCAGTAGTTCAAATGCACCAGTCACTCAGGGGGAGAAAAGTGAAGCTCTCTGCTTCTGTAAAGATTTATAGTCTTGGAAGCCCTATATGGGGTTGCTATAAGTTGTAATCACCTTGATAGCATTGTATTTGTTTGAGTTTGGTGACTAGTATGTAAGCTTTGAGGGGGTAGTAATAGATACTTTGAATACTATTCTTAGCACTATAGGTATTATGTCTTTTGCAAATGGATAAACGAACAAAAGCGATATTCATTTTGTGTTTTCTGTAGTTTGCTTTATTCTTCCAAGAAGATTGCTCAAGTGTTAAGACGCAGTCTTCTCTGGCATACTTGAATAAAAGAATAACTGATAGACACAGACTTGAACCCTGGCCTGTGTGATCTTGGGTGTGTCACTGTTTTTCAATCCATTTCTCATCTGTGAACTGGGGATTACACACGTAGCCCACAGGGTTGTTTTGGAGATTCAGAGTAATGTGTGTGTCTTGGATTGAGTGCCCTTGCATGCCGAGCTTATTCCTCAGGCCTGGGTGCAGGGAGTCTATTTGAGATCTGATGGCAGGGAGTGGGAATAGGAAAGCAGACGCAAGACTGAGTTAGGGGGAGAAGCAATCACAATGGGAACGAGGTATTGAGGCTTTTAATGTAGGATACAGGGGCTTGATTCCCCCAGGACTTCTGAGCAACATGGGTTCTGTCCTAGAATTGCCTACCAGAAACAGGAGGCTGGGCTCTTCTTCGCCTGTAGTGGTGTTGAGCATTCCTCCTAGTATGGTGACCTCTCCTACCTTCCTGGGTTTGGCTTTCCATGCCTTTGAAAAGGCTTCGAGACAGAAGGACATGGAGAGCTGCGTGCTGCACAGTTGTGATAAGACACCATTTCAGCAGGAGCCTGCACTTACATAGAGCCGTTCGCCACTGCTATGATGGATATCAGGAGGAGCCCTGGAAGTGCAGTGGTTACAAGTTGGTTTGCTAACTTCAAGGTCAGCAGTTCAAAACTACTAGCTCCAAGGAAGAAAGATGGGGTTTTCTACTCCAATAAAGAGTTGTAGTGTTTGAAACTCGCAGGGGGCAATTGTACACTGCCCCACAGGATCGCTATGAGTCGGTATTGACTGGAAGGCAGTGAGATGGTGTCAGAGATGGGTCAAAGGAATGTGGCATGGCAACCCTAAGAATCTGCTACAGAACCATAAAGTGCCTGGGATAGATGAGTTTATTGTGCTTGACCTTTTAAAATCATCAAACGGGCAACAATTAGAAAGACAAACATACCAAGTGTCATTGGAGATCCGGGGAAAGCAGAGAAACACTGCTAATGATGCAGGTTTGCTGCACAGCAATCTGGCAGAGCTTAGTGAAAGCCCATTGAATGGACCCTGGGACCTAGTGAGCCCCTCCTGGGCGTACAACCAAAGAAGCGCAATCACTGAGTTGACTTTCATTCCTCATGACCCTATCAAACAAAGCTGAATGGTCCCATGATGCTTTCAAGGCTTCTATTGGGAAGTAGACAGCCATGCCTTTATCCCACAGTGTGTGGAAGAGGGCTTCAAACTACTGACCTTTGGGTTAGCAGCCAAGCACTTAATATCTCCCCCATCAGAGCTCTCTCCTAGATGTATAAAAACAAACAGAACCCCAGTTGATTCTTCCTCATTAGCAACCCTACAAGGCACAGTAGAATTGCTGCTATAGGTTTACAAAACTAAATTCTTACGACAGCAGACAGCCTCTCTTTGCTCCATGGAATAGCTGGTGGGTTGGAACTGCTCACCTTGGGGTTAGAAGCCCAACGCATAATTCCTGGGTATATAGGCCAAGCTATTTATCCAATTCACAGGGCCCTTGGGGCATTTTTACAAGAATGGTCACCACGCTGATACCTGCAGTAGAGAAGAGTTGGAGCCGAATTGGATGCCAATCAACAGGCAACTGAAGAAGGAAACAAAAGAAAGATGATGATTGCTCATGACCAAGTGGCACGCAGCAGCACATGCAATTGATATGCAGCATGGCAATAACTCTTTTTTTTTTAAACAATTTATTGGGGCTGATACAATTCTTTTCACAGTTCATACATATACATACATCAATTGTATAAAGCACATCTGTACAGTCTTTGCCCTAATCATTTTTTTCTCTTTTCTTCTTTTACATTTTATTAGGGACTCCAACAACTCTTACCACAATCCATACATATACATACATCAATTGTATAAAGCACATCCATACATTCCCTGCCCCAATCATTCTCAAGGCATTTGCTCTCCACTTAAGCCCCTTGCATCAGGTCCTCTTTTTTTCCCCCCCTCCCTCCCTTTTCCCCCCTCCCTCATATGCCCTTGGTAATTTATACCTCGTTATTTTGTCATATCTTGCCCTACTCGGGATCTCCCTTCCCCCCTTCTCTGCTGTCCGTCTCCCAGGGAAGAGGTCACATGTGGCTCCTTGTAATCAGTTCCCCCTTTCCAACCCACTCACCCTCCACTCTCCCAGCATCGTCCCTCACGCCCTTGGTCCTGAAGGTATCATCCACCCTGGATTCCCTGTACCTCCAACCCTCATATGTACCAGTGTACAGCCTCTGTCCTATCCAGCCCTGCAAGGTAGAATTCGGATCATGGTAGTTGGGGGGAGGAAGCATCCAGGATCTGGGGGAAAGCTGTGTTCTTCATCGATACTACCTCACACCCTAATTAACCCATCTCCTCCTAGGCCCCTCTATGAGGGGATCTCCATTGGCCGACACTTGGGCCTTGGGTCTCCACTCTGCACTTCCCCCTTCATTTAATATAATATATATATACACATACATATATACATATACACATATATACACATACATACACACACTTATATCTTTTTTTTTTTTGGCATGATGCCTTATATCTGGTCCCTTGGGCACCTCGTGATCGCACTGGCCGGTGTGCTTCTTCCATGTGGGCTTATTTGTTTCTGAGCGAGATGGCCGCTTGTTCACCTTCAAGCCTTTAAGACCCCAGACACTATCTCTTTTGATAGCCGGGCACCATCAGCTTTCTTCACCACATTTGCTTGTGCACCCATTTGTCTTCAGCGATCCTATCATGGAGGTGTGCAGTCAATGATATGATTTTTTGTTCTTTGATGCCTGGTAACTGATCCCTTTGGGACCACTCGATCGCACAGGCTGGTGTGTTCTTCCATGTGGACTTTGTTGCTTCTGAGCTAGATGGCCGCTTGTTTGTCTTCAAGCCTTTAAGACCCCAGTCACTATCTCTTTTGATAGCCGGGCACCATCAGCTTTCTTCACCACATTTACTTGTTCACCCACTTTGGCTCCAGCCGTTGTGTCGGGAGAGTGAGCATCATAGAGTTCCAATTTAATAAAAGAAGGTATTCATGCATAGAGGGAGTGTTTGAGTAGAGGCCCAAGGTCCTTCCGCCACCTTAATACTTGACCTATAAATATCGACACAAAGATCTATTTCCCCAACCTCCTATATATATTTGCATGTACATGTCTTTGTCTAGACCTCCATGAATGCCCTTTGACTCCTAGCTCTTTCCTCCATCTCCCTTGACCTTCCTCCTCCCCTACTACCATGAGACATGATGCCCCTCAGTGACTAAGGGCGATACAGGGGACAGCACCGGAGACACAGTGTGGGAATTGCACCTGACCTGATCCCACCACACCGAGGCAAATCACTGGGGGAGTGCAGCGGAACAGCAAGGGAATGGAGTGGCAAGGTCCCCAGGGAATGCTGAAAGTGGACTTTGGGGCCAGGGCGTGGTGCCCCAACAGACTGGATTGGAAAACGCTCCTAAGGGCCAGCAAAGATCCCTGAACTAACTACAAGCTTTTCTCTTGTGAACTGTTTTGTTCTGTTCTTTTTCAGTGGTTTGTTTTGGTTGTTTTGTTGTCTGGTTGTATACTGTGGCTTTGTGTTCCTCTGTCTAGTTTTCGTGCATGTTAGTGACTCCACAGGTTTGTCTGAATAGGACAGGCTGGATGAACTATCTGGATGAAAAACAACGGGACCGACAGTTCCGGGGGGAATTGGGGTGGGGGGTAGGGGGGGTAAGGAAGTGGTGTTAACACACCCAGGGACAAGGGAAAAACATGGGACCCCAAAGGGTAGATAAGGGGGAGTGGCAGGCCTGATGGGAAATGATCAAGGGTAAGGTTGCTTAGAGAAGAGGTATACTCTAGCCCAGGTGGCGATGAAGCATGGTAGTAGGGCAGGAGGAAGGTCAAGGGAGATGGAGGAAAGAGCTAGGAGTCAAAGGGCATTCATGGAGGTCTAGGCAATAACTCTTAATGACATTGCAAGGAGTTGAAAAGGTCAGAAACTGAATGAGATTTATATTGCAGTACCATTCATGGAAGCTGAAAGCCCATTCACCAAGCAGCATGGTCTAGTGCACATGGCAGCATGGTCTAGTGCACATGGCTGTATGCCTATAAGGACACACACACACCAAGCACCCAGCAGGGGGTACTAGTCTGAAGAGGGGAATGGAAGTGATGTGAATGTGGAAAAGGAGGGACAAAACACAAGCAGGGCCTGACATTGATCAGGGTTCACGGTGTGCTATAAAGTAGGCATGATTAATCACTTCCCTGTACCAGAAGGCTGAGCTAGATTTTTAAAGCAAATCGAGTGCCTGGAACACAATGGTTGTTAGCTGCTGTTGAGTCAGCCTCCAGTCCAACTCACTGTGACAACCAGCTCCCAGTGACTCCATGGGCAATATTCTCCCTGGTCCTGCACCATCTCTTTGGTTGTGCATCAGATTGTGATTCACAGGGGTTTTCGTTAATTGGTTTTCAGAAATAGAATACCAGGCTCTTCTTCATCGCTCATCTTAGTCTGGACACATCACAGAAACGGGTTCAGTCTCATAGCCGCACCCAACCAAGCTTCCCCATTTCAGTATCATAGCAACACAGAAATCAGTTCAGTACCACAGCAATAACCAAGCATCCCCCTGACAAATGAGTGTTGGATGCACATGAGTTGCATTGTCTTGGACTCAAACCCAGATCTCCCACATGGAAAAGGAGAATTCTACAACTGAACCACAATTTACCCTCAGAATATAATAAGTATCCAGTAAATGGTTATTAAGAATGTGGCTGCCAGGAAAATCCACCAATTTCCTGCCAAGGCTTAACACTAATATCTTCCCCCACACACTAGAAGGCTGCAGAGGAATGACTTTCTCCATGCCAGCCCTGGTATCTAGACAAGGGACCCTAACACTGAACCACTGAGCCCCAGCAGGCTGGGGAGCAATGTCAAATTGGATGAGGGACAATCCTGGTTGAGTTACTTCCCCTAAGCTCATAGGGCAGTTTAGCATGTCCACAGCTGTGTTCAGAATAGCCATGCGATTACCACCGAGAGAAATTCTACATGCTTTCACACCCCATGCTAGTCGTTGCAGCCATCGTTGAGTACAGTTCATGCTCATCACTATCTAGAACTCACGGTGACGCTGTGGGTGAGCCATTGGGCAGGTAACCTCAAGGTTGGCAGTTCAAAGGCACCAGTTGTTCTCTGAGAGGAAGGTGAGATGATCTGCTCCTGTCAAGATTTAGCTTGAGGAATTTTATATAGGGTCACAGTGAGTCAGGATCAACTCAATGGTGTGGGTTTGGTTTATTAGACCCACCATCAGATCATATTTAATGGATTTATTAACATGTATATTTGCCACAAATCCAATGTCTTTTATTTTTATCACTGCATTTCAATACAATTTGTGCCTTTGTGATTCTGTATTTCATTGGAGGTATTTGGAAATATTATTCTGGGGAGTGGGCAGGTGTTCCATAGCCTTTCCTAAATGCCAAAAGGATCCATGGGGTTGCAATGGTTAAGACCCTCTAATAGAGTTTATCAAAGAGCCCTGGAGGCACAATGGTTAAGTGCTCAGCTGCTATCCAAAAGGTTGAAGGTTTGAACCCACCAGTGGCTCTGTTCTTGGAAGAAAAACCAGGCAACTCATTCTTGTAAAGATTACAGCATAGAAAAGCCTAGAGCAGTGGTTCTCAAACTTCCTAATGCCACAACCCTTTCATACAGTTCCTCATGTTGTGGTGACCTCCACAACCATAAAAATATTCTCATTGCTGCTTCATAACTGTAATTTTGTTACAGTCACCCTGTGCAAGGGTCCCACAGGTTGAGAACCATTGGTCTAGAGAGCTCGGCACTGATGAATTGAGTCACTATGAGTTGGACTGGACTAGAAAGTTCCTAACAAAAACGCCAACAATCATTTTTTACCATGACCTTGTTAACTCAAAAAGATTAATAAGCAAATTCACAAATGAGGACATCCAGTTGCCCCTCCAAACTGGAGAAGCATGAGTTAAATGGTGACCCTGACCCCACGGTGTCCTCCAGCTGGTGCCATGCTGCCTTTATTCCTTCTGCCTCTCAGTTCTGTGGAGAAGAAGGGGAAAGGGAGGGAAAGAAAAAGAAAGGAATGAAAAGATAATTTTCCCAGCTTCTTCACATCACTGAATTGAACTTTACTTTTAATAAAAGTATTATGAAATGGAAATGGTGCTTTCACTATTTTGCTTTCAGGTGATATTCAGAGACATGGTGCTGGTAATTATTTGAGCCGGGGAGGTTAGTGTGCAGATTTTCTGAATATGGTTGAGCCACATGCCCCCTTCCAGGCCTAGCATTTCCCTGGGCTATGAGAAGTTATAGACAGTCTACCCTCTTCTTCCTCCAACTTCGCTGCAAACCATGGACACACTGGTTCTGACTTGACCTGGCTCCAGTACAGAAAAAAATATCCTCCTTGCATAATTGTAGTGCTTGCATTGGAAGGCACCCAGATACAAATCTCTCTTCTGGTGGCATAATGGGTTATGTGTTGGGCTATTAACTGCAAGGTCAGCAGTTGGAATTCACCAGTCGCTCCTTTGGAGAAAGATGAGGCTTTCTTCTCCCATAAAGAGTTATAGCCTTAGATGAGTATAAAAACTCAAAATACTTTGGCAGAGATTCCACAGAGAATAAGCCTCCATTAAATCCCCTGGGACCATTCACCAGGGATGGGATTAAACCCTGCTCACCGTCAGTACATCAGAAAGTGTATTGTTGCAGATATGATTAGGTTAAAAATTAACATCTTATCATTTGTCTTTACTCTTAAAACGTTTTTCATTTGTTCTTTTTTTAATTTTCTGCTTTCCTTTTTATTGAAAAATTAACTAATGTCACTAAACAAGTAGAGAATTTGTTAAATGAAAATCTAATCGGTTATGTAAACTTTCAATGAAAACATAACACAATTTTATTTTTACAAAGAGTTATAGCCTTGGAAACCCAGGAGGCCGCAGTATTTTCTCTCGATAGGATTGTTATGCACCCAATGGCAATGAATGTTGTTGGATTTTGTTTCTTTATTGTTTTCTGTAGCTATGGTGGGGTATAGGGGTTATGTGTTGGGCACTATACGCAATGTCTGAAATGGCAAATTTGAAATCCCCAGCCACTCCAAGGGAGAAAGATGAGGCTTTCTACTCCCCTAAAGAGTTCCAGTCTCAGAGCAGCCAGTCCACAAAGAGAACAACATAGCTGGCCCCACTATGAGACATGATGCCCCTCAGTGACCAAGGGTGATACAGGGGACAGCACTGGAGACACAGTGTGCGAATTGCACCTAACCTGATTCCACCACACCGAGGCAAAGTGTGGTGGAGTGCAGTGGAACAGCAAGGGAATGGAGTGGCAAGGTCCCCAGGGAATGCTGAAAGTGGACTTTGGGGCCAGGTTGTGGTGCCTCAACAGACGGGATTGGAAAACACTCCTAAGGTCCAACAAATGATCCTTGAACTAACTACAAGCTCTTCTTTCTTGATGTGTTTTGTTTTGTTCTTTGTCAGTGGTTTGTTTTTGTTGTTTTGTTGTCTGGTTGTAAACTGTTGCTTTGTTTTCCTCTGTCTTGTTTTCGTGCATGTTAGTGTCTCCACAGGTCTGTCTAAATAAGAGAGGCTGGATGAACTATCTGGAGGAAAAACAACAGGACTGAGAGTTCCGGGGGCACTTGGGATAGGGGGAGGTGCGGGGGGTAAGGAAGTGGTGTTAACAAACACAGGGACAAGGGAACAACATGGGACTCAATATGGTAGTGAGGGGGAAGTGGCAGGCCTGGTAGGGAATGATCATGGGTAAGGTTACGTAAAGAAGAGGTATAGCCCGAACCCGGGTGGGGACGGAGCATGGTAGAGGGACAGGAGGAAAGTCAAGGGAGATGGAGGAAAGAGCTAGGAGTCAAAGTGCATTTATAGAGGTCTAGACAAAGACATGTGCATGCAAATATATATATATATATATATATATGGATGGGGAAATAGATCTATGTGTCTATATTTATAGGTTTAGTATTAAGGTGGCGACAGGACCTTGGGCCTTAACTCAAGCACTCCTTCAATGCATGAATACTTTCTTTTATTAAATTGGCACTCTACAATGCTCATCCTCCAGACACAACTGCTGAAGCCAAAGCTGTTGAACAAATAAATGTGGTGAAGAAAGCTGATGGTGCCTGGCTATCAAAAGAGATAGTGTCTGGGATCTTAAAGACTTGAAGATAAACAAGCGGCCATCTAGCTCAGAAGCAACAAAGCCCACATGGAAGAGCACACCAGCCTGTGTGATCACGAGGACCCGAAGGGATCAGTTATCAGGCATCAAAGAACAAAAAAATCACAGCATTGGCTGCACACCTCCATGATACGATTGCCGAAGACAAACTTGTGCATAAGCAAATGTGGCGAAGAATGCTGATGGTGCCTGGCTATCAAAAGAGATAGTGTCTGGGGTCTTAAAGGCTTGAAGGTGAACAAGCGGCCATCTAGCTCAGAAGCAAAAATACCCACATGGAAGAAGCACACCAGCCTGTGCGATCACAAGGTGCCAAAGGGACCAGGTATAAGGCATAATGCAATATATATATATATATATATATACCATATATATGGTATATATATATATATATACACATAATAGTGAATGAAGGGGGAAGTGCAGAGTGGAGACCCAAAGCCCATTTGCTGGCCACTGGAGATCCCCTCTCAGAGGGGTTTAGGAGAGGAGATGGGTCAGTCAGTGTGCGATGTAGTACCGATGAAAAACACAGCTTTCTCCCAGATTCTGGATGCTTCCTCCCCCCAACTACCATGCTCCGTATTCTACCTTGCAGGACTGGATAGGGCAGAGGTTGTACACTGGTACATATAGGAGCTGGAGGCACAGGGAATCCAGGGTGGATGATACCTTCAGGACCAGGAGTGTGAGGGGTGATACTGGGAGAGTAGAGGGTGAGTGGGTTGGAAACGGGGAACAGATTACAAGGATCCACATGTAACCTCCTCCCTGGGAGACAGACGGCAGAGAAGGGGGGGAGGGAGACTCCGGATAGGGCAAGATATGACAAAATAACAATCTGTGGATTATCAAGGGCTCATGAGGGAGTGGGGAGTTGGAGGGAGGGTAAAAAAAAAAGAGGACCTGATGCAAAGGGCTTAAGTGGAGAGCAAATGCTTTGAGAGTGATTAGGGCAAAGAATGTACGGATATGCTTTATACAATTGATGTATGTATATGTATGGATTGTAATAAGAGTTGTATGAGCCCCTAATAAAATGTTAAAAAAAAAAAAGAGTTCCAGTCAGAGAAACTCACAGGTGCAGTTCTACCCTATCCTATAGATTCGCCATGAGTCGGCATCAACTGGATGGCAGGAAGGACACATAACGATTCAGACCTGGGCTTAGTTTGGGTTCTCACTGAAGCAGACGCTGGCCAAAGACTTAAAGGCAATGAGCTTATTTAGGAAACTCTGAGCATGCAGGTAATGATGTGGCATTGTGAGCCAGTGCAGGGAAGGCCACCGATAACAAATAGATTGTGAATCCAATTACAAACCTGGGAACCTGCTGCTTAATCACTTAGAAAGTCTCCAGGGGTAGGTGTAGCACACGCCTCTAAGAGTTTTGCCATCCAAGGAGTGAGGGCCCTGGTCAGGGCTGTTCCCAGGGGCATATGTTCCTCAGCACATTCAGTGTTGTTAGGAAAGACCAGTTGTGAGAAGAGGACATCATGTGGATCTGGGGAAACTCTTCATGACACGAACTGGCACCATAACCGCAACAATGACTTCAAACCTGCCGATGGCCAGGAAGATGGCATAGGTTCTGGCAGTGATTTGTCTTATCAGACCTACGGTCAAAAGGAGTCAAATTTGACTTACTGGAGACTAACAACAACAACAAGGTCTTTCTATCTATTGATGCATTCAATCTCAACCTCGAACACACAACCTAAGCACTATTTTTCACTTCCCTTCTACACACAGCAGCGCAAAGGGGGTTCAATGATTTGTCCCAGGTCATGGAGCTAGAAGGACATAGAGCCAGGACTGGACAATGGAGCGATCTGACAACAGAGACATTTAACATAAGCAAGGCTTTGTCTCCCACAAAGATCATAGGCATTACCATAATGGACTTGGCACAAGTCCTGCCGCATGGCAACCTTTCAGCAGATAGGTGCTATCTTAGTGCCATCCAGTTGACAGCAAGTCAGCGACTGTATAGGACAGGGGAGAACTGTCTGTGGGTTTTGACATGAAATATTTACAGCAGTAGAAATCCTCATCTTTCTCCCACAAAAGTCCCTATGATTGTTAGTAATTTGGTCAGAAGTCACTTTAATGGTGACCAAATCCTTCCTTTTTTGGGATTCAACATTATACCCCACTGCTTCCAATAGCTCCTCGCCCCAAACAAAAACAGGCATGAGAGAGTTGATTCTGACTCATGGTGCCCCCATGTGTACATTGCATAGGACTTTCAAGACTATAGGCTTTAAGCAGGTTGCCAGGCCTTTCCTCCATGGTGTCCCTGGGTGGGTTCCAACGGCAAATGATTTGTTAAATAGTAGTGTGTGGAACTGTTTGCCCCCCTTCAGGAACTCCAATATCCTTGCAGCTCTCTATTCACAAAGACTGTCCTTCCAACCAAGAGCTCAGAGTGCTTGTTTTCTCTCTCTTATTTTCTTTACATCAAGAAGTTTGGGACTCCCCAGGAGCTGGGTCCCAGGGACATATTTATATGTAATTATGACCCTGTCATCTACAACATGATCATGATAAATGGAGAAAAGTCTGAAGTGATCAGGGCTATCTTCTTTCTGGAGTCCACAATAAATGATCATGTGAGCCCCGGTCAAGAACTGAAGGGATGTATTGTATTGGGTAAATCTGCTCTTTGAGATCTCTTTCTTTTTTTCTTTTTTTGCAGTTGGGAAAGAGAAAGGGGAGATGGGCTGTTCTCCCAAGTTGGGTCCCTGCCAGGGCACCCCCCACTCAAACCTGGCCAACTCCACTCGGGAATAGAGTTCCCTGCCACTTCTGTAGAACTGCCCTGTGGAAGGACCAATGTCCTAAAGGTTCAGAATGGAGAAGACAAGTTTCAAGGGCTACAGCCTAGCCCCTTACAGCCAGAGTGTGACTCAACAAGGGCCCCCACAGGCACTTTCTAGGGATCTTAAGTAGTTGGGGCTTAAGGAGATTGGCATGGGGCTCTAGCAAGCTAGGAGCCCATCCCAGGCTGGGGTTACATATCCCAAGCCCTTGATGGGGAGGCCTCAGGTAAGCAGTGGGCCCATGGAGTTCTGGGTATGTGGGCCTGGGGGAAGGGAGCCACCTTTGGGGCTGGGCCAACCCAGGGCATCCCAAGTGGAATGGGGTGCAGAGGCCTGGGCAGGGTCCCTCTTCCTCTCCATCCTCCATGGCCAGTCAGGCTAACACAAGGTCTTGGGCAGGCAGGGGGCCTGGGGCAGTGCCCAGATGACCCAGGGGCTAGCTGGGCAGGGGGTGTTTCCTGGGTAGGCAGAGGGCCTCGGGCAGGGTCTTTGTGGCAGGCCCAGACCCAGGTGGGCAGGGACCTGGAACAGGGATCCCAGGCGTGTGCCTGGCTTGGACTGGACCCAGGGTTGGCCAGGTCCCTGATGCAGGTTCCTGGGTGGGCAGCGGGCCCAGGGCAGAGTCTTGGTGGTGAGCAGGCTCAGGGTGGGGGCAGGGGGTCTGGAGTGTGGTCCTGGGTGGGTCAGCTGGGAAGGGCAGGGATCCTGGTGGCTGGCCAGGTGCCTGGTGGGCTGCAGACCCACATCAGGGGTCATGGTGGCAAGGCCCTCCCTGGCGGGCAGGAGTCTGGGAAGGGGCAGGAAGGCTGTACAGACCACAGCTGGTCTTTGAAGTCCTAGGCCTTGCGCATCAGGTCATTATGGCCCATGGAGGCAGTGCGGCTCCGAAGTGCTTGGCTCGCTCAGCTCCTGAGCCCTTGACCTCTATAGGAACTGCTGGCTGGCCTCCTCTCATGTTCTCAATAGGCTCCAGCTGCTGCCAAGTAGGCCAAGCCTTAACGGGGCCATGGGCTTCCACCTGTGCGCCCATCCTCCTCACCCTTAAAGGGGCCGGGTGCTGCCGCCAGAGACCTCTTTCAAAAGTGTTCTTCAAAGTGTTTAAGAGCAAGAATGTTACATTAAGGTGCACCTGACTAAAGCCATCTTAGTCATATTTTCGATGGCCTTCTATGCACGTGAAAGTTGGACATTGAAAAGGAAGACCAGAGAAGAATCAATGCATTTGAATTGGGAGGATGGTGAAGAATATTGAAAGTACTATGAACTGCCAAAGAACAAACAAATGTGGGTTAGAAGTACAGCCAGAATACTCCTTAGAAGCCAGGATGGTGAGGCTTCCCCTCACGTACCTTGGACATACTGTTAGGGAGACACCAGTTCCTGGAGGAGGAAGGACGTCCTGCTTGGTGAAGCAGAAAGGCAGTGAAAATGAGGAAGAACTTCGGCCAATGGATTGACACAGTGGCTGCAACAAGGGGCTCAAACATAACAACAATTGAGAGGATGGTGCAGGACAGGGTGGTGTTTCGTTCTATTATCCATAGGGTGGCTAGGGGTTGGAACTGGCTCAATGACATCTAACAGCAGAAACAATGTCTACACCCACTACTAGCAGGGCAGGAAGTTTCCCAACCCCTCTCATCTCTCAACCCCAGGAACAGAGATGCCACCTTCCTTCTAGCTGTATTCCCAGTATCTAGAACAGAGCTCAGCAATGAAGTACCTAACAAACCTGAAGTAGCTGTTACTTAGCTCCATGCCTCATAGGTCTCAGTTCCCAAGTCCCGAAACAATGACATCAGTGTTGTTGTTTGTTGCCATCAAGTCGATTTCCAGTTACACCTGCGTCACACCTGCCTACCTAGAATCCCACCTTATGAAAATAAGTCACAACAATGATTCTTGCCCACGGTGTCTGCAGACTATGACTCACCACTCTGAAGGGATGTCATGTAAATGTTGAACTGCTAGCTCAAAGTTGACAGTTCAAACCATCAGCTGCTTCAAGGAAAACGATGAGGCTGTCTGTTCCAGTAATGTTGGACAATGTTGGAAAACTTACATAGGGTCTCCATGAGTTGGAATTGACTGGACAGTAATGGGTTTGCTGTACCTGGAATGTTGATGCGACCAGAGAAAGAATGAGAGGGAAGTCTGAAAAAGAAGCACCGACCTGCCCTCCATCGGGCTGTTTTGTGATTTTTTGCAGCAGATGGTTTGAAGGGAACAGGGAATGAAGAGGCGGAGTGCATGGCACAGTTGAGGGCTATTTACCATTCTGACCAAGTGCCTCTGTGAGAAAAGGGGGAGGGGAGGCTTGACCTGGGTCTTGATCAAAGCCCAAGAAAATATATGGATTTCCAGAATGAGGGAGTTTTCCCAAGTCAGGGTAGTAACAGGAGCTGCCAGCTCTCACCTCTGACCCTGTGGGCCCTGTTCAAAGAATTTCCTGGACTGGGTGGGAGGTGGGTGGTTAGGCAGAGAGACAAAGAGAGAGTCGAACTAGGAACTCTGGCTCTTTCCCAGCCTGAGTCTTAGCCCCCGAACCTCCTCATCTCCACTCTCCCCCTTCCCCGGCCCCCCACAGGGACACCTTCCAGAGGTCTTCCTGTACCCATATGTAGGTTTTGGCTCTTCCTGCTTTTGGCTCTGCTCAGTGGCAGGGCATTTGAAGGTTGTTTGTGGGATTTGTACAGTTGACATTAGGGTAAATGCGTGATCATTTCTTAAATTTATCCTACTGCAGATTTAGGCTGTGTTTCCAAACTCCTGGTCCTCACAGAGGCTCTGCAGAGGGGACAGTGACTCTGATTCCACCTGGAATTTCCTGGTGGAGCACAGGGATTTCCCATCCCAGTCTAACCATGGCACCAGGGATCAGGGTGCTAGGAGAGGGGCAAATGGGTCCCCAAAGGAGATGTGTAGTGACCACAAAAGTGACACACTGGTGATCACCTACTAATTGTACATGGTGGTGCTTGCCCCTCTCAAGGTGGACACATACAATTTTGCCTATGCCTCTTCTCTAAAAGCAAGTGGACCTGCTTGTGACATGAGGTTTTGGAAAGTTCTTTCATGGGCCACAAAGAAGTGTGGCTCATCCAGTGTCTCAAGCTGATTTCGAGTAGTGTCCAGAGAGTTCGTGGTGAAAGGGGGTAGGGAAATGTGGGGAGCTGGCCAGGGAGTGAACACGGAATAATTTGAGCCAGACAGAGTAATGAATGGGAGGCAGAATGGATATGGAAGTAATCTGGGGGACGAGTTTGGATCTGCCTCTGTGGGTTTCTGACACTATAAATTTGTCCATTGTCAGACGGCCTCATCTTTCTGCCTCTCAGAGCAGCTAGTGGGTTTGAACTGCTGGCTTTGAGATTAGTAGCGGGATGCTTAACCCACAGCATCACCAAAACTCCTTAGCAAGAAGGATATTACCACAACCACAGCCACCACCCCTTTTTCCTAATTTTCTGAGAGATAGGGAGGAAAGAGTGCTGTCCATCATTCGACTCCCTTTAGAGAAAATGGGAGGTCCAGGGTGATGAGAGCAGGTGCTGGAACATCCCAGCCTCGCATCCAGGGCCACCCGGAATGATCCTCCCTTGTGGGCTCTGTGGAGCAGGCACACTCAAAGACCATAGGACCTCGGTCTCAGCTGTCGGCCTCGGGGCTTGGGTTTCTTATTTCCTGCTGCTTGGGGAGGGGCTGCTCGATGGAGAGCCTCGTCACTTAGCATCATGGCTGCTCAGATGTGATACCCCTGAGTCGTGTAATTTACATTTCATGCACAATTGAAGCAGCTAATGGTGTCATTCTCCAAGGGGGGAACAAGTTGTCATGATGTTAATTACATTGCAGGCGTGCTCCCTCTCCTTTGTCCCCAAGTGCTCCAAGGGAAGTTCCCAGGTAGCAGTCGAGTGGGTGTCCAAGAGAGTGGCTTTGGCTCCCTCCAAGGTGTCAGGGCTGAGGAGTGGTTACAAGGCCAAGAATTCTTTCTCTGACTTCCTTGTGGGTGTGTTGGCGCAGTGGGAGTAGAGGTGGCAGCTAAAACAGCCCAGTGATCTCCCCATCCTTTTCTAACCTGCGCGTGTGCAATCGGGCAGGGCTGGAGGGTGCCTGTTCAATGCTCAAGCTAATTTTGCTTGATAGGGGACAGTGGAGATGATGTGTAGGGAAAAGGAGGCAAAATCCAACCACTCTTAGTCCAGATATCAGCAGACGGTAGAGCTAAGCCTGTAGTCTCTGAGGCTGGTCTGCTGGGATTTAAATTCCAGCTCCCCCTTGGATAACCTGATTACCCCTGGGCCAGATGGCTTCACCTCTCTGTGCATTCGTGTCCTCACCTATAGACGGAAGCTGATGTACTACCAATGCGTCAGTCGATTCCATCTCATAGTGAGCCTGGAGGACAGAGTGGAACCATTCTATAGGCGTTCCCATAGGCTGTGACTGATACTGGAGCAAATTGACGCATCATTCTCATGGGAAGCTGCCGAGGGTTTCGCTGAGCTGGTGGTAAATAGTCAAGGGCTTCTCTATTGCCCCGCCAGCGCTCCTCTTAAAGGGGTTGCAAAAGTCACCAAAACCCCACTTCTCTTGAGTTCATTCAGACTCATAGCAACTCAGCAGGATAAAGTAATAACTGTCCCTGAAAACGTCCGACCCTGAAAATCTTTATGAGCTCAGACAGCCCCAACTTGATCCCGAAGAACAGCTGGTGGGTTTGAACCACCGACCTTCTGGTTAGCAGTTCTAATGCTTCACCCCCACCACCACCAGTGGGATGAAATGAGTGAATGTACATGCAATGCTTAGAACACTAGTACATAACATGCACTTAGTAATTGTGAGCTATTGTGGTAGGAGGGGAGTCCAAAGACCAAACCAAACTCACTGCCATCGAATCCACTCTGACTCCCCATGACCTGAGTTCTACCTATAGGACAGGGTCCAACTGCTCCTGTGGGTATTTGAGATTGTAACTTTATAGGATTGGAAAGTTTCATGTTTTTCCCTGAGAGTGGCTGGTGGTTTTGAACTGTTGGCTTTGGGATTAGCAGCCCAATATGTAATCACCCACGCCATTATTAAATGAGAGCTACGAGTTTCTGACATTTTCTGTGAGGTGGTAGAAGTATATGTCATTCCTATATTTAAAGAAGGTAAATCTACAGAAACAGAACAATTGCCATGGCTTTCCAAAGAGAGGAGAGATGTCAGTTTTAAGGATATATAGAGCTGTGAGTCATCCCTGGAGAGTACAAATGGTTAAAACACTTGGCCATTAACAGAAACTTAGGAGGTTCAAGCGCACCCAGAAATACCTTGGAAGAAAAGCCTGGCCATCTGTTTCTGAAAGGTTATGCTGATTGAAAGTCCTATGACTCACCATGAATCACAATCAACTCAGTGTCAAATGGTCATTTTAAATTTCAGGATGGTTCCTGGGCAGAAAGCAAACATTCTAAGTTGTCTATTGAAGAGGAGGTTTGTGAGAGCACCTGGCCCATTCAAACACAACTGATGAGGAACCTCGGTGGGGCCACTGTACACAGACCAGGCCATGCTTTCTCCACATCTGGTTTTGTTGGATGCTGTCAAGTTGGTTTCAACTCGTGGGTACCCTACATACAACCGAAAGAAACACTGCCTGCTCCTGTGCCAGCCTCACAATTGTTATGTTTTAGTGTGTTGTTGTAGAAACTGTGTCCATCCATCTTGGTGAGGGTCCTCCCCTTTTGGGCGCCCCTTTACCAAGCATGATGGCCTTTTCCATAATGTTCCTCCACATAGCTCCTGATGCCCAAGGATGTGAGATGAAGTCTAGCCATCCTTGCCTCTAAGGAGCATTCTGGATACACTTCTTTCAAGACAGATCTTGCTCCTCAACTGAAATTCTTGCAGAGAGAGTGAAAACACACCTGATTTTCCTAGAGTCTCATTTCCCAAAGTGGGCAACACCACCCACCTACTGGGCACAGAAAAATCCAGAGATCTACAAAGCAGATATCTACGTTTTATCCTGGATGGTGGGCTATAGTCCAAAATTCTTTCATTGCTGAGGGGTCCTGAGTAATTTCTTTTTCTGAAAAGAGGGCAGTAGGCAGAATAAGTTCGGGAACCTTTGGTCTGGAGCAGGAGCTGGAAACCTGTTTTTCTGCCAAGGACCATGTGGTGATTGATAACATCATTCATGGGGCCATACAGGTCAAATATTTAATGAACTCACCCCTAAGGTGATGGCTCCAAATGCTTCTCGTTGGTGAGGTGTGTGATGCTGGCAGCTATTGATTATTTGGGGGGCCCTATACAGCCCTCGGGCCATACGTTGGTCTAAGGTAGTGGATCTCAACCAGTGGGTCACGACACCTTTGGGGGTCCAATGACACTTTCACAGGGGTTGCCTGGTTCATCGCAGTAGCACAATTACAGTAAAGAATTAGCAATGAAATAATTTTTATGATCGGGGTAAACACAACATGAGGAACTGTATGAAAGAATCATGGCATTCGGGAGGTTGAGAAACACTTGTCTAGGGAATGGTTGGGATCTCCATGTAGGCTACACATGAACTTCATAGGCAGTCAGGCAGCATATCACTTGGGTTTCATTGGAGAGGAAAGAACTATTGATCATGTTTCAAGGACAAACAAATCTGGAAGGAAATGCTATTGTGGATGAAAACAAAACATAAAACAAACTCTTGAAAGATTTCTGTATGCTAGAGATGAATTGCAATCAAGAAAATTAAATGATATCTGTTAGGGGTCCAGCAGAAAACAAACCATGCAGAAGGTTTAATTAAAGAGAGTTTAATGAAGACTATTCACAGTGGTGGGGATGGGCTTAAGAAAGCCAACAAAAGGTAGGGAGGCCCCAAGGGTCTAACAAGAGCATAAAGCTGTTGTCACATGTCCCATGGAATTTTCTCTTCAGCTCTTTGACTTTGTCATTTCTTCTCATTGTCTTAGCTACTCTATGATATAGAGCAATTCTGACTCATAGGAATTTGATACTACTGTCCTCTCCCAATTTCCATTACTTTCCAACGTCATGTGTGTTAAAATATGCAGTATTTCATCAGATTTCCTATGCTCTAAACCAGTGGTTCTCAACCTTCCTAATTCCTTGGCACTATAATGAAGTTCCTGATGTTGTGGTGAACATCCATTCATAAAATTATTTTCGTTGCTACTTCATAACTGTAATTTTGCTACTATGAAGAAGATACCGACCCCTGTGAATGGGTAGCTCAACCCCCAAAGAGGTCCCGATCCACAGGTTGAGAACCGCTGCTCTTAACTAAGAGGTGTTTCTTTAAGATGTAGTTCAGTATATTGTTAGACGCCCAAGTCCTGTTGTTGCTGTTGTTAGGTGCCGTCGAGTGGATTTTGGTTCACAGCAACTCTCTGTACAATGTACTGAACGCTGCCCTGTCCTGTGCATTCCTCACAGTGGTTCTTTGCTTGCGCTCATTGTTGCAGCCACTGAGCTATTCCAAATTGTAGGGGCTGCCTCTCCTTTGCTGCCCTTCTACTCTACCAATATCTGTGTCTTCCTCTAGGACAGTGCTTCTCAACCTTCCTAAATCCACGACACTTTCATACAGTTTCTTTTGTAGTGATAGACCCCCAATCATAAAATTATATTCTTTGCTACTTCGTAACTCTCGTTTTGTTACAAGTTATGAATAGTGCCACCCTGTAAAGTGTTCGTCTAAGCCCCAAAGAGGTCACGACCCACACGGCGAGAACCACTGCTTTAAATTTAGAGGAGTTTCTCTTAAGGTCTATTTCACCATACTGTTAGAAGCTCAAGTCCATTTGTTGTTGTTGTTAGGTGCCGTCGAGTGGGTATGTCTCATAACAACTCTACGCACAATATAATGAAATGCCGCCCTGTCCTGTGACATCCTCACAGTGGTTCTCTGCTTGCGCTCATTGTTGCAGCCACTGTGCTAATGCATCTTGTTGGGGATCGCCTCTCTTTTCCTGCCCTTTCATACCTAGATTTGGGACTTCCAATAGAGCAGTGGTTCTCAACTTTCCTAATGCCATGATATTTTCATACCGATTCTCATTTAGTGGTGACACCCCCAACCATAAAAATGATTTCATTGCAGCTTCATAACTGTAATTTTGTTACTGTTATGAGTCACGACACCCCTGTGAAATTTTCATTCCATACCCACAAAGGGGTCGGGACACACAGGTGAAGATCCCCTGCTCTAAACTAAGAGGAGATTCTCTTTTTTTTTTTTAATTTTTTAAAAATTTATTTTATTTTATTTTTTTTATTTTAACAATTTATTGGGGCTCATACAATTCTTTTCACAGTTCATACATATACATTCATCAATTGTATAAAGCACATCTGTACAGTCTTTGCCCTAACCATTTTTTTCTCTTTTCTTCTTTTACATTTTATTAGGGACTCATATAACTCTTACCACAATCCATACATATACATACATCAATTATATAAAGCACATCCATACATTCCCTGCCCCAATCATTCTCAAGGCATTTGCTCTCCACTTAAGCCCCTTGCATCAGGTCCTCTTTATTTTTTCCCCCCTCCCTCCCCATTCCCCCCTCCCTCATATGCCCTTGGTAATTTATACATCGTTGTTTTGTCATATCTTGCCCTATCCGGAGTCTCCCTTCCCCCCTTCTCTGCTGTCCCTCTCCCAGGGAAGAGGTCACATGTGGATCCTTGTAATCAGTTCCTCCTTTCCAACCCACTCACCCTCCACTCTCCCAGCATCGTCCCCCACACCCTTGGTCCTGAAGGTATCATCCACCCTGGATTCCCTGTACCTCCAACCCTCATATGTACCAGTGTACAGCCTCTGTCCTATCCAGCCCTGCAAGGTAGAATTCGGATCATGGTAGTTGGGGGGAGGAAGCATCCAGGATCTGGGGGAAAGCTGTGTTCTTCATCGGTACTACCTCACACCCTAATTAACCAATCTCCTCTCCTAAACCCCTCTTTGAAGGGATCTCCATTGGCCGACACTTGGGCCTTGGGTCTCCACTCTGCACTTCCCCCTTCATTTAATATGATATATATACATATATATACATACATATATACATACACACATATATACACATACATACACACACTTATATCTTTTTTTTTTGCATGATGCCTTATACCTGGTCCCTTGGGCACCTCGCGATCGCACTGGCCGGTGTGCTTCCTCCATGTGGGCTTATTTGCTTCTGAGCTAGATGGCCGCTTGTTCACCTTCAAGCCTTTAAGACCCCAGACACTATCTCCTTTGACAGCCGGGCACCATCAGCTTTCTTCACCACATTTGCTTATGCACCCATCTGTCTTCAGCGATCCTATCATGGAGATGTGCAGTCAATGATATGATTTTTGTTCATTGATGCCTGGTAACTGATCCCTTTGGGACGACTCGATCACACAGGCTGGTGTGTTCTTCCATGTGGACTTTGTTGCTTCTGAGCTAGATGGCTTCTTGTTTATCTTCAAGCCTTTAAGACCCCAGTCACTACCTCTTTTGATAGCCGGGCACCATCAGCTTTCTTCACCACATTTACTTGTTCACCCACTTTGGCTCCAGCCGTTGTTTCGGGAGAGTGAGCATCATAGAGTTCCAATTTAATAAAAGAAGGTATTCATGCATTGAGGGAGTGTTTGAGTAGAGGCCCAAGGTCCTTCCGCCACCTTAATACTTGACCTATAAATATAGTCACCTAGATCTATTTCCCCATCCTCCTATATATATTTGCATGTACATGTCTTTGTCTAGACCTCCATGAATGCACTTTGACTCCGAGCTCTTTCCTCCATCTCCCTTGACTTTCCTCCTGCCCTACTACCATGCTTCATCGCCACCTGGGCTAGAGTATACCTCTTCTCTAAGCAACCTTACCCTTGATCATTTCCCACCAGGCCTGCCACTCCCCCTTCTCTACCATTTGGGGTCCCATGTTTTTCCCTTGTCCCTGGGTTTGTTAACACCACTTCCTTACCCCCCCTAACCCCCCACCCCAAGTCCCCCCAGAACTGTCGGTCCCGTTGTTTTTCTCTTAAGATAGAATTCAGCATACTGGTAGATGCACAAGTTCTGTTGTTATTGGTGTTAGGTACCATCGAGTGGGTTTTGGCTCATAGTAACTCTATGCACAATATAATGAAATGCTTTCCCATCCTATGCCATACTCACAGTGGTTCTTTTGCTTGTGCTCATTGTTGCAGCCACTGTGCTAATCCAACTTTTGGGTAGCTGCCTCTTTTTTGTGGCCTTTCTGCTGTACCAAGACTTTTGTCTTCCTCTAGGGCAGAGGTTGTCAAATTTCCTAATGCCATGACCCTTTCATACAGTTCCTCATGTAGCGGTGACCCCCATCATAACATTATTGTTACTTCATAACTGTAATTTTCCTACAGTTATGAATCATTTCACACCTTGAAAGGGTCATTCGATCGCCAAAAGTGGTCACGAACCACAAGTTAAAAACCGCTGGTCTAAACTAAGAGGAGTTTCTCTTAATATCTACTTCACCCTATTGTCAGAAGCACAAATCCTATAGTTATTGTTAGATTCTGTTGTGTAGCTTTCGACGCCTAGCAACTCTAAGCACAATATGATGGAAAGGTGTCCTGTCCTGCGCCATCCTCCCAGTGGTTCTTTTGCTTGCGCGGATTGTTGCAGCCACTGTTGTATTCCATCGTGCTGTGGGCTGCCTCTTTTTGCTGCCCTTCTACTGTACCCAGATCTAGGTCTCCCTCTAGGGCAGTGGTTCTCAACCTTCCTAATGTCATGACTCTTTCACACCATTCCTGATGTACTAGTGACCCCCCCCCCAATCATAAAATTATTTTCCTTGTTACTCCATAACTATAAATTTGCTACTGTTATTTGCTACTGTGACCCACAGTTAGAGAACTGTTACTCTACACTAAGAGTTTCTTTTAAAGTCTTCTTCAGCATATTGTTAGAGGCACAAATCCTGTTGTTTGGTGCCTTCGAATGGGTTTGGGCTCATGCCGACTCTATGCACCATGTAATGAAATGCTTTCCCGTCCTGTGCCTTCCATACAGTGGTTCTTTTGCTCACACTCATTTTTGCAGCCACTGTGCTAATCCATCTTGTTGGGCACTGCCTCTCTTTTCCTGCCCTTCTGTACCAAGATATGTGTCTTCCTCTAGAGCAGTGGTTCTCAACTTTGCAAATGCCACAACCACTTCACACCATTCCTCGTGTAGTGGTGACATCCAACCATAAAATATTTGCATTGCTACATCATAATTGTAATTTTGCTTCTGTTATGGATCAGGCCACCCATGTGAAAGGTTCGTTAGTCTCCTCAAAGGCGTCTCGACAAACAGTTGGAGAACCAATGGTCTATACGAATAGGAGTTTCTCTTAAGGTCTACTTCAGAATATTCTTAGAAGCCCAAGTTCTTTTTATTATTGTTTGGTGCCTTTGAGTGTGTGTTGGCTCACAGCAAGTGTATGCACAATATAATGAAACTCGGCCCCATCTCGTGCCATCTCACTGTGGTCCTTTGCTTGCGCTCACTGCTGCATCTATTCCATCTTGTAGGGGCTGCCTGACTTTTGCAGCCCTTCTGCTGTACCAACATTTGTGTCTTCCTCTAGGACAATGTTTCTCATACATCCTAATTCTGCAGCCCTTTCGTACAGTTCCCAATGTAGTGGTGGACCCCAAACATAAAATTATAAAATTATATTCATTGATATTTCATAACTGTACTTTTGCTACAGTTATGAATCAGGCCATCACTGTGAAGGGGTGTTTCGAAACACCCCCCACCTGAAAGTGTTCACGACCCAATGTTGAGAACCCTGCTGTAAACTAAGAAGAGTTGCTCTTAAGATTTACTTCAGCATATTGTTAAACACACAAGCCCTGTTGTTATTGTTGTTAAGTTCCGCGGAGGGGGTTTTGGCTCATCGCACCTCTATGCACAATATCATGAAATGCTTCAAAGACCTGTGCCATCCTGACAGTGATTGTTTGCTAGTGCTCATTGTTGGAGCCATATTGGGAGGGGGCTGGCTATTTTTTGTTGCCCTTCTACTCTACCAAGATTTATGTCTTCCTTTAGGGCAGTGGTTCTCAACCTTCCTAAAGCCACAACATTTTCATACCGTTCCTCATATAGTGCTGACTGCCAAATCATAAAATTATTTTCATTGCAACTTTGTAACTCTAATTTTTCTACTGTTATGACTGGGCGACCACTATGAAAGGTTCATTCATCCCCCAACAGGGCTCGTGACCCAAAAGTTGAGAACCGCTGCACTAAACTATTAGGAGTTTCTCTTATGGTGTATTTCAGCACATTATAAGAAACACAAGTCCTGTTGTTTTGTTGTCAGGTGCAGTCGAGTGGGTTTTGACTCATAGCAACTCTATGCTCCATTTAATGTAACGCTGCCCCATCTTGTGCCATCCTCACAGTGATCCCTTAGCTTGAGCTCATTGCTGCAGCCACTGTGCTATTGCATCTATTTGGGGGCTGACTCTATATTGCGGCCCTTCAACTGTATCAAGACTTGTGTCTTCCTGTAGGACTGTGGTTTTCAGTAATCCTAATGCCACGACCCTTTCATACAGTGCCTCGTGTAGTTATGACCCCCCAACCAAAAAAATTATACTGTTGCTACTTCATAACTGTAATTTTGCTACTGTTACGTATCGGCCCACGCCTATGGGCGGGTCATTCGAACACCCCCAAAGGATTTACCACTCACAAGTTGAGAACGGCTGCTCTAAACTAAGAGTAGTTTCTCTCAAGGTTTAGTTGAGCATATTGTTAGATGTATGATTCCTCCTGTTATTGTTGTTCGTGCCGTGGAGAGGGTTTGGGCTCATAGCAACCCTGTGCACAATATAATACAGGCATGCTCAGACTTGCATCATCCTCACAGTGGTTCTTTGCTTGCGCTCATTGTTGCAGCCACCGTGCAAATCCGTCTTGCAGGGACTTCCTCTTTTCTGCTGCCCTTCTACTGTACTTGCGTCTTCCTCTAGGACAGTGTTTCTCACCCTTCCTATTTCTACGACCTTTCCATACACTTCCCAATGTGTAGTGGTGGTCCCCAAAGCATAAAGGTTTTTTTCTACTGTTTTTCCATAACTGTAATTTTGCAAGTCTTATGAATCTAGTCACCCTGTGAAAGGGTTGTTCAACCAACCAAAGTGGTCACAAATCACAGGCTGAGAACCGCTGTTCTAAATTAAGAGGAGTTTCTCCTGTGGTCTAGCTCAGTATATTATTACACGCACGAGTCCTGTTCTTATTGTTTTTAGGGGCTGTCGAGTGGGTTTGGCTCATAGTTGGCTCATAACAACTCTATGCACAGTATCATGAAACACTGTTCCATCCTCTAACACCCTCACACTTTTCTTTTGTTTTCTTTCATTGTTGCAGTCTCTGTGCTAATCCATCTTTTGGGGGACTGCCTCATATTTGCTGACCTTCTACTGTACCCAGATTTGTGTCTTCTTCTAGGGCAGTGGTTCTCAAACTTCCTAATGCACGACTCTCTCACACCATTCCTCATGTATTGGTGGCCCCCCCCCATCATAAAATTACTTTCCTTGTTACTTTATAACTAAAATTATGCTACTGTTATGAATCAGGCCACCATGTGATATAGTCATTCTCCACCCCACCCCCCAAAAGGCATCACGACCCACAGTTTGAGAACTGCTAATCTACACTAAGAGGAGTTTCTTTTTAAGGTATGTTTCAACATATTGTTAGAAGCACAAATCCTGTTCTTGTTTTTGGCTGCCTTCGAGTGGGTTTTGGCTCATACCAACTCTATGCACAATGTAATGAAACGTTGTGCTGCCCTGTGGATCCTCACAGTGGTTCTTCTGTTTGCGCTCATTGTTGCGGCCACTGTGGTAATCCATCTTGTTAGGGACTACCTCTCTTTTCCTGACCTTCCGTACCAAGATTTGTGTCTTCCTCAAGAATAGTGGTTCTCAACTTTCTGAATGCCACTACTATTTCATACCAGTCCTCATGTAGTGGTGTCACCCCAACCATAAAATATTTTCATTGCTACATTATAACTGTAATTTCGCTTCTGTTATGGATCAGGCCACCCATGTGAAAGGTTCATTAGTCTTCTAAAGGCACTGTGACACAGTTTGAGAACCACTGGTCTAAACTAAGGGGAGTTTCTCTTAAGGTCTACTTCAGCATATTCATCGAAGCACAGTCCTGTTGTTTTTGTTTGGTGCCTTTGAGTGTGTGCTGGCTCATAGCAACTCTATACACAATATAATGAAACGTGAGCCCGTCTCGTGCCACCCTCACAGTGGTTATTTTGCTTGTTGTCACTGTTGCAGCCATGGGCTAATCCAACTTTTGAGGGGCTCCCTCTCTTTTGCTGCCCCTCTACTGCCCTTTCATTCATTTCCTCAGGTAGTGATGAACCCCCAATCATAAAATTATTTTCATTGCTACTTCGTAACTTTAATTTTGCTACAGTTATGAATCAGGCCTCCACTGTAAAAGGGTCATTTGACCCCCCCCCAAAGGGATAGCGACCCACAGGTTGAGAACCACTGCTCTATACTAAGAGGAGTTTCTCTTAGGATCTACAGCACCATATTGTGAAAAGCATGAGTCCTACAGTGATTGTTGTTAGGTGTTGCCCAGTGGGTTTCAACTCTCAGCAACTCTACGCACAAGATAATGAAACGCTGCCCCGTCCTGTGCCATCCTCACAGTGGTTTCTTGTCTGCACTCATTGTTGCAGCCACTGCGCTAATCTATCATTGGGGGTCTGCCTCTCATTTGCTTCCTTTCTGCTCTGCCAAGATTTCTGTCTTGCTCGAGGACAGTGGCTCTCAACCTTCCTATAATGCCACAGGCCTTTTATACCACTCCTCATGTAGTGGGTACAATCCCACTCATAAATTTATCTTCATTGCTACTTCATAATTGTAATGAAGCTACTGCTATGAATTGGGCCACCCCTGTGCAAGGGTAGTTCATCACCCTAATGGAGTCCTGACCCACAGGTTGAGAATCTCTGCTCCAAACTATGAAGAATGTCTCTTAAGACATATTTCAGCAAAAGTTAGAAGCAAAAGTCCTGTTGTTATTGTATTTAGGTGCCTTCAAGTGGGTTTTGGCTCATAGCAACTCTATGCAAAATGTAACGAAACACTCCCCCATCCTGTGCATTCCTCACAATGGTTCTTTGCTTGTGCTGGTTGTTTCAGCCACTGAGGTATTCCAACTTGGAGGGGCTGCCTCTCCTTTGCTGCCCTTCTACTCTACCAACATTTGTGTCTTCCTCTCGGACAATGGTTCTCAATCTTCCTAATTCCATGACCCTTTCATGCAGTTCCCAATATAGTGGTGGACCCCCAGTCATACAAAATTTTCGCTGATATTTCATTACTGTAATTTTGTTAATCTTATGAATCAGGCAACCCTTGTGAAAGGGTCATTCAACCCACTCACTCCCCAAAAGGGTTCGTGATTCATAGGTTGAGAACCCTGCTCTAAAGTAAGAGGAGTTTCTCTTAAGATCTACGTCAGCATATTTTTAGAAGTCAAGTCCTTTTTGTGTTGCTGTTAGTTGCCGTCGAGTGGGTTTTGACTCTCAGCAACTCTACGCACAATATAATGAAACGCTGCCCCGTCCTGTGCTGTCCTCACAGTGGTTTGTTGATGGCACTCATTGTTGCAGCCACTGAGCTATTCCATCTTGTAGGGTCTGCCTCTCACTTGCTGCCCTTCTGCAGTACCACGTTTTGTGTATTCCTCTTGGGCAGTGTTTCTGAACCTTGTTAATGGCATGGATCCTTTATACAATTCTTAATGTTGTGCTGAGCCTCCAACAGTAATTTTTTTTCATTGTTACTCCATTACTGTGATTTCTCTACTGTTATTAATTGGCAACACCTGTGAGAGGCTCGTCTGAAACCCCATAGGGGTCGCAACCCACAAGTTAAGAACCACTGCTCTAAATTTAGAGGAGTTTCTCTTAAGATCTAGTTCAGCATATTGTTAGAAGTACACGTCCTGTAGTTATTGTCGTTAAGTTCCGTCGAGTGGGTTTTGACTCTTAGCAACTCTATGCACAATATAATGAAACGCTGCCCTGTCCTGTGCCACCCTCACCGTGCTTGTGTGCTTGGCCTCAGTGTTGCAGCCACTGTGCTAATCCAACTTGTTGGAGACTGCCACTCTCTTCCTTCCGATCTGTACCAAATTTGTGTCTTGCCCTAGAGAAGTGGTTCTTAACCTTCCTAATGCCACTACCCTTTCATATCGATTCTCATTTAGTGGGGACCACAACCATAAAATTATTTTCATTGGTACTTTGTCACTGTAATTGTACTACAGTTATGAATCGGGCCACCCCTGTGAAAGGGTCATTCTACCCTCCCAAGGGGCGCGACCCACAGGTTGAGAACTGCTGCTCTAAAGTTAAAGGACTTTCTCTTAAGTCCTACTTCACCATATTGTTAGAAGCACAAGTCCTGTAGTTATTTTTGTTGAGTGCTGTTGAGTGGGTTTCTGGTCACAAGAACTCTATGCACAATATAATGAAATGCTGCCCAGTCCAATGCCATGCTCAGAGTTGTTCATTTGCTTGTGCTCATTGTTGCAGCCACTGGGCTAATCAATCTTGTAGGGGCTGCCTCTCCTTTGCTGCCCTTCTACTCTACCAAGAATTCTGTCTTCCTCTAGGGAAGTGGTTCTCAACCTTCCTAATGCCACGGCTCTTTCATACCATTCCTCATGTAGTGGTGACTGCCAAATCATGAAATTATTTTCATTGCTACATCATAACTCTAATTTTTCCACTTTAATGAACGGCCCACTGCTGTGAAAGGGTCATTTGTGCCCCAAAAGGGGTCACAACCCTCAGTTTGAGGACCGCTGCGCTAAACTAATAGGAGGTTCTCTTCAGGTCTACTTAGGTACATTGTTAGAAAAACAAGTCCTGTTTTTTTTTCTTGTGGGTTTTGACTCATAGCAACTCTATGTCAATATAATGAAACACTGTCCCGTCTTGTGCCATCCTTGCAGTGTTTCTTTGGCTTGTGTTTATTGTTGCAGCCACTGTGCTATCCCATCTATATTGGGGCTGAGTCTATTTTGTTGCCCTTCAACTGTATCAAGAATTGAGTCTTCCTCTTGGACAGTGGTTTTCAACATTCTTACTCACGACCCTTTCATCCAGTTCCTCATGTAGTCGTGACCAACCAACCATAAAATTATTTTTGTTGCTACATCATAGCTGTAATTTTGCTACTGCTATAATTCAGGCCACCTCATGAAAGGGCTGTTTGACCCCCTAAGTAGACACGACCCACAGGTCGAGAGCCGCTGCTCTAAAAGAAAGGGGAGATTCTCTTAAGGTCTTCTTCAGCATATTGTTAGAAGCACAAGCCCTGTTGTTATTGTTGTTGGGTGCAGTCGAGTGGGTTTGGCTCATAGCCACTCTCTGCACAATATAATGAAACTCTGGGGGTCTTAAAGGCTTGAAGGCAAACAGGCTGAAATCTAGCTCGGAAGCAACAAAGCCCACAGAGAAGAAGCACACAAGCCTAAGTGAACACGAGGTTTTGAAGGGATCAGGTAGCAGACACCAAAGAACAAAAACCATTATTGTGTGATCACCTTCCCCACATAAACGCTGAAGATGAATGTGTGCATAAGTAAGTGTGGTGAAGAAGGCTGATGGTGCCCGGCTATCAAGCGATATAGCGTCCCGGGTCTTAAAGGCTTGAAAGTAAACAAGCAGGCCCTGAAGCAACAAAGCCCACATGGAAGCATCACACCAAAATGTGTGATCATGAAGTGCTGAGGGGACCAGTTTTCAAGCAACAAAGGCGGGAGGGGGGATTATATCATCGTGAATGAGGGGAGTGCATGACGGGGGACCTATGCCCACCTGTAGACAACTGCACATCCCTTGCGGAGGGGTAGTGGGAAGGAGATGAGTCACTCAGGGTTCAGTGTAGCAATAATGAAACCCACAACCTTCCTCTAGTTATTAAACACTTCCTCCCCCCACCTCTCATGATCCCAATTCTACATTGCAAACCTGGTTAGACCAGAAGATACACAGCGCTACAGATGGAAACTGGAAACACAGGGAATCCAGGACAGATGAACCCCCCCAGGACCAGCGGTGAGAGTGGCGATACTGGGAGGGAAGTGGGTGTAGAAATGGGAAACCGATCACAAGGATCTACATATAACTTCCCCCCTGGGAGATGGGCAACAGAAAATTGGGTGAAGGGAGACGCCGCGCAGTGTAAGATAAGAGAAAATAATAATTTATAAATTATTAAGGGTTCATGACGGAAGAGGAGCAGGATGAGAGGGGGAGAGGGGAAAGGGGAAATGAGCTGATTCCAGGAACCCAAGCGGAAAGCAAATTTTGAGAATGATGAAGGCAACGAATGTATAAGTGTGCTTTGCACAACTGCTGCATGTATGGATTGTGATGAGTTGTATGAGCCCCAATAAAATGATTTTTAAAAAAAAGAAAGAAATGTCTATAAATGAATGAAGGCAACATATGTACAAAATGCCTGATGCAATCAATATGGATTGCAACAAAAGTTGTAAGAGTCTCCAATTAAAAATTTTTAATAAAAATGTATATATAATAAATATTTTCCTAACTTATATAAATGATTAATAAGAATAAAATTAAGCAGCCTGGGTTTTTTATAGGAAAAAATAATGATAAAAGAACAAATGAGAGATTCAGCAGGAAGCAATGGATAGGAAAATATTATAAGGAAAGTTTTCTCTTATATGGAATGTACATTCTCTTACATGACAACAATCAGAATATGCCGTAAGAACCTCAGACCAAATACTAGAAAAAAATAGAGGAAAATATTCCCAACCCTTCAATAAAATGCTATATGCTTTCTATGATTTTCACAAAAGGTCAAATTCTTTAACAAAATATTTTGTTCATTCAAATTTTTAATTATGCATAAATTTATGTCTCCTTGCATTACATCTCATAAAAAGGCATAAGAATTGTTTTTGCTCTATCTAAAACTAAATAGAACATAGTGAAGGTGAAAAAATAGCTTTCGTGAATGTTGCTTTGAAATACAAATGGCATTGTCCTAAGAAATTATAATCATTTAATTTTTAAAAATCATTTTATTAGGGGCACATACAACTCTTATCACAATCCATACATACATCAGTTGTGTAAAGCACATCGTACATTCATTGCCCTCATCATTCTCAAAACATCTGCTCTCCACTTAAAGCCCTGGCATCATGTCCTCATTTTTCTCCGCCCTCCCTGTTCCCCCCTCACTCATGAACCCTTGATAATTTGTCAGATCTTACATATTTTGTCTCCCTTCACCCACTTTTCCGTTGTCCATCCCCCAGGGAGGAAGTTATACGTAGATCCTTGTAACTGAGGTCTCAGAGCAGCTGTGTGTGATGCAGGGGAAGCTCTGGAAGCAGCTGCAGGAACTGCGGGAGTTGGCAGCCCAACAGTGAGGGTCACTGCATCCGTGGGTACCAGAAAACTGGCTGGGGTTGCTTATTCCCCTAGATGGTACCCCTGCCTTGAAGAGAACCGTGACAGAGGCCTGTAGACATGTGTCAGGAAAAGATGAGTCCTTCACTGTTTCCTCTTCCCACAAACTTTTGAGGAGAGCCTGCTGGGCAGGGGCTCAGCACCCTGGCTCCAGTCAAATGCCCTTCCCCCCACCACACCCTCGCCAGCCCCAACTCCCCATGCCCTGGGTTTGCTTCTTGAATCCAGAGGAGCAGCCTGGGCAAAGACCATGAAGAACCTTGTCCTTCAGGCAGCCCCTTTGATTGGGTCCCTTGACCTCCAGAGTGTGGACACATGCACACTAACTGTTGGGGGACTCAGGCTGTCACCACAGGGGCCAGGATCTGAAGAGGATGCTGGCACTGCAGGGCTTCCTGAGGGAAGCTGAGGACTTGCAGAGCTGGCTGAGCAGCCAGCAGCAGGTGGCCAGAGGAGAGAGGTCTATGAGCACACCCTAGTGAGGAAGGGGCTAGGGGCAAGGAAGGTGCCCTGGAGCCGAATGAAGACGGGTAGTGGAGGGGGGGCTGCATGCACAAGGGGCTGATGGGGAACATCAGTCTGGACTGAGGACAGCTGTGGCTTCCTATTCCCCTCTCTGCGTAGAGGGGCAAGTTCTGTGGCTGTTCAGTCCTGCCCTGCCCAGTCACTCACTGAGGTGTCTTACAGCCCACCAGCCAGGGCCCCCTGTGACCTCTCTTCTCTCTTCGCTCCTCTTAACCAAGTTTGCAATGTTTAGGCATCAAGTGAAGATGGGTGGCCACCAGGGGGCAGCCTGCCCCACTAGCGGAGAGCCTGCTGGAGTGGTGGCACAGCACTGCCCCCAGGGCCCAGCAGTGGTGAGAGGACCTACAGTGAGTACCAGCAGCCTGGAGCAGGGTTGAGTTTGGGAGGAGGTGCTGGGCATGGGATAAAGAGGCTTCCAGGGAGACCCTTGCTGTGCTGCGGCTCTGCCAAACCACTGTCTCTAGAGAGGGCCCGAGTTCAGGGAACCCAGGGCAGCCCCTGCTGTCTGCGGCCTGTGGAGGAGGCAAAGCTGGGTCGGTGGATCAGGGAGCCTGGTCACAAAGCCCACTTTGCAAGGTCACTTTCCCAAGCCACGGGCTCCCTGCACCTGCAGGGGCATTCTGGGAAGAGTTGAGCTGGGCTGAGGATGCCCTGCACAGCCCCAGGCTGACCCAGGTCACAGTACAAGCTACTGCGTTTCCAGCCCAGATGGAGCTTAGGCGAGATTCCGATTTGCCCATGATCCTAGCCCAGAGGCTGGCCCGGAGTCTCAGGGGCCCGGCATTTGCTGCATGCAAGAACCATGGAGGGGTGCAGCTTCTACCTTTGAAGGGTGTGCAGTCTCCTCCAAACACACAGCATGCCTGGGTGGCACACAACGTGGCTACCTGCCGTGTGCCGGGCTTTAGAATGACCCCACCTGCTGACTCATGGGGATCCTCCAGAGGGTTTGCAAGTCAGTAAATCTTTCCAGGAGCAGGGAACCTCTTCTTTCTCCTGAGGAGCAGTTAGTGGGACTGAACCAGGCAACAGCCCAACACTTCCCAAGCAGGCCTCCTGGAGCATCGTTAGAGCAAGGGGTAAACTGCTAGTGATAATGGGCTCCTGGGAGGAGAGTTTGCAGAAAGGCCTAAAGCGCCGAGCAAGATCTCAGGACGGTGGCCCTCTGGGAGCTTAGGACAAGTTCTAAACCCAGCCAAGAAGCTGAAGGGTTGACCAGACAGAAGCTGAGGGGGAGGAATGAGCATGCTGGGATAACTGCTGACCCCCGTCTGGGGGCAGGGCTGCCTGGTTGGAGCTGTGGGAGCTGACTCAGGCCAGACCCCACCTGCTCTGAGACGCTGAGGCCACCCTCAAAGTTCACAGCCAACTGTCTCACGTGCTCGTCCGTATCCAGGTGGGTGCCTGGGGGAGGGGGTGGCTTCTGCAAGTGCTGCCACCCCAGGCCCAGAGTCCCACACTCAATGCCCGGGCCCTTGGCCACCGTGCTGTCTCAGGAGAAAGCCACAAGCCTCCCAGATGCTGTGTCCCACTGGGTGGAGGCCCTCCTGAGGAGACATGGATCGCACCAATGAATCACACAATCTGCCTCTGACACCTTGAGGCCTCCTCACCCCCCCCACTATCATCACCCCAGTGCCGCTTCCCACTCTGGACTAGAGTGCATAGATATCAGCAAGAGATAAAACTCATGACACATGAAACCCAGGAACAGGAATGGGAATAGAGATACCAAAAGGGTAGGGGGAAGGGAGGTAGAGGATGGGAGGAACGGGAACCGATAGCAATGAATGACATATAACCACACACCCCTCTCAGGGAGAGGAGCAACAGAAACCTGAGGATAAAAGAGACAATGGTCGATGTGAGATATGAAAATAATAACAATCTATAATCTATCAAGTAACCATGATTGGGGGAGGAGGAAAAAAAGAGGAGCTGATCCCAAGGGCTCAACAGAAAATAAATGTCTAGAAAAGAATGATGGCAATATACGTATGACTATGTCAGATACAATTGGTGTATGGATTGTAACAAGAGCTGTAAGAGCCCCCAATAAAATAAATAAACTTAAATTTTAAAAAACACACCAAAAACCTCCATCTGCACAGTGAGGCAGTGAAGGGACAAGTGTCCCTAGTCCCTCGGCTCTCACACCAAAGGCTACCTCTAAGTGGGGGTCTGGCAAAGTTGTGCATGGGTGGGCAAAGCTATCAAGCGGCCCATGAGGGACTTCATTGGCCCTGGAAAACTGGGGGGGGAAGGAGGGGTGGCAGGCAGAGCTGAGGCCGAGTAGACACTTGGTAAGGCTGTGGGATTGAGCGGCAGAGACATGGAGGTTTGGACATGAGTGGTGGTGGACTCAGGCCGGCTGTGATGCTGCCTCGGTACCAGGTCCCCTCACCCCATGCTCTCCCGTGCTCTCCCAGGCTCCAGGTGCAAGACTATGCCTCCTGGGCAGCCAGTGTGCAGTGAGATTTGCAGGTGGTGGAGGAGCCCCAAGACCCCGGCAGTGGAGCCGAAAACTTCAGTGTCCATCAAGAGCTGCGGGCCAAGCTGGAGGCCCAGAAGGAGCTGCACCAGTGCGCCACCCAGCGGGGACAGCAGGTGCTCCAGGCTACAGGGCCGTCCGCTGTGGAGGTCGGCTCCCCTTTCTGGCCCTCCCCCAGCCCACTGGACCACTGCACCCTGGCCCCACAGGGCCAAGCACCTTTCTTTTCTATTTTTTTAATCATTTTATTGGGGGCTCGTGCAATTCTTATCACAATTCATACATACATACATTGTGTCAAGAACATATGTACAGGCTCTTCCTCTAACTGTAGCGGCCTGAGGTGACCTGCTAAAATGGTTCGCTACTCATTTGACCCAGAAAACCCTACAAAATCCTGCAAATACAGAGGGTCGAATCTCCGGGTCCACTTCAAAAACACCCGTGAAACTGCCCAGGCCATCAAAGGCATGCACATCTGGAAAGCCACCAAATACTTGAAAGACGTCACTCTGCAGAAGCAGTGTGTGCCTTTCCGACGGGACAATGATGGTGTTGGTAGATGTGCCCAGGCCAAACAGTGGGGTGGGACCCAGAGTTGGTAGCCCAAAAAGAGTGCTGAATTTTTGGTTCACATGCTTAAAAATGCAGAAAGTCATGCTGAACTTAAGGGTTTAGATGTGGATTCTCAGGTCATCGAGCACATCCAGGTGAACAAAGCCCCCAAGATGCACCACCGGACTTACAGATTTCTTGGCTAGATTAATCCACACAGGAGCTCCCCCTGCCACATTGAAATGATCCTGACTGAGAAGGAACAAATCGTTCCCAAGCCAGAAGAGGAGGTTGCACTGAAGAAAAAGATTTCCCAGAAGAAACTGAAGAAGCAAAAACTCATGGCTTGGGAATAAATTAAGCTTAAATAATAAAAGGTTTTTTTTTTTATAATAACATATGTACATTTGTTGCCATCATCATTCTCAAAACATTTGCCTTCTACTTGAGCCCTTAATATCTGCTGTTCATTTTCCCCCTCCCTCCCCACTCCCCCCTACCTCATGAAACCTTCATCATTCATAAATTAATATTATTTTATCATATGTTGCACTGTCCAAAGTCTCCCCCTTCCTTCCTCTCTGCTGTCCCTCCCCCAGGGAGGAGGCTATTTGTAGATTCTTGTAATCAATTTCCCCTTTCCACCCCACATTCTCTCCACCCTCCAGGCATCGCCACTCTCACCACTGGTCCTGAAGGAGTCATCTGTCCTGTGTTCCCTGTGTTTCCAGTTCCTATCTGTACCTATGTACACCCTCTTATCTAGCCAGATTTGTAAGGTAGAATTGGGATCATGAGAGTGGGGGGTGGAAGCATTTTAGAACTAGAGGAAAGTTATATGTTTCATCGTTGCTACCCTGCACCCTGACTGGCTCATCTCCTCCCCACAACCCTTCAGTAAAGTGTGTCCGGTTGGCTACCAATGGGCTTTGAGTCTCCACTCTGCACTCACCCACATTTTCAATGATATGATTTTTTGTTCTTTGATTCTTGATACCTCATGATCCCTTCGACAGTTCGTGGTCAAACAGGCTGGTGTGTTTCTTCCATGTGGGCTTTGTTGCTTCTGAACTAGGTGGCCACTTGTTTATCTTTGAGCCTTAAAGATCCCAGATGCTCTATCTTTTGACAGCCAGGCACCATCAGCTTTCTTCACCACATTTGCTTATGCACACGTTTGTCTTCACTGATCGTATCAGGAAGGTGGGCACCCACTGATACGATTTTTAGTTCTTTGATGTCTGATAACTGGTCCCTTCTACACCTCGTGGTCAGCCAGGCTGGTGTTCTTCTTCCATGTGGGCTTTGATCCTTCTCAGCTAGATGGCCGCTTATTTATCTTCAAGCCTTTAACACCCCAGACGCTATATCTTTTGATAGCCGGGCACCGTCAACTTCCTTCACCACATTTGCTTATGCACACATTTTTCTTCAGCAATCGTGTCGGGAAGGTGTGAATCCTGGAATGCCAATTTAATAGAACAACGTGCTCTTGCATTGAGTAAGTGCTTGAGTGGAGGCCCAATGTCCATCTGCTGCCTTATTACTAAACCTATAAATATATGCACATAGATCTGTTTCCCTACACTCATATAAATATATTTACATATGTACATTCCAGTCTTTGGACCTCTATAAATACCCTTTGTCACCTAGTTCTCTCCTCTATTTCCTTTTACTTTCCTCTTGTCCCACTATCATGCTCAGCCTTCATTTGGGTTTCAGTAATTTCTCTCGGTTACCTTGCCCTTGCTGAATCCTTACCAGACCACTCACACCCTCCTTGCTACTGATTTTGGATAACTTATTGCTCCCCTTTCCCTGGGTTGGTCAGCACTACGCCTTTGCCCCCTTCTCTCCCACTCCCCTATTCCCCCGGAACTATTGGTCCCCTTGTTTTCTCCTCCAAACTATTCATGCAGTCTATCGTATCTAGATAGGTCTGTAGAGATAATAATATGCACCAAAAATCAAGTCATTGCAAGATAGGCAATGAATGAGAACACAGCAATGACAACAAAAAGGAAACCAATTACCCATAGAAGAATAAATTAATTTTAGAAGGCAAATGCTTTGAAAATGATGAGGGCAAAAAAATGTACAGATGTGCTTTATACAACTGATGTAAGTATGGATTGTGATAAGAGTTGTATGAGTCCCTAATAAAATGTTTTTTTAAGAATAAAATAAAAGAGAAAAATTTTAAAGAAAGAAAAACGTATACATAGATGAAGGTCTGATTTTTAATCTCTAGGCGTGTCCTTCAGTCAGGTCCAATGGGGTACCATGCTTTGGCCCCAGAGTCTGTCCTTTGTACTACCTCAGGGTCTCCCTGCTCTGCTCCCACGGTTGCTCTGCCACACACTTTTAGTGGTTTGCCTCAGTGCCATAGGATCAGTCTGGGCCAGTTCTAACCCTGAGTCTCCAGTGTTGTCCCCCTTAGGGCACTGGGTCATCAATGGATGGTGTGTCTCATAGTGGGACCAGCCACATTGTCCACTCTGTCCATTGGCTGTTCAGAGCCGGGATATCGTCCTCCAGGCCTGATGGGCCTGGATATGCTCCACTCTCTCTTCCTCCCCCTTCTTTGCTCCCATTTGCTCTGATCAAACATGCCCCTCTCTCCTAGATGCAGCTTCAGTGCTGTCCTCTGAAGTAAATTCTTCTGGGGACAGGGGCAGTTGTCCACATAGCTGGTATAGGAGCCCAGCCCTCAGGCCCCTCCACTGGCTCCCCACTCCGTGCGGGCACACTGCATTCATCTGGCACTGGCTTGATATCTGGTCCCTCTTTCCCTGTGGAAACACAAACAATACCCTCCCCTTGGGTGGGACAGTCAGGCACCTTTTCTCTGGAGCTTCCCTCAGCACCACCTTCGTTTGTGTCCATGCCCATGCCCAGGTCCAGGAAAGGCTATCCGCCCTGTAGGATGCTTGGGAGCAGGTCTTTCAGGCCTGGGAACGGAAGCAAGGGAGACGGCAGGCCATGCACTGCAAGCAGCTCTTCCTCAGACAGTGTGGAAGCTGGACAAGATCCTGCAGGCCCAGGAGACAGCTCCCCTCACCACACACAGACACACTGACCCCAGGACCTCCAGTCCTCCTGTAGTACCACCCCAATCCCCCTTGCTTCCTGGATCACTGGCTGCTATTCTGATACGGAGCTAGATAGTGTGTCTTCCCAAGTGGCCAAGGGGACTCCTGAGCCTCAGGTCACTCAGGGCCATCTCCTCCCTGCACCTGGCCCCGGCCAGCCAAGCCCTATGCGGTTTGGTTGGAAATTGATGGGGCTCCTCCCCACCTCGTCAGAAGTTGGGATGTTCCTAACAGCCCCCAGGTTGGAGTGCTCTTCTTCCTCAGGTTCCTTCCCCTCCTGCTCAGCACCCACCTCCCCACCCCCAGCCGCAGGCCCCTTGAGGCACCCCCAGAGAGCCCAGGCTGTAAACCAAGGTTCTGGCAGATGTTGCTGTCTAGGGTTCCCTTTAAACCACCATCTGTGCCCCCGATCACCCCCCCCCACCTCTGTGTCACCTCCATGGCTGCCCCAGGTCTCCCAGGAAGCCAGTGTCCTGGAGGGCTCTGTGGAAGAGGTGGAGTGGCTGATCCAGAAGCATGGCACCTTCCAGAGGTGCTGAGCACACAGGACAGGGAGGTGATGGCAGGGACGGTCATGGGCATGACCCTGATAAGGCCGGGGTATCCAGACTGTTGGGGGAACACGGGTGAGGTGTGTATGCACACCGAACCTGTGCTGGTGGGTGAGGGATTACCAAGGAGCCAGGGGCTCCAATCCAGGGCTGGTGACCAAGCCGAGGTGCCCAAGCACCCTGAAGTGCATGGGGATGGGTTAGGCCACACTCTGGGGACCACAGAGGGCATTTGGATCTGCCCATATCACATGGCCCCTGCTTCCTTCTGCCCAGGAGCCTGGCCAACCCTCAACTGCAGAGCTGAGGGGAGGCCCCCGGGACTTATAGTGAGGGCTATGGGCTGTGAGCCAGCCCCAGCAGGGGTACACTCGGTACTCAGGGCTGGGCCCACCTCCCACCTCCCACTATGCAGGAGGCTGTGCTGAGAGAACAGGCCAGGGTGCTGCAAGGCCCCTGGGTTCAGGGCCTGCTGGGCACAATACGTGAGCGGCCGGCTTGAGTGGAAGCCCTGGGAGAAGGTCAGTGACACAAGCTTCACACCTCTCTGATTACTGCCGGCTTTCTCAGGGCTGGTAGCCAGGTCAGAGGGCACCCCACCTGAACCCCATTTCACCTTTACAAGTGACCTTCAGCCCCACTAGGGGCCAAGGGGCGGCCTGCGGTGGAACGGGATGTGGAGAGTTTAATGGCTTTTCCAGGGGCAAAGCTAGGACTGGAGCCCAGGGCCCTTGATTCTCAGACCCGTGTGGACACCTGTCATCCTGATGGGCAGAGTAGACAGGGCCCCAGTGGTGGTTGAGGGGCACCCTCCACATGAGAACCCACCCATGGCCCATGCCCAGCCACTTCCTAGATCTGAAGACTGATGGGCCTGGGCCCTGTCATCTTGGGTGAAAGAAAAATTATTGTGCTGTCCCTGAGCTTGATCAGCATTTTACTCCCTGGCAGAGCCCGAGGGGTAGACGGGGTCACCGCTTGGGACCAAGGCAGTATGAACATCTGGGCACTCATGTCCCCACCATCACACAGGACAGCGACTGGATCCAGGGGTGGGGCCAGCAGCTGGAATAGCCTGTCCCTCTTGGGGACCACAAAGAGAAGCTGATGCGGTTTCAGAAACACCTGGCCTATGAGACAGAAACCCCATGGAAGGGAGGCAGGAAGGGAATTGACAGGAAGAGCTGGGACCCCTGCTAGGTACTGGTTTTCCATCCAGCAGCCTTGTCCCCAACACCCGCAGTGTCACTGTGCAGACACTAATCAGACTCTGTCACCTGCCCGAGGCCAAGACCAAGACCAGCCAGGAAGAAAGGATCGAAGAGAACCCTGGGCAGAAGGGCACAGGCCAAGCCTGTAATGTGCCCGTCCTCCACAGTGTGCCCTTGCTAGAGTCCTGGACCTTGGGAAGGCTCTGGAGAGCATAGAGAGGCTGCTGCACAGACACGAGGCCTTGGAGCAGGAGATGGGCCTCCTCCAAGTTCAGGGGCAGGTATGCCACTGGGTCTAGCATCGGGGCCAGGCCAGGGGACCTCTTCTGTGGGACGCTGCAGAGGAAGAGCTGAGCCAGTACACTCCCATGCCAGGGGCCTCTTGATCACAACTTGATCCCCTTCTTCAGCCTCCGGACATCCCCCATATCCCAGAGCAGAAGGCAGCCCTCCTCTGCCAGAGAAGCCTGGGGTCAGCCCGCAGCCTCGGCCACAGGTGCCAACAGTTCATGGACAGCTGGCACAGCTCCAGAGCAGAGCCCAGAAGTGGTATGGACACCCTTTGGGTCCATTTCTTCACTCCTGCCCCCCTTCAGCAATCAAGTCCCATGCATCTCCTTGACTCCTTGTTTTAGGGTACAAAAGAGACCTTCAGGACAAACAATGTAAAGAAAACATCGATCAAGTCTTAAAAGAGACCACGACCACACAATGACCCAGACACATCATCCGTGAAACAAATCCAGGGAGACTCATATGTGTGTAAGAAAGAGGTCTACTGGCGATATCTAAAACAGATGGAAATAGAGTTACCATATGACCAAGCAACCCCCCCCCCACTCTTACTGGGCAAGAAACAAACCAAGATCAAACATCTGTGCTCCAAAGTTCATTGGCACAGTTCACAATTGCAAGGAATTGGAAACAACCCAAATTTCCATCACCTGACAATTGGATTAAAAAGCTGGGGTACCTCTACCAGCGGGGATCAACGATGTAATGTCACACCGGAAGTTCTTGGCGCCCCAGCATGGGGCTCTGGGCTTCCTGCCTCGGAAGCGCAGCAGCCGGCAAGGCGGGAAGGTGAAGAGCTTCCCCAAGGATGACGCCTCCAAGCCGGTCCACCTGACGGCCTTCCTGGGCTACAAGGCCGGCATGACCCACATTGTGCGCGAGGTCGACAGGCCAGGCTCCAAGGTGAACAAGAAGGAAGTGGTGGAGGCCGTGACCATCATGGAGACCCCTCCCATGTTGGTGGTGGGCATCGTGGGCTATGTGTAGACACCTCGCGCCCTCCGGACCTTCAAGACGGTCTTTGCGGAACACATCAGTGACGACGAGTGCAAGCGGCGGTTCTACAAGAACTGGCACAAGTCGAAGAAGAAGGCTTTCACCAAGTACTGCAAGAAGTGGCAGGATGACGAGGGTAAGAAGCAGCTCGAGAAAGACTTTAGCAGCATGAAGAAGTCCTGCCCGGTCATGCGCGCCATCGCCCACACCCAGATGCGCCTGCTCCCCCTGCGCCAGGAGAAGGCGCACCTGACGGAGATGCAGGTGAACGGGGGCTCCGTGGCTGAGAAGCTGGACTGGGCCCGAGAGAAGCTGGTGCCAGTGAACCAGGTGTTCGGGCAGGATGAAATGATCGACATCACGGGGGTGACCAAGGGCAAAGGCTACAAAGGGGTCACCAGTCGTTGGCATACCAAGAAGCTGCCCCGAAAGACCCACCGAGGGTTGCGCAAGGTGGCTTGTATCGGGGTTTGGCATCCCGGCCGGGTGGCCTTCTCGATGGCCCACGCTGTGCAGAAAGGCTACCACCACTGCACAGAGATCAACAAGATCTATAAGATTTGCCAGGGCTACCTCATCAAGGACGGCAAGCTTATCAAGAACAACGCCTCCACCGACTACGATCTCTCTGACAAGAGCAACAACCCCCTGGGCGACTTTGTCCACTACGGGGAAGTGATCAATGACTTTGTCATGCTCAAGGGCTGCATGGTGGCCACCAAGAAGCGAGTGCTCACTCTGCACAAGTCCCTGCTGGTGCAGAACAAGCGCCGTGCCCTGGAGAAGATCGACCTCAAGTTCATCGACACCACTTCCAGGTTGGGCCATGGCCGTTTCCAGACCGTGGAAGAGAAAAAAGCTTTCATGGGACCACTCAAGAAAGACCGGATTGCCAAGGAGGAAGGCGCATAACAGATGGTACAGCTGGTGGGATCAGAATAAAGACTTCTTTTTCAGTGGGGAAAAAAACTGTGGTACATACATACAATGGAGTACTACGCATCGCTAAAAAGTAGTGATGAAAGTTTGAAGCACATCACTGCATGGGAAGAACTGGAGGAAAGCATGCTAAGCGAAGTAAATCAAGCACAAAATGACAAATACACATTGAGTCCACGGAGGTAAGCTTTAAAAAAATGCAAAAGGGACATAGGGGAAAAGCTACTGTATGATCATTACTGGGTTCCTGGGGTGAGGACCAGGTAATATGGCAGGGACCAGACCAAATTCAGGGATACACATGGTAGACAGATAAAAAGAGGCGGGAAAGGAAAAGTAATAATAATAATAAAAAAATGGGTAGCGGGGTCACAGGGAACCAACCCGTCCAAGGGTGCCACCGTGAACCCGTATATCTCCGATCTGCCTGCCTCTGTGCCTTTGCCTGTGATCACCCTTTCTCTACTTGGCTCGGTCCTACACCTGTTCTTTTGTGTCTGTCTTGTGTCATTACCAGCAGCCCTGCTGGCGTAGTGGTTACGAATTGGACTGTGATCTGCAAGACCGGCAGTTCAAGTCCACCAGCTGCGCCTTGTGAGAAAGATGAAGCTTTCTATGTCTGTAAAAGAGTTACCATCCCCGGAACCCGTGGGGGCAGTTCCACTCTGCCCTTTAGGGTTACCATGAGTCAGAGTTGGCTGGATGGCAGTGAGTTGGGAATTTTATTTACTTCATTCCCAGCATGTCTTTTCAAGGTTCATTTGTGACCTGACATTTATCCCCCTATTTTAATGAAAGGACACCACTCTGTTCTAGAACTCGAACTCACTGACTTGGTCCATCCATCTGTCCACGGACTCAAAGGCGGCTTCCACCTTTGGCTTTCGTAACTATAATGCAGTGATGTCCATAATTTAAAAGAAAACATTTTGACATGATGTTTTTAGGGGACTCAGTGAGACCAGAGCATTTGTCCCTGCTGGTGAAGGGACTGGAGGTCAATCCTTTATTTCCCTTCTTTTTTAAGTGTCTCTATTCCCATCTACAAAAGATGGGCCCCAATCAGGACTGTATATGGTTTCTCTCCTTGAAACAAAAAAAATCCATTGTTGTGCCCATTACATAGAGGGGGGAACGAAGCTTACAAGCTAGTGCCCAGAACCAACACCCACAAGGCTGGTGGCTGGAGGAGGTCTGTTTGCCCACTGTGGCTGCAGGAGTGACAGAGGGGCCTGCAGGGGGGCCACTGGGCCTCAGAGACCTTCCAGGCGAGGCTACAGGAACTGCAGCAGCTCTGGGGCGAGCTGAGGGCCAACTGTAGGAGGAAAGAGACCACGCTCCAGGAGGCCTGCAAGGTGGGACTGTGCACGCCCTGGGCCAGGTTGGATGGGACCCCAGGTTGCCAAGTGCCCACTGCTCACCCCACGTCCTGTCCCAGGCCCTGCATACGGGGGAGCATCTGGGAGCTGGAGAGCTGGCTGCATCCTGTGGAGGGGGAGCTGCGAGTCCCTGGCAGTGGATAGGACCGTCCTGGGGTGGATGAGCTCCAACTGGGGGCAAACAAGACTCGTTTCAAACACCAGCTCTGTCTCCTCTAAGGGCCCGTGTACAACTGCGACAACACAACATTGGGTCCTGCTGGGTCCCCATTAGCATCTGGGAGGAAGGCTATTTATTACAGGGAATACTACCTTTGTCCCTTGGTGTTAATTGCAGACTCACTGGGTGACGGATTGTATCTGACACGCACCACGTTTGCCGCAGCAAACACCAACACTTTGTCAAACTCCGTTTGGTATTGCTCCATCCCTCCATTATTCTCCCTAATGACAAAAATAATAAACACATTCATATAAAAGCACAAGATGAGGAAAGCTTTAATTTATGCATCTAGTTCAGGGTCATCCCTCTTATCAATATATGACAATCTAATGAGGCTTAATTAAAAAGTAGCAGTGAAGCAATTTAGGAAACTGAGGGATTGTCATGAGTCCTGGTTGTGACAGCATGTTTTGTGCACCATGGAAGATAACAGATTTGTCTTCTGTGGTATCTCATATCCATCACCCCCAAACTACCTGCTCTTAGGGGTAGAGAGAGGGTGCTTGTCTTTGAAAAAAGTGCCTGGGTTTGGTAGCTGCTCACAGGATGGCAGGTGTAATGTATTATGAGAACTTAACAAGGCTCTGAGAAGATGGCTATTGGAAGGTCTGGCTGGAGGGCAAGGTCATGACCCTGAAGGATTCAGGATCCAGAAGTCAAGTCAGAACTGGATGCCAGAGACTTTCTCAATCCAGCCCTCTTTGCCCCTCCCCTAAGGCCAATACATTTCTAAGGGTTATGGATTCTACTTCAGAATCTTTCTCAAACCCAGGGCCCTCTTCACCATTATTGTCTAGACCTGGTCACTTCTGGCCTTATAAATAAAAATATGGGTTTATTGTAAGTCTGGGTCTGTTAGGTTTCTCGGGTGGGAAATGTCTCGGTCCTTGGCTACACACTGGAAAGAAATTCACACCAAAGCCTGGTTGGTAATCCGAGTGGGTTTATATACATGAGAGAAGAAGGTTCCGGCATTACACTAAACTGAACACGGGCACCCTCATGACACTGCACACCCAGCCCTGCTGAGTGGAAGGCAGAGAAGCAGCTGAAGGGAAGGGGGGGTGGTCTCCAGATTCCAGCCTTTTAAGGGCTTTCAGCTGGGAGGCTTCAATTAAGCTCTCCTGGCTTGGGCTTAGCCCGCATTGGCTTCCAACCTCCCGTAGGGGGCCCCCTAAGCATGGAGAGGAACAACCCCTTGTCTTGCTACCTAACCGGTCTACATTCCTGCATGGCTACATTGAGATGGAACTAGCCCCTTTAGACAGCCTGTGTGGTTCACCAGGAGACACGGGCCCCAGTGTTCCCTGTGACCACCTTAAACCTTAAACTACTGTTGGAGTTTATATTACCTGTGTGGGTCTGTGGGCATGGGACGTTTCCATGCCAGAGACCTGAAATTACACAAATAGGCATCCAGAACAGTACTCATACAGGCTCTAATAAGATGCTCAGGTGCTTCTCGCTAGGATGAGAATTTAACGAAGTGTGTGAGCAGTTCAGATCTTGTAAAGGAGAACAGGTCAGTAGGGTATCCAGAGAAGAGAGCAAACGTCAGGGGAAAGGGAGGGGGCCCACAGACATCTGTGCTCTGTGTTTGGCCACAAGACAAGAAACCGGGTCTCCTTGCAAAAGAAAGCAGAACAGCATGTCCCTCAGAACTATGACATTTTAAAACATGACCTATACAACACTCGGCTCTGGGAGGCGCCTTGGAACCATAAAAGCCCTAAAAGAGGGGCAAGGAGGAAGCCCAAGTCTTTGATTTTCCCTGCTGTGCTTTCAGTGTTGAAATGTCTGTGCACGGAGCCTTTGAAATTTCAGAATCAGAGAGTGTATTCACAAGCCAAGCTCCTGCTTTATTCTTCAATGCATTTTGGCCCAGCTTCTCCTTGGTGAGAAATGTAACAGAAATTCTGGACTTAGGAGCCACTTGGTCCTTGGACACTAGGAGATTTCAGTGGAATCTGAAACAGGGCTCTAACCACCAGCTGGACTGGCCTAGGAAGCCCAAGTATTCAGTCTCCCAAACACCAACCTCCCGTTGCTCTTCATCTGCCTCCACCTTGTTCAGCTTTAGTGTTGTCCGTGGAAGCGATTGGCACCCATCTGATGCTTCGGAACCCAGAAAGGAGGAAAGGTAAAACTGGGATTCAAATGAAACAGACTTAAGCAGGACCATAGCCAAGATGTGCACAGGGCTCCTCGCAGCATTTGTCACCTTCATTTCCCTCTTCGGACTCAGACGTGGCAAGGTTCAGAAACAAGCTTTACCAGAAAGAACAGCTGTGAACCCAGCCTGCTTCCAAGTGAGAAAAAGCCCTTTACACATGAGTTCCTGAGGTCAGCCCAGCCCTGTGCGTCCCCACCCCTCCCAGAGTCCCCGGCTCTCTGGCGAAGCATTAAAGCAAGTGGAAGCAGAGATTTGCTCAGAATAAAAAAATCATTTTTCACAACAGCACGGCACGTTCTGGATGGCAATCACGGCTGCACAAACCATATCCGTCCTCCAGCCATAATGTTGGCGCCTCAGTGACCACGCACATACATTGTGTGGCGTGACGCAGAGCCTATTCCATTTGTGGTCAATTGTTTCCTCCCTCTCCATACTTTGCACTTAGGAGACATGCTCTCTGGAGGTGGTTGAGGCTTGTCTTGTCACCAATAATCATCTCCTACGCCTTCCTTTACAGTCACTAATTTGATGTGTTCACTCAAAGAAATGCCAATAATATGAGGTTTCAGAGGAGAGCTCCTAGAGCTCCTAGAGCTCACCCAGACAACAAGGAGGCTGAGTGTCACCGTCATTATCCTGAGCTGGGAGGGGGCACTAGTGTTCCGGAAGCTGGGGATCCGTCACTGCCTGCCCACCGCACAGACAGAGCAGGTGCTGGTTATAATTGCTTCTAGACGTCCTGCCATGCTGAGTTGAAAGTCAAACCCATAAACGCTGTCCGACTACAATAAAACTGGAGTACACAGACATTTCTGCATCATTGCTGGGTGAAAATATACTGATTGGAGTTGGATGAGATGGCAGCAAGTGCCTAAGGAGGGGATGCTGTGGGAACACCAACAAGATGACTGTCATTCGCCGTTTCCTCTTCTCGTCTGCTTTCCCCCCCCTATCTTTCAGGACCAAAAGACATGACAAATATGTAAGGAAACAAATTTGTTCATTTTTAGAGGAGTATCCCACCCCACCCCACCCCACCCCCATCCACCTCTGGCCTCCTTTGAGCAAGTCAGTAGAACTTTTTTTTTTTTTTTAAACCTGGCTTCTACTATGGCAATTTCCGGAGTTGCTATGTGGCTGTGCTTAAAAGTCGCCTTTGGGATCCAGAGCACAATCCTAGTCACAAAGGCATTCTCCCAGTCCCAAATAGCAATGCGACCTCATTTCAGGAGGTTGTTCTTGTTTCTGTAGACCCAGAAAGGAGTTCAAGCTGTTGATCTTGACCGTGGTTGTCGAGTCAGCCTCTCATGGGCACCTCATGGGAAGCGGAGCAAACTATGCCAGTCTGTGCTATCACCGGGGCTGGGAGGGGAAGCCAACCGTGGCGGGCCATAGGTCGATGTGTGGATGGAGATGATCAGCTCTTTCGTCCTTATTCTATTTCAGTCTGGAAACATCACTGAAGCCTGCTCAGTGTCATAGCAACACACAAACTTTCACTGACAGTCTGGGGCACATTGGCTGCAAATCGAACCCGGGTCTTCCCGGTGAAAGACGATGAGAGATCTACCACTGCAGCACCGTGTCCCTCACCTCAAACCAGGGCAGTCATTTCCCACAGATCTACCAGAGTTCAAACCAGACCACAATGCAGGATGACTGAGATTGCCACCAGAATCTGATACTGATGCAGAAAAAAACCTAACTACCATTTTATTGACTCCCACTCATACTGGCCCAATAGGACAAAGAACTGCCCCTTTGGGGTTTTGAGACTTTAAATCCTTACAGTAGTGGTTCTCAACCTGTGGGTCGCGACCCCTCTGGGGATCAATTAACCCTTTCACAGGGGTCAACCAATTCATAACAATAGCAAAATTACAGCTATGAAGTAGCAATGAAAATAATTTTATGGTTGCAGGTGACCACAACATGAAATGTATTAAAGGGTGGGGGCATTATGAAGGTTGAGAACCACTGCCTTACAGAAATAGACAACCGCATATTTCTCCCACGGACGGGCTAGTCAGTTCAAACCCCCGACCTTGCGATTAGCAGCTTAATGCACAGTCCACTACACCACCTGGGCTCCTAATGCTATAATAAGAGATACTATTGTTAGATCTCTCCTGGGAGAGATATACCTCAGGCCTTGGCTTCACGTGAGAAAGAATTCACTTCGAAGCCTGGCTTGTGATTCAAGTGAGTTTTTTGAGAGAAGAAGTTTCAGGTTTACACAGGCATCAGGGCCCCTCACGGGGCACAGCCTACCTAGAAGCTGCTGGAGAGAAAGTCACTCAGTGGGCTCCGGGATTCTGCCTTTTTTCTTTTTTTAAAAATCGTTTTATTAGGGGCTCATACAACTCTTATCACAATCCATATATACATCAATTGTGTAAAGCACATTTGTACATTCATTGCCCTCGTTATTCTCAAAACATTTGCTCTCCACTTAAGCCCCTGGCATCAAGTCCTCATTTTTCCCCTCCCTCCCCGCTCCCCCATCCATCAAGAAACCTTGATAATTTGTGAGTGGTGATACTGAGAGGGTTTTGGGAGGGTGGATTGGAAAGAGGGAACTGATTACAAGTATCTACATGTGACCTCCTCCCTGGGGGACGGACAACAGAAAAGTGGGTGAAGGGAGACATCGGAGTGTTCAAGATCCTGCCTTTTCAATTCCTCCATAGGGAGGCATGGTTGACGGTCATGGTCAACCCCAATGGCTGGATTGAATTCACCTGGCCCAGATGGGCCAATCCAGGTGTAATGCCCACCTAGGTGTACCACCCCTTCCTGGCCGGAAGCCACAGTTCCTGCTCTCTCAGCAAACAAAGCAAAGGGGGAGCAGGCCCAGGGCCAATTCCATGGACAAAGAGGGCTGCTCCACTGGGACAGAGTCCATGCTCCTACGTATGTACAAGATACATGGCAGTGCATCTTCAAAATATAAAATGCAAGATGAACTGCATGACATGACGAGCTAAATCAACCAACCATAATGCTGGTGAGGAATTGGCATATTAAGTAGCTCAACACCAACAGTAAATGGGAAGATTTGCCCCAGAGGATACATACCAATCCCAGGACTAGCTACTACAGAATGCAGCTTGTTTAAACACACACACACACACACACACACACACACACAGAAAACACAGCAAGTCTCCACAAAACTAAAAGGAGGTATTAAGCCGAATACAATGCTGCTTTAGAGATCAATAATAAAAAGATACGAGTTAGGAGATTCTGAAGCACTCCTTTCAAAAGTACAGATCAGAACATAATGATAATAGAAAAATGTTAGAAGTCAACAACAATGAAAACCCTTTATGGGGATAGAATGGAGCATACACATAGACATCTGCAGGCTGACTTTTTTTTTGCAAAAAGTTAGCAAATAAAAAAGAGTAACCCCCAGACACATGGTAATCATACAGACAAGAAGCTGACAGTGTGAAGACGGGAGGGGGTGGGGAGCACAAGAGAGCAGGGGAAAGGGAGGGAGAGGGAATCCATGAGGACCACCAAGAATTTAAACAGGAACAAAGTACAGCTACAGTAGCAGCTTCTAATCCATCGGTTTTCTCAACCTGTGAGTCTCAACCAAACGACCCTTTCACAGGGGTCACTCAATTCAAAACAGTAGTAAAATGACAGTAGCAACAAAAATAATTTTATGGTTGGGGTCACCATCACATGGGGAACTGTATTAAAGTTCCTGGCATTAGGAAGTTTGAGAACCACTGTTTTAAAACCAAAATAGAATGTAATTAACACATGCACTCCAATAAACTTGAAAACTGAGATGGAAATGAGCAACTTTCTAAGAAATATCATAGCTAAAGCCATTTTCAAAAAGAAAGAGTAATTCAAATCATTAAAGAAATTAGTCTAACTACATGCACAAAATCCCATCAATCATCGATAACTTTATAGGTAAGCTTTAGTAAACATATATGAAACAGATAATTCAATTGTATACAAAATATTACAGATAATTAAAAATGAGGAAAACTATCGAGGCTAATTTGGTACAATGAAGTAACCTTAAGAAGAAAACCAAATGACATTACATAATTTATATTTTCAACATAAATCAAAAGCCCATGGTATAATATGAGCAAAACAAATCTAAGGTACATATGGGGGTAGGAGGAGGGAGGGAGGGAGAAAGGGAGAGAATATGAATATGAGAATCCTGCTGCTAACTGCAAGACTGGTGGTTCAAAATCCACCACCACTCCCAAGGAGAAAGACGAGGCTGCTCATGTAAAGACTTTTTGTCTCAGAAACCGTATAGAGGGTAGCTAAGAGCTGGGGTGGTGGTGGTGGTGGTGGTGTGTGTCTCTCTTTCCCTGGTACCACTGAGATTCATCCTGGGAAAATAACTATTTTCAAGTTAAACACTGTATTTACTATTATAGATATGTTTATTATACATGATCTACTTACTGGCTTTAAAATTTGAAAAACGACACCAGTGTAACTCAACATATTAACAAATTAAAGGAAGGTGATTCTAGTAATGGACGTAGAAAAAATGTTTACTACAGTTCAATATTCATACAAGTTTCAAACCACAGAGGCTGCAACAAGATCTCATAGAGGTTTTCTTTTACCTAAGAGGCTAATTTGAAAAACATAAAACAGATATTATATGCAACATGGAACTACAGAAGGCTTTTCTTTAAACCTGAAAATAGTTGATATTCTCACTACTTCCATTCAACAATGTATCAGAACTCCAGAACAGTAAAACACACACACACACACACACACACACGCACACACACGCGCACACACACTCAGTTAAGAATGACAATTAGGAAGTAAACTTTCACTAATGATATTATTGCCTATGCAAGAAGTCCAAGATAATGTATACACAAGCAATTCGATCTAAAAGATCAGTTAGCAATTTGCTGTAATTTATTCAATGTACATAAATCAGTGATATACTAATAGCAGTTACCAATTAGAAAATGTAATTCTAATAGGTAGCACTTATGATGACAAGAAAGGTATATACTATGTTTTAGCCTTTCATAAATAAAATTATAATACTGTATTAAAGGCATTGAAAAAGATTTATATAGAGATACTCAGTTTATGAATGAAAAGGTCCAATATTTAAAACAGCAGTTGGCTTCAAATTCATCTATAACAAACATATTGCTTTTAATCAAAATCATAGAATTCATGCAGGTTTAACAAAAGTATACCAAAATTAGTATAAAAAAATTACAAAGTCAAGAATAGCCATGTAAATGAGAAGGAAGCGGGCACTTGCTTTCCTAACTAGCAAGTCCTAGTTAAAGTGATGATACTTAGGTCCATTGACACACCACAGGGCGAGCAACAAACCTGCACGCAGACCAGAGCTCAGCCCGACACGGGGGTGTCGTAACCACTCGTAGGGAATACACAGCTTGGTTAACATACCAACAACACAGGAAAGGACGAAACTAGAACTCCACCTGACGACACGCACACATCACTTCCAGAGGGATTAGAGTCCTGCACAGGAAAGGCAGTGCTTGAAAGCACTCAGAAGGACATTATAGGAGAGTGTCTCTCTCATGACCCCAGTGCTGCTGCTCAATTCAGCCCAGACCGGAGCATGTACACAGGTCCAGATAAGAGATGGGAGCTCATGACACACGGAATCCAGGAACAGGAGTGGGGATAGAGATACCAGAAGGGTAAGGGGAAAGAGGGGAGAGGATGGGAGAAGGTGGTACCTATCACAATGATTGACACAAAACCATACACCCCTCGCCAGGGGGAATAACAACAGAAAACATGGGGGAAGGGAGACAGCTGTTGGTGTGAGATGTGAAAATAAAAATAATGTATAATCTATCAAGGAGTCATGAGGTGGGGGGGGGGGCGGGAGGCAAAAAAAGAGCAGATACCAAGGGCTCAATAGAAAGTAACTGTCCAGAAAAGAATGATGGCAACGTATGTACACACAGGCCTGATGCAATCGATGTACGGATTGTAAAAAGGGTTGTAAGAGCCTCCAATAAAATGATCATTTCCTATAAAGGGGGAAAAAACCACGACACCAAGTCAAGAAAGCAAAGAGGGATAAATTGGACTACATTAAAATAAGAGCACAGAAAACTACTCAACAAAAGATGCCTCTAAAAGTTGAAGACACACCCCCCAAAGACTAGGAAGACGCATGCACCATGTGTGTTACTTATAAACAAATGGAATCTAGAACACAAGGAATATCCAAACCAAAATATAGACCCAACCAACCAACTCAGGAGTCTCATGGGACCAAAGAGGCAAGGAAGTCCAAGTCATCAATAAAACTGTTAAAATAGCATCGGCATCATTAGTCATCCGTGAAATGCACATGGAGACACGGGAGACCAACACCGTGTTACCAGATTTGGGAAAACACAAAGGCCAGTTAGTTTTAAGGATGTGATCTGAGAATTCCTTGAGCCGGCTTTTAAATGATCAACCATCCATTTGTGAAAAGATCCACTGGGACTTCTCCAACCAGTAAGCACCTGGACAGAGAAGTCTCCCCCGTTCCAGGAAATGTTCTTATGCAGTTGAATGGGGGCCACCCTTGGAAGGATCTCACAGACCCAGCAATGCTTCTTCCCAGCTACAGGAACACGTGCCCACACGACAGGGCAGCCATGCTTTCCGTGTCTCTGCAAGCCAACTGCCTGTGTCCCACTTGCCCGTGGGGGGATGTGTGTGTTGAGGGGTGGGGGCCTTACTTGGAGCAGGCTTCACAGGCAATGTTCCTGGTGGTCTCCTTGAAGGTGCGCTCCCAGACAAACGCGGGGTACTCCATGTGGCAAGGTTCCAGGGTGTGCTTCAACTTCTGGGCTGCGGGGATATGGGGGTGGGGGAAGAACGGGATCAAGAACTCAGCATGCGCACTCCCAATTGTGAGCCCCGCCCAGAGAGCTGAGGATGGAGTGAGGCTCCCAAGGCTCTGGGTTTGGTTCTAAACCCCACCGGATCCCATGGAATTTTCTAACTGGCAGTTGCAGAAGTCTGTCAGCCTGACTCTCCTACAACCTGTGCTTAGAACCCCCACAAGCCAATCCTATTAAAAACCCGAGGTGCCTACAGTGCTTCATATCCACAAACAGGTGTTATGTTACTTTGTTGCAGGCATCACCACATTTCATTAGTATTGTTACTGTATTATTTGGCCAAAGGGGTCTTAGCCTGTCTATTTTAAAGTGTTTTTTATGCACAGAAAGGTACACTGCAGATCATGATAGACACTTGACTGATGTTAGATAGGAACCATTCCTAAGTGTCTTTGGATTTAAAAAGACTTAGTAAAAAACCCAAAAACTCATTTGTAATCTGGGGATGGCCTGTAGTCACATCACTGTGCCTGCCAAGCTACGCTCTAACCTATAATTCCTCACGCAGTGGTCTTGCATTATCAGATATCATTTATGCAGCAGAAGAATTCTACTTTCTGGGACAGCATCAGTCACCAGGGCTCTGACCTCAGCCTCGCTAGAGCTTAGCAACAATGAAGATGTATATCTTAATAAATATGTAAAATATAAGCTTGACCACATTATTTGGGGTGAGACAGAGGTCATGATACAATTGCATGGTTTTATTATAGAAGGAAAATAGTAAAATACATAATGCCTTTGAACCACAGCCACGGACCGACAGAATTTTACTACTCTGAAGCTCTTTGTCCCATAGTGTACACACCTTGTCAGTTTTCACACAGTCAAAAGCCTGGGGCGTGCTGGCCCAGGAGCTCAAACACTCTGCTGCTAACTCCAAGGTTAGTGGTGCAAACCCACAGCTGTGCTGTAGGAGGCCAACAGAGGCCGCGGGCAGCCTGCTTCCATGATGATCACAGACAGCCTCGGGGTGCCTCGAGGCCCCACGGGGAGGTTCCTGCCTGTCCCACGGGGCTGTGGGGTTGGACTCCCCTGGGTGACTTGCTTTGTGATTAGTTTGATGGAGGAACACATAGTAAGTAGGTGCTGGGCAAAATCTTTGTGATGAAATGATTGAAATAAATTACACCCAGGAAGGAAGTAACAAAACAAGTTGATTATTTTTAAACTGGGGATCATGAAAATCCATATATCAGAGGTTACGGAGCCCTGGCGGGGCCACGGGTGAAGCTCTGTCTGGGCTGGTGACCACGAAGGCCGAGAATTCAAAGCAGAAGCAGTAATTTCCCCAGGAGAAAGATGAGGCTGTCTGCTTCCATGATGATTGACTGTCTCAAACTACAATACAGTGTGGTGCAGTATAACTCGACAACACAGTACAGGACAATACGGATGTCGGGTCTCAAGGACCCCCAGGAACAGCTCCACTCTGCTGGGTGCAGTCACTACGAGTTGGACACCATTTCTGGATGGTGGCTTTGGTGAGGGTGGGGGTGCCCGTGAGCGACATGGACCCAGGCATGTCACAGTCATTAGTCCTGGGCCCAGACCTAATGAGCGCCGCGTGCACCTCAGCTAGGAAACACAAGCAACACCCGGAGCTCTCTACTAACGTCACGAACATTCAAGTGGCAAAGATACTGATCGCAGTGAGACAGGACAGCATGGTGGTAAGCAGGAAGGTTCTGAAGTGGGGAAGTTGATAGTACAAATCCCTCATCTGCTGCCTTCAGTTAATCCCCAGTATTCTCCCCTGGAAAATAGGAAGGCAGATAGCACCACAGAATGCATAAACATCAACCTTCTAGGACTTAGGGAGCTGAAATGGCATTTTGAATGACAAAATCAGATGGCTTACTAGGCTGGGAATGAAAGGTTCAAGAGGAAAGGAACTGCATTCACCATCAAAAAGGATATTTCAAGATCTATCTTGAAGTGCAGTGCTGTCTGTGCAAGATAATATCTATCCCCATGCAAGGAAATGCCGTCAATACAACTATTACTCACACATATGCACCAACTACTAGAAGTAGCAATGCAGAAAGTGAAGAAGTCTACCATCATCTTCAGTCTGAAATTGATCAAGCAATCAGGATGCACGGATCAGTACTGGTGATTGGAGCACAAGCGTTAGAAACAAGGAGGAAGGGACAGTAGTTGGAAAATATGGCCTTGGTGATAGAAGTGAAGCTTGGGTTGGTGACAGGATTTTTCAAGAACCAATGACTTGCTCCTAGAAGATATACTTTTAACAATAGATGAGGACTTCTCCAGAGGGAACAGAGAGATGTCCTATTGACCACGTCCGGGGGAAGAGACGATGGGGAAGCTCGCTATCAGCAGCCAACTAAGGTGGCCAGGCCCGACCGTGGATCAGTGTAAGGACAGGCTGAAGGAAACCAAGTCCACAGATCCAAACTACGCTCTTGAGAACACTTCAGAACAGACGTGATGCCCTGAACACTAATGAGAGAAGACCTGAGGACTGAGGAGAGGTGGGATGACATATAGACCATCGGACCTCAATAAGTCAAAGGGCACTGCAAAGACAGTCAAGACTGAAGCATAAGCGGAGCAAAGGCAGGATTGACCCAGATTTCCTCTCGCTTGGATCCACAACCCATGTGCAAGGAAACAGCAGTGCAGAGCTCAAAGGACGCACTGCGTTGCACTGAGGATCTGTGCCCTGAGGATCACAAGCTGTGCCATCCAGAGCCCGAGAGGGACTACGATCAGAGTTCCAAGAACACTGAGATGCTGGTGTGCAGAGGGCTGTGGATGACAGTGGAAGCCCGAGATACATTTTTGAGATCTACACAGGGAATAAGCCTCCCCTAATGGAGGGACAGGAATAAACTGGGTACCAAGCAGAGTGTTGGAGGGAAGACTGTGGTAGATTAAAATGTCAAACCTGACTTGAAGGGTTAAAACCTTGTCATTTGACCTCCCCTCTGAGACAACTGGCCTTGATTGAGCTCTCAATATTTTCTGTTTTTTTTTTTATATTGGAGTTTATTTTTTATGTATTTTTTCATGTGGGTAGCCTTTTTGAACATTTTTAAAGCATTTTTCTGTGTTCTGGTATATGAAACCCAGGAATGAAGAATCTCTAGAGATAGTAATTATAGTAAATGTTCCTCGCGGTGTGGGTAAAAGGGTGCTGATAGCAAGGAGTTCAAGAAAGGAAGGACGTGCTTTGAAACTTATTGGGGTAGCAATTGTACAATACTGCTCCTAATAAAATGGTTCGGGGGAGGAGGGCACACCTAACTTTTGTGCAACACCTCTTTAAAGTATTGAGAAGCAGGGACTCGGGTGCTTTGAGGAATACGGTGCACCTGACCTGAACAGTGGCCTTTTCAAACACCCCACACATTCAAAATTCGGACATTGAATAAGGAAAGCCAAAGAAGAACTGACGTCCATTCCTGAATCACAGTGCTGGGAGGGAATACTGAAAGGACCCCGTGCCCTCCCTGCTGTCCTTTGGGAAGACACATGAACTTTCAGATCAAGCTGTGGCCGGTCACCTCGCGTCTACACAGGGTGGCTTCCCACAAAGCCCTTCCTTGGTCTGGAGCGCTGTGGGAAACGCGAGGTCGGTGCCGGCCATGCCAGTGCATCTATGGGACTTGACGCCAACAATGAAGGTAGCCAGCAAGAACGTGGGCACTGCTTCAACTCACGGCCGTGCCAGATCCACTGCCTGCCTCTCGGCGAGCACAGATGCAGGGGGAGCATGGGGTTCGGCTGGGCTGATTCCTGTTTTACCCTGGAGTGGAAATGGGGGCTGCGACAGCAGACATACTCCTCCTGGAGTGGCTCAGAAGGTCCCTGTCGTGACCACCACGTCCATTTGCGCAGGAAGCACTTACAGCCAGGGGCCCTCAGGTTGGTTCTGAGTCCGGGGAACCAGATGCGAGCTCTGCTCCATCAGGTTTTCACTGGCTGTTTTGACGCCTGTTTCTGAGGCACCCATGGACATACCTGAATCTCCCACATTTTGGCCAGCATCCTGATGTACCCCCATGGTCTCACTCCACAAAGCACCTACTGTGGACCGAATGCCTTTCATGGTCAGTCATCAGCATCACACACAGAGCAAGACCTAGCCAGGACCCCCACACTACGGACGGAGACACTAAGGCTCAGAGAACTGAAGACACTGCCCCAGAGTTGCCTTGCGTTCTGAGTGGCAGTGCCTGCCATGGGCCTGGGCCATTCCAGCCCAGCACCTTCCTCAATACTGTGAAACCACCTGACTGACCACAGACAACTGTTTGGGAGGCCTGGAGCGAGAGCCTTGTGAGGAGAGCACTCAGGGGAGTGTCCACGCAACATTTCTTTCACTTTCCCTTAGCAAAGATGTCCCAGAGCAGAAGCACCAACGGGGCTTGCTGTCATGCCGAGCAGAAACTTAAGTGGATCACTCCTAGCTGAACCCCCCCCCTTCCGTCTCAGCAAAGGCACCCCCTTTCACAGGTAGGGGCCAGTCAGCTCCTCTCTCCTTGCAGCTTCCCCCAGATGAAACCTTTGTGATCAGCCAGCAGAAATGCGCTCCCACAGTGCCCTCATTAGGGAAACGAAGCAGATAAACAGTGTAATTATGGATTCCATTTTCAGCTAAAACAAAACACGCGTCCAGCTCAGGGGCTTTCTCTAGCCGGGGCACGGTACACTTAGAAGGAACCTTGCGGGTCAATGGCCTCACATTGGTTCAGAAGGCCCCCTTCTGGCACTGGGTGGAGGAGGCTCCCAGCTCTACAAGACCTTCAGAGGGCAGCAGCCCACTGAGGGGGGAGGGGGAGAGGCTACTCGCTGGGCAGAGCGGGAGGCGTGGCTGTTCACCATCAGGAGGAAAGGCTAGCTCCACACTCAGCAGAGCACTAGACCCGGCTGGCGGGTAATTTTGGTCAAACAGTCGGCTTTGCTCGGGGACTCCAGGGAGGGCAGGCAGTGTGACCACCTGCACCCAGGCAGCTGAGGGGATAGGTCTTGGCTGAGCACTGATGGCAGGTTCTACCAGTAGGCACACTTCTGTGTGCTCCGGGGATCTGAAGAGCGCCCATGAAAAGGGAGCCCTCCTTGATGGGCACCATGAACGTGACAAGGCCTTGCCACAGTCCGTGGGAAGTAGGTCCCTCGGTGTGGTGGTGGTGAGCTGTAAAAGCCTTAAAGAAAAACTTCTGAAGATGGAAAACAGGGAGACAAAATGCCACAGAGTCCTTTTTGGTTGTTTTTGCTACAGTTTTGGCCAACGCTTGCCCAGGTGTGTGGGCATGTAGGTGCCGGACTACCTCCCAGAGAGGGCATGTGAAGGCTGCCCTGCCCTTCCCATGGGGCCACCCACACCGTGTCTGGTGCGGGTTCCGCACCTGGAGTGGGCACTGAGGATGTCTGCGGTGGATCACTCTGTGACACGGGCTGTCCTGCAGGCCTGGACCACTAAATGCCAGCAGCACTGTCCCCTAGTTGTGACCACAGCTATTTGTCTCCAGATAAAGCAAATGTTCACCGGTGTGCGTGTGGGGGGGGGTGCACAGGGGGGTTGAGAGAGGGGATCGGAGGTGCAAAATGGCTGGGATGAAGCAAAGGGCACCCCAGTTGGCAACTGATTAACAGAAACTCACTGTCTAAAGGCTATGCGTGTGTGTTCCGGATGGAACTGTGTCCCCCAAAGCAAGTGTTACCAAATCCTATGTAACCTGTGCCGTGAACCCGCTTGGAGAGTAGGGTTCCTTTATCATAGTAAGGAGGCAGGATTTGTATCAGGTGCGGTTTAAAGCAATCTTGTGTAAGGTCCCGAGAACAGACGATAACAAGCAAGCAGATGGATACTACTCCAAGGGACAAAGCTGGAAAGGGACAAGGACATTCCCTGAGAGCCAGCACCTTGAATCTGGACTTCTTGAAAGCCTGCACTGTGAGAAAATAGCATGTGCCTGCGCTAGATCACAAAGCTGGACAGGGGTGTTTGCCTTGGGTCCCCACTGAAGCCCCTTGGCACAGTGAGAAAAGGGAGTTAGGAAAAGTCGAACCATGGGAGATGACCAGCCCACTTCCCTCGGCACCTTGCAGTCCCCTAAGAAACAACCATATGTTTTGGTGTTTGTTTGCCATGAGAATCACCAGGGGAAACCAAAGCACAGGCACCCTCCCCTCTGCCAGTCACGTTACGTGGTCGGCTGTTATGTGCGTTGAAAATGAGGAATTCAGAGTCCGCAGTGACCAGGTGCCTTGCCTGGGTCTTTGGAGCCGGCACAAGGCCACGCTGCGCCAAAGCACTTGGCTGCAGCTCCCCGTCCTTTGCTCTCCTCCTGCTTCAATCCTGCAGTCCCCTCAGTCCTCCTGATGAATGGATACAGCTCTGCTATTTCCAATTAGAAGTCAACCTTCAACTATCTCCACCTGCAGGGCAGAACTCAGCTGACAAGACCTGCGGTCGGAGGGGAAGCTCACCTCTAAGCCAAAAGGACAATCAGAACCCAGAAGGCTTATCACATGGACCAGATTGCTCCTGAAGACCCCTTCACCCAATGCCCTGACTGCCAAAGGTTCCAAATTCATCGCTCAGGGAGCCTTGGTGTCACAGTGGGTCTCACATTGAGCAGCTGACCACAGAGTTGCAGGTACGAACCCACCAGCTGCTCCTCGGGAGAAAGATGAGGCTGTCTGCTCCTGTCAAGCAGTCTAGCCTTGGAAATTCCGAAGGCCAGTTCTGCTGGGTCCCGTAGGGTCACTGTGACTTAGGATCTGCTAGTTGGCTGTGGGTTTGGTTTCCCTCGTAGCTGGAAGAAGCAGGTGGACACAGTCAGGTTGGTCTTCCTAGGTACTAGGAGCCCTGGTGGTGCAATGGTTACACCTGGGGCCACGAACTACAAAAAAAATCAGCAGTTTGAAAGCACCAGCCACTCTTCCCAAGAAAGATGGGGCTCTCTACTCCCGTAAACGGTCACCGCCTCCGAGACACACAGGGGCAGCTCTCCCCTGTCCTGTAGGGTTGTTGTAAGTCGGAATCAACTCAGTGGCAGCGAGAGTTTTGTGATTCCTTCATAAATAGGCTCACTTTTCCTCAGTCCCATCCTGTGAAGCGGCTTCCCTGTGACAGTCTGCCCACATCACCCACATAGTGAGGACCCCCTTACCTCCCAGGACTCAAAGCCTGGTGTGGAGGCTCCCACTTCCACGGACCCCGGTGTTGCAGCATCTGAGAGCTGATGTTCCAAGCGCTCGGTTTGTGGCGGGCCACAGGTTAAGGGCGGAGAAGCCGGAAATCCATCTGCGTCTCCGCTAGGTTCCGGTTCCCTTAAGTTCTGACCTTGACCTCTCAGGGCCACGGAGTTCATTCTAACAAGCAATGTAAAAACACTTCGCTCTCAGGCGCAGAGTTTGCTGTGCCGCACGTGGCCGGCCACTCAGGGGCAGCCTCACCCTCAGGAACGTGCCTGGTGTGCCCCTGATGGGAACTGGGGCACTAAGAGTCATACTCCTCCGATCAGGGTGGGGGGTGGGGGGGGCGGTGTCTGACCCAGTTATGTAAACTTTTCTAATCTGCAACAGTGAATCTCTCCGCCCTTCCTTCTGTAGTCCTGCCTGTGACAGGGAAGGGGACTTGCCGGGGTTTGTCCTTGATGAGACTGGGGATGACACGAATTCAGCGAAGTATGCTAACTGAACAGTCCGCAGTTCAGACGCACGACCTGCTCTTAGGGAGAAAGACGAGAGTTTCTTTATGCTCCTGTTTAGATTTAGAGCCTCAGAAACCTGCAGGGCAGTCCTAGCTGTTCTATAAGGTCGCTATTAATTAGATGGTGTTTCCTCCTCGATGGCAGCACGTTTGAGTGCCACATAGGCATGAGCCCCAGCCTACCTGCCTTAGGTGGAGGGTCCTGAACCAACCATGTGCCATCCATCTGCATGGGTTTACTGTCCCCGTGAAGCCCCTTCCCTGCATGCTTGCTCCTGCCCACAGCTGCAGTGTCTTCATCTGCCACCATCGTGACTGACGGACAGGTTTCTCCATGTCCTATTTAAGTAGCCGAGTTTCTGGGAATCTTGGCCACCATTTGGGCCTTGTGCTGACTGTCTCCCTCGTCTGTAAGATTTGTCTCTGTCCTGTTTAAGACGTAGTAAGTGTGTCTCCATAAGTTCTTTTTGAATGTGGGGTCCCTTTTATCCCCTACAACAGGTGTATAATTTTTCACCCCCAATTTAAAAATTGGGGGAAAGCTAGTAAAATAAATAGACAGCAGTCAGTACCCTATAGGCCGACTCTCAGGTTTCCTACATCTTGAGCATTGCATATTTTCAAACAAAAGTTCTGCAGCTGTGGGGGCGGTGGGGGGGGGTTCTTCCGAGGACAGGAACGTTTTGTCCTCCTATGTCCCCAGTTTGGTCTCTGCTCACTGGACACCTTAAGCCACATTGACTGCGGACTGTACTTAGTTCCACGTCCTGCCACTCCCCCCAAGATAGATATTGTCCGGTCTTGGCACAACAGACTCCATTTTGAGTTCTGCACCTCCATCTTAGCTCTCAAGACCCCAATTTCCTAGAACCAGCTCATCCCAAAGCCAAAATGTTTTCTGAAGACATAGTCACTCCACCCGTGCCTGACATATAGATAAGATTAACAACCTTCTCCCTTCTGAAGCACCTGTGTGCGTAGATCCTCCCCAGCTATGATCCTCCCCAGCTATGCCTGCCAGCAGTGGGCATAGAAACGCCACCAGGATTTCTTCCCCGTGCGCAGCTTCAATAGCTCAATACCATGAGTTGCTGAACCCACCCGCAAGCTTCTCAATAAAGCCTGCTTCTAAAACTCCGCTAATTGGGTCTTTGATTCTGTTTTCGTGTCCAAATAAACCTTATAGATATCTCTGTGGCATATGCAGTGTTGCGTCTCGTTTTTCTTGTTACATGATACTTCCGTGAGTATTTTTCCATTTTATTAAAAAGTGTTCAGAAACAGAACTGCATGCATGTCTGTGGATGGGTTATAATTTATTTTTCAATGTCGCTGGCATTTGCGATCATAAACCCCCTGGTGATGATCACCCTGTCAGGGAAGGCCTTTTGTTCACGTCTCGGTCTCTCCTTAGGCTACATTTCCCCCAATGGGATCCTGGCTCTCACTGTGAAAGGTGGCACCGCCCACCTCAGTTGGGAGAGGCAAGCCTTAGACCCGAGTCCTGATGTCATGGGGACAGTACTGGGGCCACAAAAAGCCTCCCCCACCGCGGGAAGCAGTGGCAACCTGGACACATTGCATCTGTGTCACTGTCCCTCGAGGCTGCCCCTCTGCAGTGGCCGCGTGCATGTGTAGCCCTCTCCAAAGGTGTCGGACTGCCTCCTGCTCTAGCTCATAGGAAACCAGCACATTCTGCGCTGGGGGAAGCCAGGCCCCCTGTGGTCATCTTGATTTGGCACAGGGCCTCTGCAGTGGAGCCGAAGGCTGGGTGTCTGGGGCTCTGGTCTGGATGGAAGAGGCTGCTGCCGTGTCTTTCTCCCACGGACAGGCTGGGGGTGCAAACTACAGATCGTGGAGCTATTAACTGGGCTACCAGGCTTGCTTTTCTAAATAGAGAAAAATAGACGGATTTGTCAAAGCCACACACCTGTGACTGTAATGGCCATGCCTGGCCTAGGGAGAACTGCTGAGGTCTTTAGTTAGCACGGACAAACACCTGGTGTGCACCACATCACCAATGAGCTGCTGGCTCTTCACACTCGGTTTCTAGGACACATTCTTTTGACACAGATTTTCTCAATGACAATGACAGAAATGGTTGCCACTGACCTCCTACCACTGACTTTTATCCAGTTAATGAGATGGATACAAATCCAGGTTTATTTTCTCCCAAGCCTTCGAAGCTCGAAATTCTTTGTGTGGTATACCTAACTCTACAGATACATGTCAATTTGACATGAACATAACATCATGAGCGATAACCTCAGTAAATTTGTTTCACTCATGAGAACATAACTTCAGTAATAACTATGTGCAGTCAAAAAGTTCTTGTAGAGCAAACATCAAATGCAAAGACAAACAATGCAGTGGAAACTGCCATACTGACCCACCCAGGGGACGTTAGGATGTGTGGAACATAACACCTCAAATACCATATAATGCTACACAGTATAAATTGTATGTAGAGCTAGAGTGTCACATCGTTTCCTTGATAAGTTAATGGTATAATTATGTTGTTTTTAAGTAAGTCTTTTTTAAAAAAGAAAATGTATGGTTTCATTCATGTGTCAACTGGAAACATGTCCTTTGAGATAGATAGGTCTATAAGAAATATCGATAAACCCAGCATTAAAAGAGCCACTACCTCCAGTCAGTCCTAACTCACAGTGGCTCTACATAGGGTTTCTAAGATGATGAATCTTTACTGGTGCAAAGAGCCTCCGCTTTCTCCCGAGTGCTGGCTGGTGGGTTTGAATGGCTAACCTCCTGGCTAACGCGCAGGGCCTGACCATGGTTAAGACTCAGCTGTGCCATCAAGGAATTCCGGAGTCATTAGCAACAGACAGAGGCAGGGACCGTTGGGAAGAGCAACAGTTCAGCGTGCATGCTGACTGGGACAGACGCATAAAGATCCTTAGGGAGAGAAAAGCTAAAAAGTTCGCTTCCGTGGAGTCAGCGAGTACGTAAAACTTAAGGAGAATGAATGGCTGTTACTGGGTATTGTTCCAAGATCAACAATAGAATGGGAATCAATGAAAAGCAACAACAATAGGAAATAAAACGTGTTTGCCAGCAGACGGGGAAAAAATCCAGAACCCTTATAGTGGTCCCACGGCTAAGGTGCTCGCTGCTACGTCAAGTTCAACTGTCAGAACCCATGAGTCACTCCCTGGGGGAAAGACATGGCTGTCCACTTCCACACAGACTCACAGTCTCAGAAAACCCATAGGTGGGCAGCTCTGCCCTGTGCCACAGGGTCCACAGGGCCACTGTGGGTTGGAACTGACTTGATGGCAATGGGTTTAGGGTTTGGGTTACTGTTGTTTTTGGTTTTTATTTACCGTGGAAAATAGCTTGGTGGTTTTGCTACATGTTAAATGTACAACTACAGCACGGCCTCAGCCATTCCAAATGCAGAGGCACCTCAGACCTGTGTCCGCCGTGCCGACTGCGCCATCCCTGACAGTCCAGAGGTGGAGTGACGGTCCTGTCCCCACGAGCGGACTTGAAGGAAAATGAAATGTATGGCACCTAGGAAATAATTCTCAGAGAATTCTAAGATGGATAAATCCAAAAATCAGAGCGAGAACCCTCATAAACTTGTTGTTGCATATATATAAAATATGTTATTGATGGGTCATATTACACATCTTATTTGTATGATAGTATAATTACTTTATCATAAATTGCATATAATTCCCCTTGCATATAGTAGCACATGTCATTTTCAAATAATCCCTTCCTAGGTCAAGTAATCATAAAATTCACAAAGAGCCTTGTAAAGAATGATTTTGGATAGACACATGGAGAGTGCACAGCTTAATTTTTTTTTCACTAAACAGATAAAGCGAGGTAGGGATATCGTTTTATAAATGTTTCCTTGAAAGAAGTATATCTTTTTGAGCCTGAAATACATTAAATTTATATATTTTGGGAATAATATATAAGATTAAACAGAATACATATGAAAAGTTAAGTAGCTGTACAAAAAAGATGAAAGTGAGCGTGTTAGGCCAGGTTGACTAGAGAAACAAACCCAGTAACACTCATGTAGGTATAAGAAAGAGCTTTCTATTGAGAAGCATTATATATCAGGAAAACATCCCAGTCAAGGCAAACTCAAGTTCCTAAGGCCTACACTAGTCCATCAGTTCCTCTTTAGACTCACAAAGCCACATGAAACAATGCCGAATGCAGGAATATCACAGGCCGGTGGTTGCAAAGTCGTGTGGATCCGATGGCTGTGTACACATCACCGGAGCTCTTGCAGCCATCGGGGTCAGGCAGCAGGAATGAAGGCAGAGAGATAGGAAGAGGTTCCCAGGGCCTTCCTGATGACAAGGCCATGCCCACAAGGAGGTACCACCATGCTGTGACCTGATTGACAAGCTAGACTCCACTCCTGTCCTTTTAGAAATCTTCAAGTTGACACGAACTTATGTCACTAGCACAGACCACTCCTTATGAACTTAACACCCTTGAACAACTCCTTAACCATATATAATTTTAAAACAAAACAATCATAAAATCATAGTTATATCTAACAGCATCAAACTAAAGTGCATACTACTCAAAATGTGCCAGTCTCATTTAAATACTATAAGTAAAGAAAACAAAAATATTCTATGCCTAACATTGCAATTATGGGAACACCTACATCATCGTTCTATAATCTTATCAACATTTCCCCCACCCATCTACGTTGGTAAGCCACCTTCTTCATGGCTTTATCTTCCACATTCCAGGTGTCCAATGTCTCTACTGCCCCTTCTATCAACCCAGTACTCTGAGGATACAAGCATTTTCATTGATGTGAAGAATCTCATTCTCGTTGGCACCTGCGTGTCTGCATCCATCGTTAAAATCAAACCAGGACAGGCCATCCATAAAGTCAGAAGGAAGATGCACCAATTCACAAGCTCAAAAATCTTTTCTTCATTAGGTCAACTCATTGTGGGCCACCTCACTTGGCCTCACTCAGGTGCCCGTGGGCTGTCTTGACTTTTGACCGAGAGTCCTTGTCACAAATACTCACCCACCTTCGCCCCCTGGTGCTAAGTCATGTCATAGGCTCAGGTTCCCACAGCTCTTTAAACTTGAGACCAGGCAATCTGCTCTTGTTTGCAACTCTAGTCCTTGTGAACTAGGTCCACAGGTGTCAGTGGCCAGATGCTCTAGTCATATTTCCCAAAATCATTTCTATTATGCGTTACAGCAATAAAAATAGATAGAAAAGTCCGATGTAATCCTAATACAGTCAGATACTAAACACATTCTGAAAACATTCCAATGGAATCCTTTCTGAGCTAAACTATCCCATTCACATGCATTATGGTCTTAGGCCTCTGGTGGCACCAAGCTAGGACCAGGCCTTTGGTCACCCAGTTTGACTAACCAGCATGGCCTCAGAGAAGTTCGAAGGGTATTTTTGCCCCCTGAACTCAAAATTTACACCTGTCACATTCATGTTTACAAAATTTCAGACAGAAATAACCAAATACAATTTCTGGGCATCAGAACCTTCACTTCCCATGTCCTTCCCAGAAGAGAACAAGTAAAATACAGGACTATATTTGACCTCCAAATAGTCAAAGAGAAGAGACTATCAGAAAGCAGAGGTCAGGCAAGCATCCTCTCTCCACCTTCATGATTTGTTTCTCTAGTATTCCACTCCCTAGGTACCATATTGTGTAAGGCCAGGTTGACTAGAGAAACAAATCCAGTGAGATTCATATATGTGTAAGAAAAAGCTTTATATCAAGAAGTAATTGTGAATCAGGAAAACATTAAAACTGAGTCCAACTGAAGTCCATAAGTCTAATACTAGTCCATAAGTTCTTCTCCAGACTCATGAAGCCACATGCACTGTTGCTGAATGCAGGAATGTCGCAAGTTGGTGGGTGCAAAGTCTTGTGGATCTAATGGCTGTGTGCACATCTCCAGAGGTCTTGCAGCCATCAGGGTCAGGCAACAGGAAGCTGCAGCCAGAGCGAGAGGAGGCGGTTCCCAGAACTCATCGTAGTAGGAGGCCACGCACACAAGGAGATACCATTAGGCATAATTTGAAGGCTACGCTCCACCCTGTACTTTGAAAAATCTCCAAGTTGACATGAGGTTATGTGCATTTGTATTCATACTGGGAAGTAAGATACTAATAAGATGATGTAGATATCTAAAGAAAACAGAGTAAGTTTAAAAAAAATAGCTATGAAGTTATTAGTTTTTAGGCTTTGCTAAGTTAATTTCCCAGGTAATGTTCAGAAAAATATGAATAACAATATTGATAACTAATCTATAGAATTATTTTTTTTCTTTTTTTATTGGTTTATTGAGTCTCGTGGGCAGATATATGGATTCCAGACATCATGCAATCATAGAGGATTTTTACTTCCAAATCTCTTTACAAACACTTCTCATTGGAGCTTGATTATCCATGTGGAGGGACAGAGGCTTGCTCTGCAGGTTAAGTGGCATAGTTTGGAGGGCAGGGTTCTTGTTCTTTCTCTGCTTCTTATTGAGTGCGTGCTCCACTTTTAAGTACCGTGACCTCTGGAGCTTGAGGTTATGATTTTCTTTTTTTTTTTTTTTTTTAACAATTTATTGGGGGCTCATACAATTCTTTTCACAGTTCATACATATACATACATCAATTGTACAAAGCACATCTGTACAGTCCCTGCCCTAATCATTTTTTTCTCTTTTCTTCTTTTACATTTTATTAGGGACTCATACAACTCTTACCACAATCCATACATATACATACATCAATTGTATAAAGCACATCCATACATTCCCTGCCCCAATCATTCTCAAGGCATTTGCTCTCCACTTAAGCCCCTTGCATCAGGTCCTCTTCCCCCCCCCCCCTCGCCATTCCCCCCTCCCTCATATGCCCTTGGTAATTTATACCTCGTTATTTTGTCATATCTTGCCCTATTATAGAATTATTTTATAGAGTGGCATGAACATACTGATAATTAAATTAATGTTATTACATAATATAATCTTAATTCTTTGAATAAGCATATCCTTTTATTGCTGCCTGATTTAAAATTCCTTTTTCTATTGTGATTTATATTTCATATTGTTCACATTTATACGTTTTAATACACATGATGTACATTTAGTGATATTGTCACATATGATCAATGTGATTAGCTACATTTGAATAATATATGTTCAGAACAATATCAGGAAAAAATCCTATATTTTCATTGAGTCCAAACTACAGTTCTGTGTGTAAATATAAACTGGAGACATTTTATAGTGAGTCAAAGATAATCACATGTTCTGTGTATTCTCGAAAGAAAACTAGAGGCATGTGAGCAATCAGTTAACTGACAGAATTCAGAAAACCATGGTAGGAACGTATCACAGATGTGAAAAGATGTTGCCAACTTCATTCCCAAATCAGTTTGTATTTAATTGCATTCCTTTCTGGTACAAAATATACAGCTCCTTATCTTTATTACTCTTTTTTAGTAAAAAACCCCACTAACTTGCTTTTCTTTTTTTAAATATCATTTTCTTCATAAAATTCAAAGCTGAGTGAACTCTGATAGTGAAGAGATCTTTGCCTGAAATTTACTGAAGAAAACAGATTAAATGTATAGCATTTTTTAAAAAGTTATGATGAAACACTCACACATTTTCTATGGTGTGCACTATGTCTCATGACATAGTAGTGCTTAATTCACATTGAAAATTTAAGTCAGCAGATGGAACATGTCCTCTTTTGCCACGACTCAGCCCCCAATTTGGTGCATCTTTGTGCTCATTTTCTTCTCTCACCCAACTCCCTTCAAAAGTGTTATCTCCCAGTTGTTCTTTTCACCCTTAGAACTTCTCAAACTAGTCGGCATACTAAATACTTTGAGGACTCCATAAGATAAAAATTTAAGATACTTGTCTTTACAGTCTAAATTTTTCTAAGGCCTCTCTCACAGATACACACACACACACAACAACCTCACACACACACATGCCTACATATATAGGCATATGTACTGCTCAAATCCAAGCAACCATGTTCCATCCAATCATGTTGCTGTTGTGGATTCTGACCCATCTTGGCCTCCACACAACAGAAGGAAACACTGCACAGTCCTGGGCTCTCCTCATGATTGTTCTTATGTCTCAACCCAGGGTTGCAGCCACTGGGCCAGCTCATCTCGTTGAGGACTTGCTCTTTGTCTCTGCCTCTTCACTTTAGCACACATGATGGGCTTCTCCAGGGACGAATCTCTCCTGACAGGAAGACCAACAGACCAACGTATTTAAGATAAAGTCTTGTCATCCCTGATTCTAAGGAACTCTCTTGCTTACATCTGCCAAGACAAGTTAGTTTGAATTTTAGCAGTCCCTGGTACTTTCAATCTTCTTCTCCAGAACCACAAGTACTGTGCACTGATTCTTCTTAGCACTTCATTATTCAATGTCCAACTTTTATAGGCTTATGAGGAAATTGGAAAAAACCATGGCTTGAATCAGGTGCACCTAAGGATGTTACTTTGAGGACTTCAGCAGTTTGAGCATTCTGTTGGGTCAATACACTCATGTCATATGAGTGTATGCTGGCAACACACATGTATGTGTGGCCGCCATACACTCATATGCACATGTATCTATCTGGACACCTATTCTCTACATATCCACATATAAGGATTCATACACAGATTATCCACATATTTAATTATAAATATTTATACATAACTTAATTGCTTGCCCTTAAACACACATGTACATAGACACACGCATACCCAAGGATGTTATTGAAGGCTTATAGGGTTTTTTTTGTTTTGTTTTGTTTTAATTTTAACAATTTATTAGGGGCTCATACAATTCTTATCACAGTTCATACATATACATACATCAATTGTATAAAGCACATCTGTACAGTCTTTGCCCTAATCATTTTTTTCTCTTTTCTTTTTTTAAATTTTATTAGGGACTCATACAACTCTTATCACCATCCATACATATACATACATCAATTGTATAAAGCACATCCATACATTCCCTGCCCCAATCATTCTCAAGACATTTGCTCTCCACTTAAGCTCCTTGCATCAGGTCCTCTTTTTTTTCCCCCTCCCTCCCCTTTCCCCCCTCCCTCATGAGCCCTTGGTAATTTATACCTCGTTATTTTGTCATATCTTGCCCTATCCATAGTCTCCCTTCCCCCCTTCTCTGCTGTCCCTCTCCCAGGGAAGAGGTCACATGTGGATCCTTGTAATCAGTTCCCCCTTTCCAACCCACTCACCCTCCACTCTCCCAGCATCGCCCCTCACACCCTTGGTCCTGAAGGTATCATCCGCCCTGGATTCCCTGTACCTCCAACCCTCATATGTACCAGTGTACAGCCTCTGTCCTATCCAGGCCTGCAAGGTAGAATTCGGATCATGGTAGTTGGGGGGAGGAAGCATCCAGGATCTGGGGGAAAGCTGTGTTCTTCATCGGTACTAACTCGCACCCTAATTAACCCATCTACTCTCCTAAACGCCTCTATGAGGGGATCTCCATTGGCCGACACTTGGGCCTTGGGTCTCCACGCTGCACTTCCCCCTTCATTTAATATGGTATATATATATACATATACACATATATACACATACATACACACACTTATATCGTTGTTGTTGTTTTTTTTCATGATGCCTTATACCTGGTCCCTTGGCACCTCGTGATCGCACTGGCCGGTGTGCTTCTTCCATGTGGGCTTTTTTGCTTCTGAGCTAGATGGCCGCTTGTTCACCTTCAAGCCTTTAAGACCCCAGACACTATCTCTTTTGATAGCCGAGCACCATCAGCTTTCTTCACCACATTTTCTTATGCACCCATTTGTCTTCAGCGATCCTATCATGGAGGTGTGCAGTCAATGATATGATTTTTTGTTCTTTGATGCCTGGTAACTGATCCCTTTGGGACCACTCGATCACACAGGCTGGTGTGTTCTTCCATGTGGACTTTGTTGCTTCTGAGCTAGATGGCTGCTTGTTTATCTTCAAGCCTTTAAGACCCCAGTCACTATCTCTTTTGATAGGCGGGCACCATCAGCTTTCTTCACCACATTTACTTGTTCACCCACTTTGGCTCCAGCCGTTGTGTCGGGAGAGTGAGCATCATAGAGTTCCAATTTAATAAAAGAAGGTATTCATGCATAGAGGGAGTGTTTGAGTAGAGGCCCAAGGTCCTTCCGCCACCTTAATACTTGACCTATAAATATAGACACATAGATCTATTTCCCCATCCTCCTATATATATTTGCATGTACATGTCTTTGTCTAGACCTCCATGAATGCCCTTTGACTCCTAGCTCTTTCCTCCAGCTCCCTTGACTTTCCTCCTGCCCTACTACCATGCTTAATCGCCACCTGGGCTAGATTATACCTCTTCTCTAAACAACCTTACCCTTGATCATTTCCCACCAGGCCTGCCACTCCCCCTTCTCTACCATTTGGGGTCCCATGTTTTTCCCTTGTCCCTGGGTTTGTTAACACCACTTCCTTACACCCCCAACCCCCCCACCCCAAGTCCCCCCGGAACTGTTGGTCCCGTTGTTTTTCCTCCAGATAGTTCATCCAGCCTGTCCTATTCAGACAGACCTGTGGAGTCACTAACATGCACGAAAACAAGACAGAGGAAAACAAAGCAACAGTATACAACCAGACAACAAAACTACCAAAACAAACGACTGAAAAAGAACCGAACAAAACAGTTCACAAGAGTAAAGCTTGTAGTTAGTTCAGGGATCGTTTGCTGGCCCTTAGGAGCGTTTTCCAGTCCAGTCTGTTGAGGCACCACGCCCTGGCCCCAAAGTCCACTTTCAGCATTCCCTGGGGACCTTGCCACTCCATTCCCTTGCTGTTCTGCTGCACTCCCCCAGTGATTTGCCTCGGTGTGGTGGGATCAGGTCAGGTGCAATTCCCACACTGTGTCTCCGGTGCTGTCCCCTGTATCGCCTTTAGTCACTGAGGGGCATCATGTCTCATAGTAGGGCCAGCCATGTTGTTCTCTCTGTGGACTGGCTGCTCTACTCAGGAACATCATCATCACGGCCTGGTGGGCCAGGCTGTGCTCCACTCTCTCCTCCTGGAAGGCTTTTAGTTTTGTTTTAACTTTTGAAAAAAAAATATGTGTGTGTGTGTGTGTGTGTGTGTGTGTGTCAAACCCTTATTTTTCATAGAAGCATTAGCTGCAAAGTGGGCTTTTTTCCCTGAGCATTCTTTTTTAATTCTTCTCCTGAATTGTTTATTTTAATCGTTCAATTATCATCTGAAACTTCACTTCCCTAATGAGTCTTAATCATCAAAGTTGCCTTCCCTTTCTACATCAGTATTGATCTCTGTTCATTTTTGTTTTGATCAAATGATTTATTACAACTTGGTAATCACATTAATAATTTACCTCTCAAGTTTTGTTTTCCCTGTTTGACCGGGAAGAAAATAAGTTCAATAACAGGGATCAATGCTGTTTTTTAAAAAGGTCAGAGAATTATTGCCTGCCATGTAGATACTCATACTTGTTAAATAAATAAATATAAAATATATCTGATTGAGATTTCTTTTGAATTGTGAGTCCGTGAAGATGAATGTGTTTGTGTGAGACGTGTTTGTGTGTGGTTTACTTATGTCTCAGGAGAGTGTGAGAAAGAAAGGGAAGTATTAATAACCTTCCTAAATAGCTTTCCTTCTGTTACTGTTTTCTGGAATCATTTTGTTTTCAGATATAATGGAGAATTAATGACACAGCTCACTAATTTCTCTAGCATTTGGTACATTATAGTTGTTGGCACATGTATTCAGATAGAGGTGATGGACAGGAGCTGTGACTGACTGTAGGACACTGGGGAGAGGAAAGGTACTTATTATTCATGGTGCCCAAAGAGTGTCAGGAATACTGATGTCAGTAGCACCAGGGAAACATAGTCAGCTGGAGAACTGTTTGGGAGACCAGAGACTTTATAAAATTCAGCTTCATATAGTTTATTTTAAATACTTTATTAGAGTATCCAAATTGAATGGGCCAGTATCTCTTCAAAATTTAGGTCTGAAACATGAGAAACTTTCAGTGTGATGGGTAAGTTAATAGTAAATATCTTGCTGTCCTCGTTGAAATAATGAAAATCATTGTTATTTATATTGACTGAAGAAGGGATGTCGCTAAAATGTCGTGGTGCTTTGTAGATTACACTTTTTCATAGAGCGTTCATGGTTTATGTTGCTAATTCCTCATAAATGGACAGCTATTCCTTCTTTGTAGTCTGCTCTTAGTCTGGAAGCTGTGCTGAAAACTGTCCATCTTGGGTAACTCTAATTGTATTTTAAATACCAGCTACATGGTTTTCAACATCACAGCAACATACATACCACTATAGTATGACAAACTGACAGGCAAGTGATAAGATGATATCGAAACAGATTTAAGGGAATCCAGTTAATACAAAGTGTATTCAAATTTATTTCAATAACCACTAATGCTATTGATGAAGCAATATCAGAATTCTAGAATTTTACCACCTTCTTCAGTCTGAAATGGATAAAAAAGGGAATCAACATGCATTGATAATAGTTGCCGATTGGAACAAAAATGTTCAAGCAAAGAGGAAGAAACAGTAGTTAGAAAATAAGACCATGGTGATAGAAACAAAGCTGAAGATCACATAATAAATTTTTACAAATATTTCACTGTAAATCCCTTTTTGCAACAATATAAATTGAGACTGTACACATGAGCTTCACCAGATGGAATGCATAGAAACCAGACTGACTAAAAAGACACCATGGAGAAGCTCAATATCAGCACCTTAAATGAAGGCAGGGGCTGAGTGTAATGCATCAATTGCTCATGAGCATGTTCAAATTCAAGTTGAGGAAGAATAAAACAAACCCACGAGAGTCCAAATACAACAGGTATATCTCACTTAAATTTCTCACAAAAATAAATTTGATTCATTGAACACTAATGACAGAAGACCAAATGATCTGTGGAATGATACCAGATGAGAAAACTATTATAAAAGACAGAAAAAAAAATATCAAAATGGATGTCAAAAGGGAGTCTTTAACCTAGTCTTGACTACACCATAGCTAAAACATGTGTAAAAATTATGACACTCTAGCTCAAAAGCAATAAAGCCCACAGGGAAGAAGCACACCAGCCTGTGCGATCACGCGGTACCAAAGGGACCAGGTATAAGGCATCATGCAAAAAATATATATATATATATATATATATATGTGTGTGTGTGTGTGTATATACGTATATATATGCCATCGTGAGTAAGGGGGAAGTGCAGAGTGGAGACCCAAGGCCCATTTTTCGGCCATTGGAGATCCCCTCATAGAGGGGTTTAGGAAAGGAGATGGGTCAGTCAGGGTGTGATGTAGTACCGATGAAGAACACAGATTTCCCCCAGATCCTGGATGCTTCCTCCCCCTAACTACCATGATCCAAATTCTACCTTGTAGGACTGGATGGGGCAAAGACTGTACACTGGTGCATATGGGAGCTGGAGGCACAGGGAATCCAGGATGGATGATACCTTCAGGACCAGGGGTGTGAGGGGAGATGTTGGGTGAGTGGAGGGTTAGTGGGTTGGGAAGAGGGAAATGATGACTGGGATCCACATGTGACCTGCTCCCTGGGAGAGGGACGGCAGGGAAGTGGGGGAAGGGAGACTCCGGATAGGGAAAGATATGACAAAATAACAATCTATAAATTAACAAGGGCTTGTGAGGGAGGGGGGAGCAGGAAGGGAGGCAGAAAACAAAAGAGGACCTGATGCAAAGGGCTTCAGTGGAGAGCTAATGCTTGGAAAATGATTAGGCCAAAGAATGTATGCATGTGCTTTATACAATTGATGTATGTATATGTATGCATTGTGATAAGAGTTGTATGAGGCCCTAATAAAACGTAATAAATAAATAAAGATTAAAAAAAGAAATGAGGACACAAAAGAGGTGAACAGAAAATTTCAAAGGACAACATATGAAGATAAAATAAAGTACTAGAGTGAAATGTGCAAATAGCTAGAGTTGGAAAGCCCAACATGAAGAATATGCACACCATTTATCAACCTGAAAAAATGAAAAAAGTAGTGAAAGTCTCAAGCTTCAATATTGAAAGCTTTTTAGGGGCAAAATTCTACTGGCAAAGCCTTGGGATTATATGGATCATTAAAAAAAAAACTACAGATAGTTTTGAGAAGAACGATAATTCCACAACACTCCGTTGTTGTCATGCGGAAGCTTTCCATTAATTGAGACAGCTGTGTGTTTCTGAAATGAACAAGAAAATACTGCATGGTTAATTTTGTGTATTAAATTTTGGAAGGTATACATCACGGTTGAATCCTCTTACCATCGTTAATTAACCTGTATACTGAGCAAATCATGGGAGAGGCTGGCTTATATGAAGAAAAATGTGGCATCAGGACTGGAAGAAGGCTTATTAACAACCTTCCATATGCAGATGACAAAACTGACTTGCTGAAAGTAAGGAGGATCTGAAACACTTGCTGATGATAATCACGGATTTTCGGCTTCAATGTGGATTACTCCAGTAGTTTGAAAATGTAGAAGAAATGGATTGATATCTTGAGATACACAATACACCCAAATTGATGCAGAAAATATGGAAAAATAACAGCTCAATAACAAAATATTAAATAGAATAGGTTATGAAGAAAGTTCCAACCAAGAAAACCCAGGACCAGATGGCTTCAAAGGGGAATTCTACCAATTATTCAGGGATGAGTTATCACCAAATCTACACAGACTATTCCCGAATATAGAAAAGGGAAGCAAACTCGGAAAGACATTCTATGAATGGAGGGTAACACTGAACCAGAAACTAGGCAAAGACCCCACAAATACAGAACACTGTAGACCAATATCCCTCATCAACATTGACTCTAAACTTCTCCGTAAAATGTTGGCAAATAAAATCCAAGAGCTTTTTTTTTTTAATGGAAAAAACTCCACCATAGTGTTGTGGGATACAGATCAGGGAAAAAAATGTTGGTTCAACATTTGAAAAATAATTAATATAATACACCAAAGAAAAAGACTATGTGTAAGAATTCATGATAATAAAAATAAATACCGAAAAAGCATTTGAAAATATGCAATAGGCGTTTCTGTTATAAAAAACACTCTGGGAAATAGGAATTGAAAAAAATTCATGAACATAAAAACCCATAAAGCCATATATACTAAGAAATAAAGGTCAAAATCATGCGCAAAGAGAAAAATATTTAAAATATTTCCCTTCAGAACCAGAACCAAACAAGACTGTCCACATCACTACTCTTATTTAACACTACTCTTTTGGCTCGAAGTCTTAGCCAGAACAATTTAAAAATAATTGAGCCACTTAAAAATCAAGGGAAAAGAATTGGGCAAAAAACATGAAGTAAAACTCTTAACTATTTATAGATGATGTGATTTAATATATAAAAAGAAACATGAATTCTCCAAAGAGATGGCTGGAATGAAGGGAGGTATTTGGGAAAACCCATGGGATTAATAAGTAAAAATATATTGGATTTCTGTATACTAGTCAAGAGAGCTCTGAAAAGGTTATTAAAAAGCAATACCACTTATCAAAGTTATACTAAGATGAATTACTTAGTGAGAAACCTAATTAAAGAAACAAATGACTATCCAAAGTAAACTAGGTGACTTTATTACAAGAAACCAAGAGACCTACACAAATGCAAAAGCATCCAATGTTCATGGATATGATGACTTATCATTGTGAAAATATCAATGCTACCCAGAGATTTTTATAAATACAATGCAATTGCGATGCAAATCCCAATGTCATTCTTTGTGAAATGGAAAAAATAATTACCGACTTCATTTGGAGATATGAGAGACCTAGGATAAGCAAAGAACTCCTTAGACAGAACAACACAGAAAGTCTTACGCTACCTACCTCAACACCTATGACAACCACATTAGTCAAAACAGGCTTGTAATGATGTAATCATAGATGCATAGATTAATGCACCAGGGAAAAAAATACCCACAGAAATAAACCCATCCAAATACAGGCAAGTGAACTTTGACAAAGGACCAAATCCATGAAATTGTTACGTGACAGCTTCTTCAACAAATGGGACTGGAGAAATTGGATCTCCATCTCCATGTACCAGAGGACCCCTCCCTAATCCAAGGCACACAAATGAACTCCAGATGGATTAAGGACATGAGTTCAAACCCCAGAGCTATAAGGATCATCAATGAGAACACTGGGAAAACCTTCACAGTTCTATTGCAGAGCATACACAGACTACCAAATATAATATAAAGGAAAGCGCACAAAGTGGGAGACAAAATAGATAACCAAGACCTACTGAAAATAAATTGCACACATTAAGACTTTACCAAAAGAGTAAAATGATGGCCAAATGTACTGGGAAATAATCTTGAGCAAAGATACAACAAACAAGGCCCGGATTACTAAAATCTATACCATTGTGTGACACCTGAATAAAGGGGAAAATCCAATTCAAAAGTGGGCAAAAGACATAGTACACCAAAGATGACACTCACGTGGCTCACAAACACATGTAAAAATGCTAATAGTGATCACTAATCATCTGAGAGATGTAGATTAAAATAAAGATGAGATCTCACCGTGAACCCATGATGATAGCCAAATAATGTCCAGTTTTGATAGTGTCCCAGGGTGTCCTTTAGACAGCGTCAGCCATGGAAGAAATATCTCAGCAGTCAGCAATCGCCATTCTCAGGAATCTGCCAGGTCTCCTTGACATTTTGGATAACTTCCGTAACAGGACAGGGTCGCGTCACATATCAGCTTCTCTCCTTTTTCTGGGCCTTGCTGGCTGAAGAGAAATCCACCTATCTATCTCCTTTGCCTGTGAAAAATATAAACAAATAGCCCCTCTCTCTGGGGAGCCATTAACCTGAAAAAGGAATTATGATGAATAGTGGGTGGCTTCTCCATCTCTTCCCTGTCCATCTTTCTCCAAACATGGTTGCGTCCTTCTAAGGAGAGGCCCACAGCTTTCTTCTGTAAAAACATAATTGCATAGCCTCTTCTCCAGGTAAATGGACCTGGATCCCAAACACGGTTTCCATCGTCTTCGGATTTCTTAGGATTAATTTTCTCTGTAGAATCGAAAACGTGTTTCTCTGCCCTCATTTTGTCACGCACTTTTAGTAAGGAGAAAAAAATTTGGTTAAAATCACTGAATGAAATTTGTCACACACGAGATTCCTCTTTTCCCCCTTCTGTTTTAACAATGTAAATATTAAAATATTGCTAGCAGTCTCAGTTACCTGGCTAGGTCTTGAACCAGTGAAACTACTTGTTAGATAGCCTCCATTGTTAAGTGAATCTTGGCTTTCGGCTCTCAGAGAATTAAGAGAGCTAAATTGAGAGAACTTCTTACCATACTTTGAAAGACTGAAAAAATTCTTAAGAAATTTTGTTCAGCTGTTCTTTAAGTAATTTACCAACCAGACATTTTATTCTCTCTCCAGTTTACCAAAAAGGTTATAGGCTCAATTAAGCCGCTTTGCCCTTCAGGCTTCTTACACTGTATGATTTTACAATCTTGCAATCATCTCTCTTGGTTAACTTCACTCATTCCTTCCATGCTGGATTTAGAGGAAGTTCATGGGAGAGTCTTAGGCCCTCCTGAATGCCCTAAAGGAATGACCCTGTATCCAAAGTTTAAAACCATTTCCCTTCAAAAATTAATTCCGTGGGGGGCGGGGGGGAGTAAGCATTGTCGTTGCCCCACAACGGCATTCCAAAAGACCCCTTGATTTAAAGGGTGGTCAGACTTCTCAAGTACTCTTTCCTGATAGACATACAATTTTACTCTAGGAAAGCAAGGAAGCCAAAATTGGCTTAAGCGATCTTCTTTTATAAACCATGATATATCAGAATTCATCACTGCCTTAACTTTTTCATAATCTCGTTCAATAATTCCAGCAACAGTCAGAACACCTTGAGGATTTACATTAGACTTTCCTAATCGACATCCTAGAGTTCTCTTAGGTAGCAAACCCCAATTACTGCTCTTAATAATTTCTGATATAATCACAGCTTTTGGCTTTACTTCACAACTCTGTTCGACTCCAGTATCAATTTGAATTTCTTGAGTACTCAGGTTAAAACTTCCTAATAAAAACTGTATTACTCTTTCAATAAGAGGCTCCTGTTCTTTAGCATCAGCAAACTGCTGTGAGGGCTCCTGAGCCTTCTCTTGGTTAATCAAGGTTATAGCAACCAGAACAGGGTCTGGGGTTCTGCAAGTTTGGCTTGGTCTGGTCTCCTGCTATGAGATTGGGGGATGCCTGCCGTTTCTCTTTAAGATCTTTGCTCTGGCCGGCAGACACCTTGCCTCCCATGTTCTGCTGGGTGGGGTCTGTATCAAGCTCCTTCCTCTATTACCTGCGCTCCGGTTCAAAGAGGCTTGGGAGCACACCCCGCTGCCCATTTCTTGGCTTGGCGTTACTTCCAGGTAAATGGCCTCAATTGCTAAACTTTGAATGACCACCCTCTGCCCAGTGACTACCTCTCTCGCAGCAGGGGCAGAGTCCAGTTGCCTCGGACTCTCTCCCTGGATCTTCTCTGCTGTGAATAGCCTGTTCTTTTGCGACATCCGCCTGCAGGCTCTCTGGTAATGTCCCTTGGATCCAGGTGAGCGTGGTCACGTGCGGGGGTTGGTGTGGTAACGTGCGCTTGTGTATGTGGCCACATACGCAGGAGGGTGTGGTCACGGTGGCAGGTGTCTGTGGGTAGGTGCACAGGTGAGCATGGTAAAGTGCGCAGGTGGGCGCGTTCACGTGCAGAAGAGCACGTGGTCACGTGAGGAGGTGTGAGTGGTCCCAGTCGCTGGTGGGCGTGGCCTCGCACGGTTGGGCGTGGTCATGTGCGCGGGTGGGCGTGGTCCACCCTCCTTTACCCTGAACCCTTAATAGTTCATAAATAACTATTTTATCTTATCTTACACTGCCCGGAGTCTCCCCTCACCCACTTTCCCTTTGCCCATCTCCCAGAGAGGAGGTTCCCCATAGATCCCCAGATCGGTTCTCTCTTTCTACACCCCCATGCCTCCAGGTGTCGCCACTCTCACCGCTGTTCCTGAGGGGTTCATCCGTCGTAGGGAGAGACCAAGACCAAGGTAACCCTCCATATGCAGATGACAAAACTGACTTGCTGAAAGTAAGGAGGATCTGAAACACTTGTTGATGATAATCACGGATTTTCGGCTTCAATGTGGATTACTCCAGCAGTTTTGAAGATGTCGAAGAAATGGATTGATATCTTGAGATACACAATACACCCAAATCGATGCAGAAAATATGAAAAATAACAGATCAATAAAAATATATTAAATACAATAGGTTATGAAGAAAGTTCCAACTAAGAAAAGCCCAGGACCAGATGGCTTCAAGGGGGAATTCTATGAATTATTCAGGGAAGAGTTATCACCAAATCGACACAGACTATTCCCGAATATAGAAAAGGGAAGCAAACTCTGAAAGACATTCTATGAATGGAGGGTAACACTGATCCGGAAACTAGGCAAAGACCCCACAAATACAGAAAACTATAGACCAATATCCCTCATCAACATAGACTCTAAACTTCTCCGTAAAGTGTTGGCAAATAAAATCCAAGAGCTTTTTTTTTTAATGGAAAAAACTCCACCATCGTCTGGTGGGATTCAGATCAGGGACAAAAAATGTTGGCTCAACATTTGAAAAATAATTAATGTAATACACCAAAGAAAAAGACAATGTAAGAACTCATGATAATAACAATAAATAACGAAAGAGCATTTGAAAATATGCAATAGGCATTTCTGTTATAAAAAACACTCTGGGAAATAGGAATAGAAAGAAATTCAGCCCCTACGACTGAATAGAGCATCTGGCCACTGACACCTGTGGACCTCGTTCACAGGGAGTAGAGTTGCAAACACGAGCAGATTGCCTGGTCTCAAGTTTAAAGAGCTGTGGAAAGCTGAGCCTATGACATGACTTAGCACCAGGGGGCGAAGGTGGGTGAGTATTTGTGACAGGGGCTCTTGGTCAAAAGTCAAGACAGACCATGGGCACCTGAGTGAGGCCAAGTGAGGTGGCCCACAATGAGTTGACCAAATGAAGGAAAGATTTTTGAGCTTGTGAATTGGTGGGCATCTTCCTGCTGACTTGATGGATGGCCTGTCCTGGTTTGACTTTAACGATGGATGCAGACACGCAGGTGCCAACTAGAATGAGATTCTTCACATCAACGAAAATGCTTGTATCCTCGGAGTACTGGGTTGATAGAAGGGGCAGTGGAGACATTGGACACGCGGAATGTGGAAGACAAAGGCATGAAGAAGGTGGCTTACCAACATGGATGGCTGGGGGAAATGTTGATAGGATTATAGAACGATGATGGAGGTGTTCCCATAATTGCAATGTTAGGCACAGAATATTTTTGTTTTGTTTACTTATAGAATTTTAATGGTCTACTTATAGTATTTAAATTGTTTTGTTTACTTATAGTATTTAAATGAGGCTGGCACATTTTGACTAGTGTGCATTTTAGTTTGATACTGTCAGATACAACTATGATTTTGTGATTGTTTTGTTTTAAAATTATATATGGTCAAAGAGTTGTGGAAAGGCGTTAAGTTCATAAGGGGTGGTCTGTGCTAGTGACATAAGTTCGTGTCAACTTGAAGATTTCTAAAAGGACAGGAGTGGAGTCTAGCTTGTCAGTCGGGTCACAGCATGGTGGTACCTCCTTGTGGGCATGGCCTTCTCATCAGGAAGGCCCTGGCAGCCTCTTCCTATCTCTCTGCCTTCATTCTTGCTGCCTGACACTGATGGCTGCAAGAGCTCCGGTGATGTGTACACAGCCATCAGATCCACACGACTTTGCACCCACTGGCCTGTGCTATTCCTGCATTCGGCATTGTTTCATGTGGCTTTGTGAGCCTAAAGAGGAACTGATGGACTAGTGTAGGCCTTAGGAACTTGAGTTTGCCTTGACTGGGATGTTTTCCTGATATATAATGCTTCTCAATAGAAAGCTCTTTCTTATACCTACATGAGTGTTACTGGGTTTGTTTCTCTAGTCAACCTGGCCTAACACGCTCACTTTCATCTTTTTTTTTGGTAGAGCTCCTTAACTTTTCCTATTTATTCTGCTTAGCCTTATATATTATTCCCAAAATATATAAATGTAATGTATTTCAGGCTCAAAGAGATATACTTCTTTCAAGGAAACATTGGTAAAACAATATCCCTACCTTGCTTTCTCTGTGTAGTGAAAAAAAAGTTTAAGCTGTGCACTCTCCACGTGTCTATCCAAAATCATTCTTTACAAGGCTCTTTGTGAATTTTTTAAGATTACTTGACCCAGGAAGGGAATATTTGAAAATGACATGTGCTACTCTAGGCAAGGGGAATTCTATGCAATTTATGATAAAGTAATTATACTATCATACAAATGAGAGGTGTAATATGACCCATCAATAAAATATATTTATATATATGCAACAAAAATTTTATGAGGGCTCTCGCTCTGATTTTTGGATTTATCCATCTTAGAATTCTCTGAGAATTATTTCGTAGGTGTCATACATTTCATTTTCCTTCAAGTCATTTGATTGCATAATAACTTAAGGTATATTCTCAGAGAAGATCTTACTCATTACTGTTCGTAGAGAGTAACTTATGGAATTATTTTCAGTTAAAATTCCCATACGGCATACCTTAATGAATAATATCTGAAGGTCTTTTCCATATATATATATATATATATATTTCAAATTGCTGCTCACTTTGATTAAATTGCTTAGGCCCAGAATTGTTTTATTTGTAATTTTTGCTTTTATCTGTTTATCAATTTTATTTATTTATTTTACGTTAAAATATTTCCCAGTAGGCTAAAACTTTTAGACGATACTTTCTGATTGGAGCTGCAAACCCCACAGTCAGCAGTTTGTATCCACCACTCAATCCCAGTGGGAAAGATGGAGAGAGACCTCTGTCCCTCTGAAGATTTACAGTCTGGGAAAAAGAGGGAAGTCCTGCTCTGTTCTACAAGATCACTATGAGTCTGAATCAACTTGAGGGCTGTGAGTTTGTAGGACGGATTTATTTATTTATTCATTTATTTATTTATTTGTTTGTTTGTTTGTTTTGGTTCTTTTAACCACAATTCATCCTGTTCCAGCTTTATCCTATTTCTTTTTTTCTATTCCAACAAGTAATTGCAGATCAGATCATTATGAAGCATAAAATTTTCATTAGCTGATTTAGCTTATTGCACTGTGAAGCAAGAGTCAGCAGTTCAAACTCACCAACCCTTCATGAAAGAAAAATGAGGCTTTCTGCTTCTATTAAGAGTTACAACCTATATCATGTTCAGCCTTAATTCTGGGTTCAGTAATTCCTCTCAGTTACCTTGGCCTTGGTCACTCCCTACGACGGATGAACCCCTCAGGACCAGCGGTGGGAGTGGCGACACCGGGAGGCAAGGGGGTGTAGAAAGAGAGAAACGGTATTGGGGATGTATGGGGAACCTCCTCTCTGGGAGATGGGCAAAGGGAAGGTGGGTTAGGGGAGACGCCGGGCAGTGTAAGGTAAGATAAAATAATTATTTATAAACTATTAAGGGTTTAGGGGAAAGGGGGCGTGACCAAGCCCGCCTGCTCACGTGACCACGCTCACCTGCGCACATGACCCGACAAAGAGTGCACGTGACCACGCCCACCAGCCCACGTGACCACGCCAGACTGCGCACATGACTGTGGGCTCTTGCGCACGTGACCACGCCCACCCGCACACGTGACCAGGCTGGCCTGCGCATGTGACCACGCCAGCCTGCACACGTCACCCGCCAACCAGCGCACATGACCACGCCCACCTGTGCACGTGACCAAACCGCTCCCGTGACCTTGCGCACGTGACCGGGCTCACCCGCGCACGTGACTGCCCAAGCAGGAGACCAAATTCCCCCGTGAACGTGACTACTAGCACCACTACACGTGACCAGGCTCACCAGCGAACTTGACCACGCCCACCTGTGCACGTGACCCGCCAACCAGCGCGTGCGACCACGCCCACCTTCGCACGTGACCACGCCAGACTGAGCACGTGACTGCAGTCACCTGCGCATGTGGCCACGCCCACCCGTGCACGTGACCAGGCTGGCCCGCGCATGTGACCACGCCCACCTGCACACGTGTCCCGCCAACCAGCGCACGTGACCACGCCCACCTGCGCGCGTTGCCAGGGGCGCCTGTGCACGTGACCACCCCAAACTGTGCACGTGACTATGGGTACTTGCGCACGTGACTATGCCCACCCGCTCACGTGACCATGTCAACCTCCGCACGTGACCACGCGCACCTGCACACGTGACTGGGCTCACCCGTGCACGTGACCACCCAAGCACGTGACCAAACTCACCCGCGTACATTACCACCCGCACCACTCCACGTGACCAGGCTCACCCAAGCACGTGACCACGCCCACCTGCGCACGTGACCCGCTGGTGACCATGCCCACCTGCGCACGTGACCACGCCAGACTGCGCAAACGTGACTGCGGGCACTTGCGCACGTGACCTAGCCCACCTGCGCACGTGACCAGGCTGGCCCCCGCATGTGACCACGCCCGCCTGCACACGTGTCCCGCCCACCAGCGCACGTGACCACGCCCACGTGCGCGCGTGACCAAGCCAACCAGTGCACGTGACCACGCCAATGTATTAACATTAATTTCATTATCAGTATGTTCATGCCACTCTATAAAATAATTCTATAGATTAGTTAGCAATATTATTATTCATATTTTTCTGAACATTACATGGGAAATTAACTTAGCAAAGCCTAGAAACTAATAACTTCATGGCTGTTTTTTTAAACTTACTCTGTCTTCTTTATATGTCTACATCTTCTTATTACTATCTTACTTCCCAGTACGAATACAAATGCACATAATCTCATGTCATGTTGAAGATTTATCAAAGTACAGAGTTGAGTGTAGCCTTCCAATTATTCCTAATGGTATCTCCTTGTGCGTGGCCTCCTACTACGGAGAGTTCTGGGAACCTCTTCCTCTCTCTCTCTGGCTTCAGCTTCCTGTTGCCTGACCCTGATGGCTGCAAGACCTCTGGAGATGTGCACACGGCCATTCGATGCACAAGACTTTGCACCCACCAACCTGCGACATTCCTGCCTTCAGCAACAGTGCATGTGGCTTCATGAGTCTGGAGAAGAACTTATGGGCTAGTATCAGACTTATGGACTTCAGTTGGACTGGGTTGGGATGTTTTCCTGATTCACAATTCCTTCTTGATAGAAAGCTTTTTCTTACACCTATATGAATGTCACTGGATTTGTTTCTCTAGTCAACCTGGCCTTACACAATATGGTACCTAGGGAGTGGAATACTAGAGAAACAAATCATGAAGGCGGAGAGAGGATGCTTGCCTGACCTCTGCTTTCTGATAGTCTTTTCTCTTTGACACCCTCCGTTGTCCCGCTTCCGGATGCTCTATCCGACAGCCAAGTGCCATACACTGCACTTTGGTGGATATTATGATGAAATGATCCCTGCAGGAGCAGGAAAAGACAGACAAGTTTGGTGCCCAGTTATCACCACCTATCACCACCTCTTGACCGGACCTATGTATGGGCAGGAAGCAGAGGAGGGTTAGGACCAAACAATCAACCAACCAACCGCCCCTGTCGGTTTCTGAGTGTGCACAACAAGAAGGAAGGACTGGCTGGTCTGTGCCAAGAAATTTGGAAAAAAACTACCTACCCATTTGGCCATCCACTGGAATAGAGCTGTACATATATATGTCCACTCCAAGAAAGGTATTCTTGTAGAATGTTCAAATTATTGAAAAACATTATTCTAGTTTATTTATTTTTTTACTAATTGGGATTTAGTGCAGATGTGTATTTCATATCATTCCACATATCAATCATTGAGAGTAGAATTGTAGAATTGCTACCACAGACAGTTCCCAAATAATCTTTCTACACTGACTCCTTGACATCTTTTTTACCCATGACCACTACTGTATCCCTGTCCCCATGGACCCCTAATTCTACTTTCTGTCCCTGTAGGTCCATCAATACTGGGTTTCATTGAAGAACATTATTAATAGCCCATGCAAATAAAAGTGTGCTGGCTGTAATACAAAAAAAAAACAACAGTTGTAGTCATACTGAAAGGGAACTGCCTGACCTTCAAATTGGATTTGTCAAAGGGTACCAAACAAGGGATATCATTAATGATATCAGATGGATCTTGGCTGTAGGCAAGAACACGAGAAAGATGTCTACCTGTTTTTTTTATTGACTATACAAAGGCATTTATCTTTGTGGGTCATAATAGCCTATGGATAACATTGCCAAGAATGGGAATGCCAGAACATACAGTTGTGTTCATCTGGATACTCCCCATAGACCAAGAGGCAGTCAGCCAATCACACAGTTTACAGTCACATGGCTTACAGTCAGGGGAGGTGCTCGCTAAGGCGGTGTCCCTGCACATATTCACTCTGTACATGAACAGATCATCTGAGAAAAGGGACTCTGTGAAGGAGAACGCAGCGTCGGGATTAGAGGATGATTCATCAATAACCTGCAGCATGCAGGTGCCACAGCCGTGGCTCCATGTGGAAAGTCACAAGGACATGGAGCGCTGACTGAAGAAGATAAAGCTGCAGCCTTTACTCAGGATGGGTTGCATCTCAAAAAATCTTCATAACTGGACACCTTTCGGCAGCAACATGATTAACAGAGAAAATGTGAACCTGAAGGATTTCAGCTTGCTGGTATCCACAGTTCCCTCTCATGGAAGCAGAAGTAAAGAAAGCAGATGATGGATTGCATGGGCAAACCTGCTGCCAAATACCTCTTTAAAATCAAAGATGTTATTTTGAGGACTGATGTGCACCTGACTCAATTAATGGAATTTTCTATTGATTTACATGATAACAGAAGAAAAATGAAGAATTAATTTATCTGGATTGTGGTATTGGCATGTCATACCAACTGCATGGACTCTCCGAAGTTTGAACAAGAGGAAAAAGAATATCCAGAAAGCTCCTTGGAAGAGGGAATGGTGGTATTCCGTCTTACATACTTTGAATGTTGCATCAGAAGGGGCCAGTCTCTGATGAAGGACGTTATGCCCAGTAAAGAAGAGGGTCATCCAAAAAGAAGGGTCCATCAACAAAATGGACTGAGTGACATATTGGCCGCTGCAGTGGGCTGAGACACAGCCACAGGTGTGAGGAAGGCACAGGACTTGGCATGGTTTCCTTCCGCTGTGTGGAGGTGATTTGACGAGTACCCCCTGCTTTTCCTTCATGCTCACCTTTCTCAGGGCTCCTGGTGCCTGACACCTTGCCTTGTGCCCCGCACCATCATCTAGTGGGCTCCGTTGGCTTCCCAACGCTGCAGGCCTGTAGTCGTCTCGCACCTGTTTGTCCTGTTTCTGTTGCCCCCCTTTGCTGGTTTGGTTCATGGCCTTTTGATCATCTCCGTCTCAGAGGGAGAAGTATAACACTGTGCTGAGACAGAGGTGGTCTGATTGGCACTTAAGCCTTATGTCCTGCACTGGAGAGGTCCCCAGGGGAGAGAGAATGGGAGAAAGCAGATGTGCCCTCAGAAACCAGCCTGATCAGGTGGTCTGGGTCAGGAGGTTCAGGGAGGCCAGTTAGCCTGTTGTTTGGTTGCTCGAACATAGGTGTTGCTACTGTGTTGATTCAGAGGCTTCTGCAGGAAGTGAGCCTGGCTCAGCGTGGCCAGCCTCAATGTGGAGCCGCTGCCTCATATTCCCTGCTTCTTCCCTGTGTAATCTGTGAACCCTTATTTCCCCAGGATTCACTGACATGCCCCGTCGTAGCGCCGAGACTATGTGTCTGGAGGAAGGTCCAGGTACCAGTGGTGGACACGTGGAGCTACAGGTGACACAGCCTGCATTACCACCTCTGGAGTTCACCCTTCCCCAAAGGTAGTCTCACAGAATCCCAAGGTCAGAGTTCATCCTTCCTCAAAGAGTGTCCCAAAAAACCCCATGCTCAGAGTTTATTCTTCCCCAAAGATCGCTGTCCATCCTTCCCCAAAGCTGGTGCCATAGAACCCAATGTTCAGAGTTCCTTCTTCCTCAAAGATAGTCCTGTAGAAACCCACGGTGGGAGTTCATCCTTCCGCAAAGGTGGCCCCGTACAACCCCACAGTCTGGGATACCCTTTCCACCATGGACCCTGGAAAGTAAAGGCAACAAAGGCCCAGTAGGAGGAGGTCCAGCCTTCTCTTCACCCCTCAAAGCACACAGATTCGACATTTCTGAAAGTTAACAGCGTTCATCCCAGGTTGCTTCTACAAAGAGTTTGGCTTTCTGGTAAACAGGAAAGGCACCCACAAATACCCAGGCTTATGTGGGCACCATCCCTGGCCTGTGTCTGAGTAGAGCTTGGGCTCACTTGCCCATGAGGCTGCCCAGGTTCCCAGCAGCCTCTTCCTGGTGTTTTCCTGTCTCCACACAGGTTGTGGGGCTCTGAGCAGCAGCATCCTGGTTCTGCATTTCAGACTTTGGTTTTGAAAGGGCTTCAGGGGGTTGCAGGCAACCTGGAAAAGGTTTTCCTGTTGATGGAGGGTGGGTTTGATGTGCACCTTCCTCATGGCATTTCCTGAGGGGCCCTGCCTGCAGAATGCACTTCTCTGCTGGTCAGAGGTTCAAACCCACCAGCTGCTCCCCGGGAGAGAGATGTGGCAGTCTGCTGCCATAAATATGTTCAGTCTTAAAACCCTAATTGGGACACTTCTGCTCTGTCTGACACAGTGTCATTTGGGTCAGACTTGACCCAGTGGCAACATTTGTAAAAATACTATCTCATAGGGGCTTGAGCCAACTTCTCTGGCAGCTCTGGGTTTCTGCACAGGAGAGGGAAGTACCCAGTCCCTGGTGAAATCACTTTAATGGAGGGGAAGTTCTCGGTCCCTGGTGAAATCACTCCCTAACGTGGCTCTGGTTTCTACACAGGAGAGGGAAGTTCTTGGTCCCCGGTTACTCCCTTTGTAGACACAGCTCTGCCAGAGGCTTTTTCACAATGTGGTGAAATTGCTTGAGCCCCTAAAGCTTGGCAGATGCCCCAGGGCACTTGTGTGAGGAATGTGCTCACCCCAGCTGCGCCTCTGTTCAGATGCTGCTCAGAGGTGGGATGAGGGCCATCAGCGTTGCCTTCAACACTTCGGTGGCCTTTTCTATTATAGGGATGCTGACTGGCAAATCCAGCAGGGCACCGCCCAGTTGTTCCTGGACCTGATCCAGGGGAGGCAGCGCATCCCTTCTATACTGGGTGCAGGGACCGAGAGCCAGATGGGATTTGTCTTCAGTGTGTGGGGACCACAAGTCCTCCATGCAGACTGCAGGTGGTCTGCCTTGTGGGGTACGCAGACAGTGTCCCGTTGAGTGTCTGCTTGTCAGCTCTCTAGGTCTTCAGGGGTGTATTCAAGTTCAGACAAATCTAATTTTCAGTTGGGGTCCAGAGTTGAGGCTTTGAGCTGGAGGGTCTCTGCTGCTACTTGAGCAGCGAGCTTCAGGCAGAGGCAGGCAGTAGCCAGCGCATCAGCCCAGTGGTTGCCCAGGACCTGAGGTGTCTTGACATTTTGGAGCTCGGGTGATGTGTGGCAACTCCCTGTGTGGTGTGTGACAGACAGCTGGGTGGTGTGTGACAGTCCCCCCTTGTGGTGTGCACACACACACACACACACACACACACACGACCCCCAGTGTGTGACAGCCCTGTGCCTTTTCTTTCTCTTTTTCTTCCTTGGAAATGCCTGTCCAGGTCTTGGAAAAGTAACAAACTCCCCGGGGCTGGGACTGGCATTGGCCCACTCCAGCTGCATGGTCCATGTGTCACAGGTGGGAAGGGGGGCTTGGATGAACCCCCACATGTGTTGCCACAGAAGTTGGGTCTCTGCCTGCTGCTGACGTCAAGCCAAAAGGTCTGCTCCAGTGCAGGCTTTGGTGAGAAGAGAGCGTTTTATTGGGAGCAGACTAGCACAGGACACAGAGGGATTCTTCTAACCGCCTTCCTGAATGCAGACAGGAGGGACATTGAGTCACTGGGGAGAGAGTGTGGAGAACGTTGAAGTGGGGTTTGTGCATTGGTCAGTCAGTGTCACGCTTTCAGTACTGGGGGTCATCCCTGGGCAGTGGTCCTCGTGTCCAGACAGTGAGACCACCAAGACAGCACAGTGTAGCGGTTTTTCTCAGTTCTTTCTGACTCAAGATCATCAGTTTTAGTGAAGTTTTTCTTAAGCATTCTTATTTCTATTTGAAAATCAAAAAGTAATGATCTATTTAAAAATTTAAAAATCATTTCATTGGGGGCTCATACAAATCATTACAATCCATACAGATCAATTGTGTAAAGCACATTTGTACATTCGTTGCCCTCATCATTCTCAAAACATTTGCTTGCCACTTAAACCCCTGGCATCAGTTCCTCATTTCCCCCCGCCCTCCCCATTCCCCCCTCCCTCATGAACCCTTGATAATTTATAAATTATTATTTTGTCTTATCTTACACTTTCCAACGTCTCCCTTCACCCACTTTTCTGTTGTCGGTCTTCCAGGGATGAGGTTATATGTAGATGCCTGTAATCGGTTCCCCCTTTACACCCTACCTTCCCTCCACTATTTAAATTTTCATTGCTAAAAGAAAACTTGGATGAAGCATATGGAAATAATAAAATTATGTAAACTTCAGTTTATAATAAAACTAATCTCCAAACCCACTCTTTGCCATCTCACTGAGTGCATGGACGCTACTCCCAAGCCTCCCTGGACACTTGAGACAGCCTGTCCTGACATCCTGCCTGTTTGTTTTTCAGACCAGAGTTGGCCAAGGCTGTGTCCTTCTTCCCCGGAGTCACATCTGCTGTGGAGCTGAGCCCACCCCTTCTAACCGGCCAGGTGAGGCCTCCCCCAGGCCCTGTGTTACCTCTCCTGAAGTCCCAGTGCCTGGCCCAGAGGAGAGACACTACTCCTGCCTGTGCATAGCGCCCCTGAGGTGCAGAGGGACTTAGTACTTGGTGGTGGTGAGGGCTTGCAGGTGGAAGTGGAGGAGGGGTTTTGAGGAGAGGAGGGAGTGCACTGTGTGGGAGCCACTGGGCTCAGGAAGCTGGTGGAGTCTGGTGGGCCAGGACATACTCTGGGCTGGAAAGTCAGGACTCTGAGGACACCTGGAGGCAGAGGAAGGTGCTGTGCTTGGTTACAGGTGCAGCGGCCTGCTGGCCAAGCCTCCAGTGATGCCGTCTGAGGGGTGCAGATGCTCTGTGAATTCTCCATTAGCAGTCTGGACTGAGCTTCTCTTGGGGAGGTGGCTGGCACTTCATGGGGAGCACATGTGCCTCGTCTGGATGTTCAAGACAAGCTGCAGCTTCTGATCCATAGAAGATGCAACTCCCAGACTCCTTGAGAAACGTAGTGATGTTCCTGCACACGGCTGTTTTAGAATAGTTTGATCTTGGACTAGTTTGGTATTTGAGACTGTTCCTGAGGTCACAAGGTAAAGGCAATTTAGTTTCACTCAGGCAGGGACAGACAAGAGTTCACTCTTTGGACAAGATCTGATCAGTTCACACTGCACTGCCATCCACCTTCCCACCTGCACGGTGGTGCAAGGCCAAAACTCCCCCAGTTCTCTTTGTGGTTGTCAACGCTCAACATTTGTGTGTTTTGATTGCTTCTCCTCTGAGAAACCTAGAGGCAAACCCTTTGGTGATGGCCCAGGTAGAGTAGGATAAGGGGTTTCCACTTCCGGTTGTAGTTCATTGAGTTTATGATAAAAATGTTCGCTAGCATTAAATGAAAATTTATGGAAGCATTCATGATCTGAACTCTCCTCTTCATTTCCGTCTCACCACTATGTGCATGCACAGTTTTCCATCCAGCCATCCACACCGCCATCCAGTCACCCCATCCCAGTTGTCAGGTGCTGTTGAGTGTGTTTGACCCCTGTCGACTTTCAATGTTCAACATTGCGAAACACGGCCTGCGCCGCACCGTCTTCACTGTTACTGGGTTTGAGCCCATTGTGGCCTTCAGTGTGTCCGTCCATGTGCTTGAGGGTCTTCCTGTTTTTCACTGGCCCTCTGCTTTACCGAACAGGATGTCTTTTCCAGGCACTCATCTGGTGATGTCATGTCCGACTGTGAGACAAAGATTTACCATCCTTGCTTCTGAGGAGCATTCTGGCAGTCCTGCTTCCAAAGCGACTGGTTTGCTGTTCAGCAAGTCTGTGGTCCCTTCAGCCTGATTCAGAGTGCCAATGTAGGGTTTCACAGACCAGATCTTTACAGAAGCAGGCAGCCGTACCCTTTACCTACAGAGAAACAGGTGCCTTGGAACTACCAGCCTCCCAGTCAGCAGCACCCACTGGGGTCATTGTCAGAGCAGAGTCTCTTTGCATCCTTGGCTAGCACTTCATGAGTTGGGTGTGTACTCAGGTACCTGTATGCTTCTTAGGTGCTCACAGATTGGGTTCCAGAAAAACTTTAAACCCTTGCTGATGGCACAGAACCAGCAGACTCTCCACCTAAGGGGATGCTTTAGACAAAGGATGATTCCATATCCCATGTTTGGTACCAGCCTCCCTAAAACCACAGGAAAAATAATTATTCTTCAGTGAATAAAATGGTTGCTTTTTCTTGAGTAAAGTGGTTAATGCCTGCCTCCTCCCAGCAAGTTTACTGCCCTGTGTGTAGATGTGTGAGTCCGCTGCTGTGCAGGGTTCCCTTCCTGAAGAAAGCTCCCAGTAACCTTCCATAACCGATGAATGATCTGATCTCCTTGGAAGACCCTGATAGACAACATCTACTGGCCTGAACCAGTAGAAATTTTCTCTTGCTGATCATTCAGTTGCTTGACTGTTTTGCTCCATATTTGATTTATGGCTTATGAGAGCTTGAACAGTGTGTTAGGCAGGGTTCACTAGAGAAACAAAACCAGGACATTTGCATTTGTTTTGGGTTTTTTTTAAATAGGAAAGAGCTTTATAATTAAGGGCAATTCCATATTGAGAAAACATTCCAGCCCAGTCCAGATCAAGTCGTTAAGTACGTAATTAGCCCATATGTCTAATAACAATCTATAAAGTCCTCTTTAGACTCACTAAACACATGCAATGATGCTGAATGCAGGAAAATCACAGGCCAGTGGGTGGGCAGTCTTGTGGATCCAGTGGTGGTGTAAGCATCTCAGTGCTGGCAGGGGTGTCCACATGTTTTCTCCAGCTGCCAGGGCTCTGGCTACATCATGGTAAGTCCATTTGGCTTTTCCTCTAGAATGTCTTGCAGGGAGTGAGCCAAAAGTTATGATTATATATAAAAGGATGGGTTTATACATTGAGAATGAACATAACATTAACCGAGCAGTGTAGAAGACTTAGTTGAACTCACTTTCACGCAACCGTTAACATACTGGAAATCCTTCAGCTGAACTGGGATGCCAGTCCAAGGTCAATGAAGCAGACATTGGAATCTTCCCTCAGGTAAGACAGGCCAAGTCTGCCTGAAGGCAGCAGACAGCAGGGTCAGTCAGCAATTGTCAGTAGCACGGGAGCTTAGGAAAGCCCCTATACTGCCACAGGATCCACCAGCCTGAAGCTCAAGCAATGTACACAGCAGCAGCCTGGCAAAGCAGGTCTCAAAGAAGCCTCAAGCTCTAGCCATACCATCCATGGGTTGGCTTGGCCCACGGGTAGTGCAGTCCAGGTTGGGGTAAAGCATAGCTCAAGCTGGTCCCATGACCAGGCAGGAAGAGAAAAGGGAAGGGGCCTAGGAAAGCCATTTCTCTCTTTGCCCTCTGATCAAGTTTCAACATGATTAAACTCTGCCCACGTGTTCTGATTGGCCTACTTGGCAAAATAGCCCTATCACAGAGAATGTGAGTCTTTCCTCTCAGAGCCTTGTGAGGCCTTCCTGGTGAGGTTATCGATAATCTTTCTATCAATCATCTGTCTTCAAACACATGCAATGATGCCAAATGCAGGAAGAACACAGGCCAAGGGGTGGAAAGTCTTGTGGATCCAGTGGCAGTGGAAGAATCTCAGTGCTGGTGTGGGCCTCCACATGGCTCCTCCAGCTCCAGGGCTCTCGCATAATTCCATGTGTCTTGCCATCAGGAATACCAAGCAGAGTGTCTGTGTCCCTCCTCCAGCAGGCTATTTATCTCCGGAGCGCCTCCAAATGAGGTCATCAAGCTGCAACCTGATTGGTAAGGTAAATTCCACCCCTTCACTCTTAGTAGTCTCAAGTTCACACCATATTACATAACTACCACAGGCACCGTATGCATTGTATAGCAACCACATCTCTTGCAGGTTCAAACTTGAACATTCAGAAACAGCTCTGGTGGCCCTCTCAAAGATGGTGGCCAAACATTGGGCTTTGAATCCATGTCGGTCTCCACAGTCCTGTCACTAACCCAGCTACTGCACCATGCTCCTTGAAGGACCCATTATGTCTATCCAGGGACTCTCATGACAGGACTTCAGCCTCTAAACTACCCATTTTAGTTACTGTTTAGGTTCGCCCCAATTTTTAAAACTTGTGTATGTTCTGCTTTGATTTGTCTGCCATGACCGAACCAGTTGGAACCAGTTCCAAGCTCTAATTTGAACTGTAAATCTTTTCATGAGTGGTGGTTGAGCACTCAACTCTTTGTGCCACCCAGGAACTCCAGTTCCATATACTTCCTGTGTTAGGCCAGGTTGACTAGAGAAACAAAGCCAGAGACACTCATATGTGTAAGAAAGAGCTTTATATCAATAAGTGCTTATATATCAAAGACACATCCCAGTCCAGTACAACTCAAGTCCAAAAGTCAGATACTAGACCATAAGTCCCACTTCAGACTCATAAAGTCACATGCAATAATACAGAATGCAAGATCATAGGCCTGTGGATTCTAAGTCCCATGGATCCAATGGTGGTGGAAGCATCTGCAGGGCAGTGGTAGCAACCAGGGTCAGCCAGCAGGAAGGTGAAGGCAGAGAGGGAGGGAGATGCCCCTGAGAAGGTCACTCCCACAAGGAAGCACCATCAGGCTGTAACCTGATTGACAGGCTCAATTCCACCCCTACACGTTTATATAGCTTCAACTTGGCATGAAATTATGTACCTAATACACTCCCTCACCAACCTCAGAAACTCAGGTGTTTATGATATAAAAGTAAAAGAGAAGGGCTCGATAGAAAGTAGATGTTTAGAAATTTATGATGGCAACATGTACAAATATGCTTGATGCAATTGATATGTGGATAGTGGTAAAAGCCTTAAAAGCCCCCAATAAAAAGGTTTTTCATAAAAGTGAAAGAGAAATACAAATAGAACTATCAAAGACACCAAATAGAGAATGACAAATATAACTAAATGGGAATCACAAACTACTCACGATCCCTTTGGGTGATATTGTTTAATAGACGAGAAATGTTGTCATGGTCGTAGAAAGAGGTGGACATGAACTGCTTTCTTATCCAGGTACAGACAACAAGCTTTTGATCCTCCTTCCACAAAGAGTTGATAGATACATTTTTCTTGTATTATAATTGTGTTTTATGTGAAGGTTTACACAGCAAGTTTGTTTTCCAATCAACAGTTCCCACACCGTTGTTGAGTGACCTTGGTCACACTTCTTGCAGTGAGGTAGCAGCTGCCTGTTTACTCCCTGGGCTCCCTATTTTCTTTTGTCCACTTTCCCTGTCTCCTCCTCTTGGGTTTTGGGCAAATGTTACCCTTTCAGTTTTGTAGTGTGGATTGTCCCCAGACCACATTTTCACTGGGTTTGTGGTGGGTTTTATAGTCCAAGGTAGCATTTGGTTGAAAGTTGATTTACAGAGGTGCCTTTGGTTTCAAGTTAGAAGTTGTACTCTCAGGGCAATAGTCTTCCAGGTTCCTCCAGTGTCTTTCGGTCCAGTAAGTCTGGTCTTTAACTTTTATTCTATATTCCCACCTATTTTAACCTTGACCTTTGATTATGATCTTGGTTGGCAGTTGGTATTGGGGTCCACCTAATTATTCTCTTCTTAGGTTCTAGGAGGCTGTGGTCCAAGGGTACTGTTATTCCTTGAGGCTAATTGCTTCCTTGAATCTTTGTTTTTCCTTGTCCTCCTATGTTCCAGGATGGAAGGGTCCAATACTAGCTTCCTAGAAAAAGTAACATATTCTTAAGAGAAATGGCCGTTATATCCATCATCATTTCCTAGACAAAGGACGTGACCAGGGTGAGTTGACAGAACCCCTGGATCCACAATATGATCAATTTGGGCCACTTGTCATCTGGACTCCATGTGACCCGTTTAACATCAGAGCTGTGCTTAATGCGGCCCTGCTATCTGTGGGGCAGAGGAGCTTATTCTCTCTAGTTAATCACTGAAATTAAAATTGACTGTTCCGTTTCACTCCCTCAGCTATGGTGGATAGATTTGAACTGAGCAGCATTGGAAATTTTTTGACTGAACAGAGGGAGACTGCCGTGGGGAGGAGCTCCTTGGGACCCAGGCAGTAGTCCCCAAGGACTCCCTGTGCAGAGGGGATGCCCCTGAGGAACTGGTTCAATTTCTAGTGTAAATGGCCCAGGTCCTGGAGAGATGAGCTGCTCAGGGCTGGACAGCTGCGCTAGTTTGCTCAAGAGGACTGGGGACTGTGGTGGTCTGCTCTGCCTGAGTGATTGCAACATCCCCAAAGAACTCGGGGGGCAGTTAGAACTCACTTGTTCTCTTGACTGTGTATTTACAGGAACTTTTTGGATGTCAGGGTCAAGGAAAGAGTGGCCCTAGCTTCAGAGCTCATGTGTGTGAGACAATCGTGGAAAGAAGCCTTTGCTGGGAGGTTGGAAGTGTCCTCTGGCCGGGAATTCACAGTGTTTCCAGATGGGAAAGCTGCCCAAGAGGAAGCTGAACTGGGTTGGCTTGATGGGTCAAGGTCAGAGTTTGTCGGGACAGAAGGCCCAAACGATATGTGTTCCCTGAAGAAGACCTCTCTGTCCGTCTTCCAGCCCAGTGAGTCAGTGGCTGTCCCCTCAGAAAGCTCATCTGGGGGCTGCTGAAGCAGCCAGGGAAGCAGCACAGTCTTGGGTTCTGACCACTGCTCCTTGGGTGGCTGCCAATGGGCTTCATTGGGTGCTCTTTCCTGCACAGGAATAATAGCTTCTAGACATGTCAGCTGACAAAATGGACCCCTGTTAGGGCCTGTCCCTGGTGGCTGTAGGAGACAGAAGGCCCCGCTGTGGCCAGGAGCAAACAACCTGGACAGTAGCCCTGGCTGGGGCAGGGACATCTGCAGTGCATGGTCACACCCTTTCCCAGGCTCTGTTACCCCTGCCCCTCCTCACCCCTGACATCATCCACAGCCTCCTGAACCCCCCACCCCTCACCTTGATGGCAGCTGTCCTTATCCCACTGAGTTACCCCTCCCCATGCCCTCTGTTAGCCACATGACCTGCCCTCCCCATGCCATACTGCTCCTCTCCCCATGCCCTTCTGTTAACTACATGACCTGCCATTCCCAGCCCCATGCCATACTGCTCCTCTCCCCATGAACTCCTGTTAACTACATGACCTGCCCTCCCCATGCCACACTGCTCCTCTCCCCATGCCCTTCTGTTAAACACATCACCTGCTCCCCATCCCACCCCCCACCTGCCATGCCATACTGCTCCTCTCCCCGAGCACTGACATCACTGAGCTTCTGCTCTTCTTCCCCAGGACTCCCTACACATTCCCTGCCTCAGACAGCCTGCTCATCAGCCCTCGCCACCTTGTGCCCTCAGGCCACTCAGGACCCCTGGGTAGGAAGGTGGACACTGAACATGAGTGCCACAATGAATTATGTTTGAAGAAGATCAAATGGGCCCAGCCTCATGTAGCTCTTTGTGGCAACTTCTTAAGACTGGAAATCAGGAGAGTGGGCTATGGTGGTGAGGGTCAGGGGCAAGAAACCTTAAAGGTTGAGTGGAATGTCCCTCAGAGTCACGTTGGGCAGGTTAGACTGAGAGCCCAAGCATCAGAGTCCACGGTCCCACCATCTCGGACCCTCAGAGAAAGCTCATGGTGTGAGGTGCTTGGTCATTTACAAACTGCTTCCAGCTTGTCCTCCGTGACATCTCAGGGAGGAGCATCAGCCTGGATGAAATTAAACAGCTCACCGAGTTGGGCCTGGGCGTTCTGCCTGCCAATCCCCACGTTCCCTCCCAGGAGCCTGCTCTTCAGGCTGTTTTCCCACAGCTATGTGCTCCAACAAGATGGGAACTTGGCAGGCGTAAGAGATGATAGGATGAGCAGGGAAGGTGGCAGGCTAGTGGTTGAAGTCCAAAGATCCAGAGGTCAAGGAGACAGCTGCAGGATTCATACCAGGAGGAAAAGGCATGGCTTCCCAGGAGTTTGCTGAAATAGGAGAAAACTGCCTGTCCATTGCCCTCCACCCTCATCTGACCACAACTGCATAGCTGCTCACCATGCAATTAGATTACATCCTACTGAGAACCCTGGCCCAGCCAAGTTGACACGAAACCTCTTGTCTATTTGGCACCTACACACTTCTCTGTAAACCAAACAGAATCTCCAAACAAAGACATACTCGCATGTAACATGACACAACTAACACGAGTACGACTGACAGCACACAACCCCATTTTCATCTTATATTGTATAAATGAACCCCAAATACTGGATGTGTACATGCAATGAGGAAGCCCTCATAACAACTGTAGTCCTCGTCTCTGTAACTGATCATGTGGCTGGTCTGCTCTTTGGAGCTGCCTTCTTCCACCACCCACTCTGTATTCCCTTTGCCCTCACAAGTCCTGCAGCTGGTCCTGGTTCTTGGCCTGACTCAGTGACCGAATCTGTCACTCCTGAAGAGTCTGTGCCATTAGTAATCTTGTCAGAATTGTATTGTTGTAGTTTACCATGGACTTTAACCACAGGACATGGTAATTCCAAGAGACGACCTTGATACCTGCTACCATGGCCCCTTTGTTCCTGTGCCCACTGGGCAATGACAGCAGTGGCTGGGGAGAGAAGATGACTGGCTTCCACAGACAGGTGGTGCTCAGGACTCATAGTGAGCCTACATGGAGACACCAAGGCTGTGAATCTTTACATGAGCAAACAGGCTCATCTTTCTCCATCGGAGGGGCTGGTAAGCTTGAACCACTGACCTTGGTGTTAGCAGTTCAATGTCCACATGGAAGAGCAATTGACAATGATGTAAGAGTGGACAGTTTGTATTTTAAACAGTCTTTAGAGATTTAATTTATGATTTTTTTGCTTATCAAGTCATTGGAAACAAACATATCGGGACCAAATAAATAACAACTATTCCTAAAGGGAAACATGATACCATATAGAACAGAATACAAAAATTTCACTCACTGCCATAAGTGCATGTCGATTTATTGTGACCCTATAGAACAGGGTAGAACAACTACCCGTGAGTTTCTGAGATTGTGACTCTTTACCGGAACAGAAACCCTACCTTTCTCCCATGGAACGACTGGTGGTTTGGAACTGCCTACTTTGAGGTTAGAGGCCCAACGTAGAAGCTCTCTGGCACTAGGGCTCCCTTGGAGCTATAGATGTAATGAAATACTATAAAACAATGAGAATGGAAAAAAATGACACAATGATACATAGTAACTGAAAATGAACAAGGTATTGCTACACACAGTTGTATAGGTATATCACCAAGAGCTTAGGACCAATAAATGGCAAAAGAAGTCAGACATAAAAAGAGCTCACATTGTATGAATTCACTTAATTAAGGATCAAAACTAGGAAAAATGGATTTCTGATGTTAGAAGTTGCGGACAGAGTCGGTGACTGGGAGGGGTTTCAAGTGGGAGTCTGCAATGTCGTTAGGTTCTCTTTTTCTATCTGTGAACTGGTTATGCATGTGTGCGCCTTTTGTAAAAGTGTTATGATATGTCCACATTTTTGCACATATACTCTAGGAGGAGAATGTGGAAGCACTGTATGAACTGTTATGAACAAGAGCTATCTTATGTGTAAAACCAAGGTATGAAATAGTATGAATCAAATATCAATTGGGTGAAAAGAAGGGGGGAAAAAAGAAAAAGTGGAGATCCTAAAACCTTAAACCCAAAACATCCCCTAAAATCCTATTGAGGAGCGCTATTGGTGTAGTGGTTACATGTTGGGCTGATCCACAAGGTCAGCGATCCACAAGGTCAGCAGTTTGAAACCACCAGCCGCTCTGCAGGAGAAAGGTGGGCCTTTCTACTCCTGTAAACATTACAGTCTCAGAAGCCCATAGCCGGTATTCCCTATGAGTCAGCATTAACTTGATAGCAGCAGATTTTATTTTTGGAAAGCCTTTTTAAAGCCATCCAATTAAAAAAAAGCCATCCAATAGCTGAATCAGTAAAGAAGATCTGCTTTAGACATTGTGTTCTTTTAAAGAATAATCTGTCTGTGATCAGATTGACACAGGAACTTGGAAGGTTAGGTGAAAAGTTTAAGGGGCAGTGAACTTACGTGTATGATGGAAATTTGTAATTGGAAAAGGACAGTGAGAATGGCTACATAATTTCATAAATATAATGAATGTTAGCAAATTGTAAATGTAGAAATGATCGAATTGGTATATATTTGTGTGTGCATTGTTTTAGGTCAGGGAGAAAACTTGAAGGTCAAATATAATTTACAGAGACCCCCCCTTGTTAAATCTTGAATGGGACAAAGTCCAGAAAAAACAAATCATCTGGTTGAGGGAGACCGTAAGCATGAGGCCATAATGGGGACTAAGGGATCCACAACAGCTAGGTCACATGGAAAACAAAGGAAGACCCTTTAAAAGTCACGTTCCCAGCAGATCAGACCATCACAGTTGGAAATGTGACTACAGAAATGGGAGAGGGACCGTGATTGGAGTAAATACATTATTGCAGATTAGAAAAGTTTACAGGATTGGTTCAGGGCCCTCCAACCATCTTGGCCAGGGCATGAACGGGCAACCTCAGTACCCCAGTTCCCATCAAGGGCATACTCAGGCAAGTTCTTGAGGGCTAGACTACTCCTCACAAGGCTGGCCAGGAAAGTGGGTGGAAGCAAACAAACTCTGCCTGAGGGCAAAGCATTTTACGTTGCTAGTTCAGAGTCATGGAGCTCTAGTGCCATAGGAGGTTATGGGTTTAGCGGTTAAACACAAAGTATTCACTCTTCTAAACCACCAGCCAGCTCCAGGGAAGAAAGATGAGGCTTTCTACTCCAATAAAAATATATAGTCTGGAGATAAAAAGCCCCAATTTAAGTTAATTGGGTTGATTCCTACTAGAGGGATAATGTGTGTGGGTCAGATGCTTGCAAAGTCCCTCAAGGCAATGCTGCCAGACTGCAGTCTCTGCTCCCTGCTGCTGGAGACAATGGATTGCTTCTCTCTAAAACTTGGAACCATTAGCTTGGTTCCAGTAGGTGGAGTTCACACCCTACTGATAATGATTCATATGGAGATCCAGAACACAGGTCAAAGTTAAGCTGCCATCCTAAATTTTTAAATGTAGGATCCGCCCATTTTGTCACGTGTATACCCCCAATCCCTCCTCTTCCTATTGCAGGTATGCCCCTAGACCACCCCTTTTCACTGCTGTGTAACATAGTGCAAGTCCTTCCTGTGATGTACGTCTTTACCCTCCCGTTTCCATTTCCCCTTGTCCTCCTTCCCTTCCCCCTCTCTCCACGTGGACCACCAAGCCACCAAGCGGGGCTGAGGTGAGCAATGCTACCATGATATGTGTGTGACTGCATTATTGTAATATCTCTTCTATTGCTCATGCTCTCTATGACTTTAATATTTATATCTCAACCCTTTATGTTTCCAGGGCTTTCAATGACATTGGGCATCTTTTCAATGTTTATGAATCATGCTTATGAACCTCTCTTCTGTTAGTTGTCTATGTGTATGCATTGCCTGTATTAAAAACACATACAACCGAGCAATTTGTCTGGAAAAATAATTTATAGAAACTTTATGTTAGATTGCCATGCGTTTTGCATAGCCAATTGTTCTTTTAAAACACCTTTCTTGTCATTGTGATACCATGCTAAAAGGTAAAAATATCTGTATATAGTCAAATAGCTTTATCTTTCCTTTAAAGACATGAACCTTCCTGTCTTGCTTAAAGTTTCCACCTCACTAAAGCTAAATTGCTACTCTTGAAAATAAATCCCTCTAAGTTTTTAATGCTTTGAATATTTTATCGCTCTAATCCTCCTGGAGTTTATTTTTGAATGTAGTATGCTCCTTCCTTTGATTTCTTGTAAATTCAGCCAATTTAACCACTCATTAACCAAAGTAGTCCTTTACCACTGGATTGTTTTGCCACCTTTGCTTTGCATAGCATATAGTTCTAAATTATATCCCAGACTACTGAATTATTTGCCAGAGGGGTTTTACTAATTGTACACTAGCATCACAATACGCATGAGCTTCGGAAAGATCGTGGGAGAATGGAATGAAAAGAGAAGATAATTTCCCATGAATTTTTGAAGCCTCCTCGTACAGGTGCTTTACAGTAAGTCGACATTAGGGTTTATAATCAATAAAAAATTCAACTGTGATCCAAGAATGAGGGGCGTGACATTTCCTGGTTGAGAGAAAAGCGAACAGGAGAGCAGAATACGAAAAGGATTGGTTAAACGATGAAACTGCAGCAAAGTGTTAGCTGTTATCACAAAAATGAACGCACAGAATAATATTCTTGAACTTGGAAGTGGGAATTTCAGCCTTTCAAGGGCATCCACTCTGCGGGGCAACATCCCCGCGCTCCCACGCTCAGGAAGTGGGGTCGGGGGTCTGCGGCGCCGCGGGGCACAAGTGGGGCGAAGGGCTGCGAGGGAACGCCGAGGCAGACGGGTCCCCGCGAGGCGGCTGCGGGCCGCGGAAGGCAGGGGTCTGGGGGCTCTGCGATCCCTCAGGACCCGCCAGGAAAGGCTCCAGAAAGGCGGCTGGAGGCCCCGGCCGGCCGTGCAGCTCGCTGGGAGGCGCGGGCGCGCGTGCTCCGTCGGTCCGGGCGGCGGCGGCAGAGCGGGCCCTGAACGTGGGCGGCGGGTGGCGTAGTGGCGCGCCGGGCGGGCGCGAGGTGACCGAGCGGGGCGGCCGCGGCGGTTGGGGCTACTGACGGCGCATCGGATCCGGAGCGCGCTGCGCGGGGCGCCGGGCAGGTGAGAGCGGCGCGGGACCCGGATGCGGCGCGGCTGAGGGCGGCCGAGGGCGGGGGTCGCGGCGGCTACGGGGCCCCGCGTTGGCGGGCGGCGAGCTCCTGCAGGTCCCGGCCGGCGGCTCCGGCGCCCGTGCCGCGCTTCCTGCCGGCTCGGAGCACGCGCGCCCGGCGACCCGCGGGACGCCTTGCTGAGGCGCGGCCGGAGGTCGCGGGCGGGCGCCTCGTGAGGGCGCCTCAGCGGAGAGCGGCGTTCGCGCCATCGCGTCTAGGCGGACGCCGCGGCCCGCCTGCCACTCAGGTGTCTCTTCCCGCAGAAGTGTGTGTTAGGAGCGGGAAGCCTGTGTGGTGGGCTTCACTGACGTGCTTTTAAATCCCAGCGCCGCCGAGGAGCCCTGCGGCCTCGCCCCCAACGCCCTGCTTTGCTCAAGGGGGTAAGAATGCGTGTCCAAAAGGCTGCCTGGCCAGAGCGCAAGTGCTTGTGAATGGTAGCGACTGGGAAGGCTGCTCCTCGCTCCGCTGGCCGAAGCCTGGCTGCCGTGCGGGTCACGTTTATTTCCCAGCTGCTGTGGTGTGGCTGCAAGCTCCGCTGGAGTAGCTCCTAATGTTGGAGCCTGTCGTCGGCGGGTAAAATAGCATCCCGGGGTCCCTTCCTAGAGTGCTTCCTAGCACAAGCACATGGCGACTCGTAATACCTGTCCCAGGTACCTGGGGGCTGAGGCAACCCAGTGAACGTAGGATAATTTACGGGAGGTCCCAAACTTGAAGTGCTTTGCTCTTTAAATAATCTTAAGTGTCGCTTTATCACTGGTTGCAGACTATAAACACCCAGAAAGTATGAAACACTCTCTCCCCGCACCCCACTCCCCCAACCGCATTGGTACTTCTAAAGGGAGTGACAAGTGCTTTTGTAAACATCATCTTGGGCTGTTACTGTCTGGCGAAGTCATCACAATTAAATTAGATGAGTACTTATTTTGAAGCACTGAATGGCTGTTTGGAAATAGGATTCCTAATAAAATCATCTCCAGAGAGTCAGAATTCTCAGCAGTTCATTAATCGTGGGGTTTTTTTCTTCCAAAAGCTACATTGTAAAAGGTTTTAGTGGAAAAGCAGTATTTCAGAATACTGTAGCATAGGATAGAATCTTAACCGAGTTTCCCAAGGCAGGTGTGAGCAAATCTAAACCTTAACCGAATTTACTTCTCCAAAGCAAAAGTGATATACAAAATCAACAACTCTGTTTTACATCCCTGTTCATGGGGATGTTCTAGTGGCAGGGGTGCCATTTAGAAGTGGGGAAAATGGGAGTTTTGATTTATGGCTGCTTTACACCTCTGATTTTAGATCCAGCTTGCTCTGAATATCAACAAAACCGATTGGGAGGTGGCTGGGGGACATAGGAACCTTGTAGTCTATCCTGTGTTCCTCTTTGTGTTATTCAGACTGTCCTCCTGTTAGAGGGGACAGCCAGAGCGGAAGTGTTACTAGGCATTATGGAAAACACTGGTGTCAGAAGTTTGATCTTGGCTCAAGCTCTGGACTGGAGTTTACAAAGTGTCACTCCATCTCTCTGGCTTTCTGGCCCTCCTTTTTTAAACATTAATTAATAGAATTTGGGTGGAGGAGGGGGTGGGCCGGACTTGAGAAACATATAAAGGACACTCCCAGAGTACTGCCTTTTTTAAAAGTTCTTTTGCATTTTATTTTATTTTTATAATCATTTTATTAGGGGCTCATACAACTCATCACAATTCATACATACATCAATTGTGTAAAGCACACCTATACATTGATTGCCCTCATCATTCTCAAAACATTTGCTCTGCACTGAAGCCCTTGGCATCAGGACCTCATTTTTTCCCCTCTCCCCACTCCCTAATGAACCTTTGAAAATTTATAAATTATTGTTTTGTCATATCTTGCCCTGTCCGACCTCTGCGTTCACCCACTTTTCTGTTGTCCATCCCCCAGGGAGGAGGTCACATGTAGATCCTTGTAATCGGTTTCCTCTTTGATACTGCCTTTTTATTGCTGTCTTCCTACTTTATTTTTCTTTCTGTCTCTTGTTAGATTTTCTCCTTTTCCCCATCTTCCCTCTCCTCTATTCTTCCTCTCTTTGTAGGACACCACAGGGCTTCTGGCCTCTCTTTGTCCTTTTCTGCCTGTATTCTCAGGTGAGCTCATCTTGCCCAGTGATTTGAATATTATCAGTAAGCTGTCTACCTCTGATGTTTATCTCCTTGATAAACATACAAGCTCTTTTCACACAGTATCTCTCGCAAACCTGTGAGGTAAGAGTTTTGAAAGTCATCCTTAATTCATTTGCCAGTGGGTTGATTACAACTCATAGTGACCCTATGGGACAGAGCAGAACTGCCCCTTTGGCTATCTGAGATTTTACTGGAACAGAAAGCCTTAGCATACAGCTGGCTTGGTGGTTAGCACCTATTTGCCTTCCCCACTACCCACCCCCAGGGCTTCTCTGCCCTTCAGTCTTGTTGTTAGGTACCATTCAGTCATTTCAGTTCAGCCCTGTGTACATTTGAGGGAAAGTCTTCCTGGTCCTGCATTGTTCTTATGTTTGCTGCACCCATTGTTGTAGCCACTGTGTCAATAGCACCTCTAAAATATATCCTTAATCTACTTGTTCTGTTATTATTTCCACTACCCCAATTCAAACTGCAAATGGTACTTAATTAGCCTCCTTTCCTTTGCCTTGCTCTCTTGGAGTCATTTAAGGTTGCTTCCTTTTTTTCTTTTTAATCATTTTATTATGGGCTCTTACAGCTCTTACCACAATTTCTGATTTATTTCTTCCACCTTCATCTAAGGTATGTGAATACAGGGACTTTGTTTGCCTTCTCTAGAGTATCCCCAGCATCCAGAATAGTGCCTGAAACATTTAACCAATGTTGAATGTGAAATGAATGCATGAATAGAATCTGTAATAACATCTTCTGATTCCACATATAGCATGTACTGAAAGGTCTCAGATTTGTACAACTGAGGAAATAACCAGGGGACCTAGAGTTAACCTCTCAGGTTTTCTTACTCGGTCTTCATTAACAGCTGCCACCTTTGTCTTCATAAAGGTACTCTATCCATGAAGAAGATAAGCATTTAGACGCTGTCATTGATTACAAAAGCAAATGTGAATTTCTCAGTCATGCTCATGTGCACTAGATTATTAGCAACCAAGGGACTAAACAAGCTTTCTCAGTTTTGATCTTTTGGGGCATCAAATTTGGTCTTGAGAGTTGATTGGTTCTAGGATGTGGTAATTTGGTCAACATCACAATCCTATAGGAAAAATTTCAGATTTGTGCAAGGAGTCGATTTAGTTCACTTTCACCATTTTTCTCTCTTTTTTCCATCTAAAAATTACCCACTATGTGTGTGTATGTGTGTAACTGCATGTGCACATATGTATCCTTGGAACCACAGCCATCAAGGTGGCTCTTGTTCATAGCGACCCTATATACTAAGTGCTTCTTTGAGAGCTCAGTTTTGTTACAGTAGAGCCCCTGTGCAGCACAAGCACGTACCCACTTAGCTACTAACTAGGCTAAGAATAGAAAGATTGGTGGATCAAACCAGCCAGAAGTGCCTTGAAGGAAAAGGCCTGGCAGTGTACTTAACAGAGCACAGTGATTGAGAATCATATGGAGCAGAGTTACGAAGCTCACTGTGAATCAGAATCGACTTGATTGCAGCTGCTTATGGTGGTGTGACCCACAGGGGCAGTTCTACCCTGCCCAGTAGGGTCATTATGCGTCAGAATTGAGTCGGTGGCACTGAGTTTGGTTTGTTTTTGATTCAGCGGAAGATGTAAAGAGGCTTTCTACTTCCGTTAACAGTTACAATCTCAGAAACTCACAGGGGCAGGAGTTCTGCCCTTACAGGGTCCATGTGAGTCAGCATGGACTCAATGACTGTAAGTTTATATTAATTTAAATCATGGTTTTGATCTGATTCCATCATGGCTGATGAAGCAAAATCAGAAGAGACTCAACATTTTAAAATTTGCATGAAGCAGAAAGAAAACCGGAATGGGAAACATTATAGATTTTATCCCTGGATTAGAGGATTTGGAAGAGGGTTAGGGAGTCCTTTTAGGAACCTAATTCGGAAGATTGGATTGTTACCAGGTGGGTGGATAATACACATTCGAAATGGTGCATTTGCTGCCATCTTTGAGCAGGACAGCCTTGTTTCTGATTGCAGGCTAAGAGAGTGGCTAGGCGTTGTTTGGGCTGCCCTTGTTTTGTAAGAGGGAGATTCAGTTTCTAACAGAGCATAGACTGTAACTTTTCCCAGTCTTTTTCTCATTGGTGAGGACATACATCACAGGAAGGGGCTGTGCTATAGGTAATACAGTAATTAGAGGGGGTGGTCTAGGGAAATACACTCAGTAAGAAGAGGAGGGGTTGGGGGTATACATGTGACAAGATGGGCTTATCCTACATTTAGGATGGCAGCCTAACCTTGGTCGTCCTTGGACGGGTTTGACCTCTCTAGTGTCTCCTACAAAGAAACAGACAACTACTATCCTTATCAGAAGGGAGTAGACACTACTTGTTGTGGGATAAACAGTGCTTCTCCATTGTCTTCCTTGTCCATCTTTTTCCAAACGTGGTTGTGTCCTTTTAAAGGGAGTCCATCAGTTTTATTCTGTAAAAAACAGAAATGCATATCCTTTTCTCCAGGTGAATGGACCCAACCAAACACGGTTTCCATCATCCTCAGATTTCTTAGGATCAATTTTCTCTGTAGAATTGAAAATGTGTTTATATTCCCTAATTTTACTACAAGCTTTTATTAAGGAGAAAATTTTTTTAGTTAAAATGACTAAATGAACTTTGTCACACATAAGATTCCTCTTCTCCCCCTTCTGTTTTAACAATTTAAATATTAAAGCATTGCTAGCAGTCTCAGTTACCTTGCTAGGTCTTGAACCAGTAAAACTACTAGTTAGATAGCCTTCATTGTTATGTAAATACTGGCTCCCAATCACTCAGAATTAAGAGAGCTAACTAATTGGGAGAACTTATTATCATACCTTGAAAGACTGAAAAAATGCTTAATAAATTTGTTCAGCTGATCTTGAAGTAACTTACAAGCAGACATTTTTTTTTTCTCCAAGCTTACCAATAAGGTTATAGGCTCAATTAAGACATTTTGCTTTTCAGGCTTCTCACACTGTATGATTTTACCTTGCAATATTCTGTCTTGGTTAACTTCACTCATTCCCTCTAGGCTGGCTTTAGGGGAAGTTAATGGGAGGGTCTTAGGCCCTCCTGAATGCCCTAAGGAAATGACCCGGCATCCACAGTTAACAAACCTTTTTCTTTCAATTTCTAATTCCATGTGGGGGCGCTGTTTCTCCACAACAGCATTCCAGAAAACTGCTTGATTTAAAGGGTGGTCAAACTTCTCAAGTACTCTTTCCTGATAGGTATACATTTTTACTCTAGAAATTCAAGGAAGGAAAAATTGGCTTGAGCGATCCTCCTTTTTCATAAACCATGGTATATCAGAACTCATTACTGGCTTAATTTCTTCTTCACAATCCTGACCAATAACTCCAGCAACACTTTGAGAATTTATGTTGGACTTTCTTAATAAACATCCTATAGTTCTTTTAGGTAGCGGACCCCAATTACTGCTCTTCATTTCTGATTCAATCACAGCTTTTTGCTTTTCCTCACAACTCTTATCAACTCCAGTATCAATTTTAATTTCTTGATTACTAAGGTTAAATCTTCCTGATAGAAACTGTATTAATCTTCCAATAAGAGGTTCCTGCTTTTTAGGATCAAACTCCAGTGAGGGCTTCTGAGCCATCTCTTGGTTATTCAAACCAACTGCAGTGAGAATGGAGACTAGGTTTTTGCCTGTTTGGCCAAGTCTGGTCTCCTGCTGTGAGGCTACAAGATAACTGCCATTTCTCTCAAAGATCTTCTTTGCTCCAGTAGGCAGACACCTTGCCTCCCACGCTCTGCTATGAGGGTTCTGCATCAAGCTCCTTTCACTATTCTCCCTCCGGGAAGTCTTTCCTAATGGCAACCCTTCACTGTTGATCTTTGAACGACATTGGCGGGCCCAATGAGTTCCCTTCCTACAGTGGAGGCCAAGTTCAGGTTCTTTTAAACCCGATCTCCATGGTCCTGGCCCATGCTCTGACATTGGCCGCAGCCTGGTGTGCGTACACTCTCTTTGAAGATGACTTGCCTTCCCACAACTAAAGCACTTTCTACTGGTCTGATATAGTTTGCCAATGTAGCTGCCATGAGGTCTGCCTTGTATGCCTCTGCCTCTACATTCCTGCATATCCTAAAATAACCCAGCAAAGTGCCCTGTTCCCTGTAGGGACGCAAGGCATTTTTACAGTGCTTATTAGAGAAATCATAAGATGGATTATGCACTAGGTCTTTTACTGCCTGAACATTCTTCACACACTTGGAAATAGCATCTTCCAGTCGGGACACAAAGTCAGCATAAGGCTCATCATTCCGTTGTCTTATAGCCGTGTAACTCGGCTTTCTCTCTTCTGATGGAATTATCTTTTCCCAGACCCTTAAGCAAACCTCACGCATCTGTCCTATTGTCTGTTCAGTAAACTGTAGTTGAGACTCCTCAACTGTAATATAATTCGCATCCCCTAGCAATTGATGAATTCCTGTATCTATCCCATCCTCAGCATTCTTCCGAGCTTGTACAAGGGCTGCTTCCTTCCATAGCATTTGATATTGCAAGGATTCTGAAGAGGAAAGACAAATTCTCGCTAAAGCTCTCCAGTCTGTAGGTGTCCAGCTCTCACTCTGCTAGAGCCCTTATCAAGCTAATTACAAAATGTGAGTCTGGGCCATAATCATTGATTGCCTGCTTGAAATCTTTTAGCAACTTAAAGGGAAAGGCGTTATGAATTTCTTTTGGTTGTTTCCCCTTAAGTCTGTCTGCTAACAACTCTAACAGGATAAGACATTTTACATTCTAAATCTCCTTCTGCAATCCCTCTTCCTACTTTGGATAGTAAAGGTGCTTTCCTATACTTTGCTTCTTTATGTCTATTCTCTGAACTACTCTTTTCAATCTGTCTATCTTGGAGTTCCACTTCCTGAACTTCACCTTCAGTGCTAGCTCTCCTAGTTTGCATTTCTTTGGAGCTAATCTCTCTACCTCCAGGGTCGACTTGCTTCATTGTTTTACAATCTCTGGCCTTTCTTACACTAAATTCCAGCTGGAGAGCAGCTGCTTTTACTATGTCCCCTTCTGACTCAGGCTCTGTTCTTTTAGTTCTGCCTAAAATCTTCTCATCTGCCTGAAACCCGTTCTGACTGCTTCTCATCTGATTTAAGTTTGGGCATCTTAGACATTGCCTGTTCTGCTTCTTGGCTTTATCTACCTTTGAAAGCAAGGGAGCTTCCTGGGATTGCTTTATAGCCATGCTTTGGATCTTGCAATCCACTGCCTCTAGTACTGTATCACCTTTAAACCTTCGGAGTCTGCAGTCTCGCAAGAGCTTATAGGCTTTGGCCATGAGGTTCTGTTCTAGAATTGGAGGCTTTAGATAACAAATCAATCCCTGCCTTTTCAGTTTTTCCTAAAGTTTCATCACCTAAATCATGCTTATTCACAGACACTTTAGCTTGTTTTTCTAGATTTGAATAGACACATGACTTATCACTAGACGGATCATCCTCATTCTCTTCCTCCTGCAAAAGTTTTAAAACCATCTTAACTTGAACCCACAGAGACCACTTCTCCATAGGGATACTCTCCTCATCTCTGTGCTTCCTTTAAGTTTACAATGACCTCCTCCCAGGTCTCTAAATCAAAAGTTCCTTCCTCTGGGAACCATGGATTATACCTTTTTACTACTTTTAGAAAACATTGTATCTTTTTCTTCATTACTTTTACACCTTGTCCTTTCAGTAAGTAGATGAGCATGGTACCATAAATTTCAGGTTTACTTTTACCTTGCTCCCATTATCCTCTTTAAAATACTCATTCACTATTTCCACTACTTCTCTCTCAGTCCCCACACTGGATCCTCACATCACACAATTTTCAAATTCGCTCTACATTCCGGTGGGGCTGTATAATTGTTACATGGGGTATAATTCATATTGTCCCCCGTTGTGCGCCATTTGTCAGGGGAAGCCATCCTCGTGCTGGGGCTCCAGCCTCCAGCCCAGTCCTCGAGCCTCCTGCCTGGTCTCCATCCCACCTCCCTTCGTCCCACACTGTGTGTGGACCTGGCGGGTAAGATCATGGCCATCCAGGAGGTGAGCATGCTACCATGAATTGTGTCTGACTGCATTATTGTAATGTCTCTTCTATCATTCATGCTCCCGATGACTTTAAGATAATACTTATATATCTCTACCATACAACTGTGCTTATTGAACCCAAGATTAGTGGTGGGGGGCTGGCACCCCAACTCATACCACAGTACACACCATTTGTGTAGTTTTTCAGTGCTTCTTCTCCCACTCACCCACTCCAACCATCATGACCTTAGCTCTACCTTACAAAGCCGGCTATACCAGATAAGGTACACTGTTACAGGTAAGAACTCTCAACACACAGAATCCAGGACAGATAAACCCTTCAGGAAAAGTAATGGGAGTAGTGATACCATGAGGGTAGGGGGGAGATAGGGGAAACAGATAGCAATGATTGATGTATTAACACCCACACCCCAGGGGGACAAGCAACAGAAACATTGGTGGAGTCAGACAGTGGGCACTGTAAGATATGAAATTATAATTTATCAAGGTTTCATAAGGGTGGTAGAGTGGGAGAGAAGGGGGAAAAAGGAGCTGATACCAAGGGGTCAAGTATAAAGAAAATGTTTTGAAAATGATGATGGCACCATAGGTACAAATGTGCTTGATACAATTGATTGTTATAAGAGCTGTAAGAGCCCCCATAAAATGATTTATTTTTTTTAAGTGTTTAGGCAGATCTGGATGGAGGCTAGATCGAGAAACAATAGTTTCAGAATTTGATAATTTTGCTTAATAACCAAACTGAAAACTCACTGCCATTGCATCTTTTGTGACTCACAGCAACCCTGACTTTGAGCAACCCTATTGGACAGGGTAGAGCAGCCCCTGTGAGTTTCTGAGATTGCAACTCTTTACAGGGGTAGAAAGCCCTAACGTTTCTCTCTCACAGTGGCTGGTGGTTTTGAACTATGTTGGTAGCAGCCCAAGTGAAAACCACTATGCCACCAGGGCTCCCTGTGCAACATAGCGGGAGCTGTTGTTTTCCAAAACATTCACTTGGCTATTTCTTTTATAAGAAGCCAATTCATTTGGCAGCTTAATTCTGTTCCAGTTTTCTTATCTAGAAAATGTGGTGACAGTGTGAACCTGTTTGTTGTAATTTATGTGAACATAATTGAGTGATCTAGACCAAGTGAGCTGACTGGTCAAAAATCAGACCTGTGGATTGCCAAATTGGTTCTGCTGAGATTGGGGCTTTGCTGGATCCACAGGCTTCCTGAAAACTGTGTCCGAGAAGCTCTGCATTTTAGAGCTACATTTTATAGTTGAAAGAGAGGCCTAAGGAGGGTGGGAGTCCTTAAGCTCTAAGACCTTAATGCTGTCATTGTTGTGTTCTTTTAGTGTACCTGCAGTTTCCCCACTGCAGTGGGAACCATTGTAACATCTGTTCTCATTCTCTGAGATGGTGTGCCACCCCACTCCACACCACCACCACCTCATCCCTTTCTCTTATTGTAGACATAATCCCCCTTCCATATGTATCTCAGATATCCAATTAATGAAGAAAGACAAAACTAGGAGATATGATTTAGATGAAGGAGACCATCAGCATGAGGCCATAATGGGGTCTAAAGGCTGTGTGGCCATGTTGCTAATTATAGAAATGGATGAAATCTGCCACAAAAATGTGATTGGAGGCAGAGCAATTCATCACTGTCTCAGGCAGGACTACATAAGTGAGAATGGGGCCATTCTTGAGACACGGAGACGAGCACAGATTAGAAAGGCTTACTGGATTTGTTCTGGAGCCTTCCGACCACCTATGACTCATGACCATAGGGTCTTAGAGTTTCTCAGTTTCCATAGAGGACCTTCCCAGGGAAGTCCCAGAGGGCAGATTGCTCCTCTCTGCTCTGGCTACTTGTTGTTGCGTGCCATTGAGGACACTTGGATTTGTTTGACCTCATATACAACCGAATGAAACTCTGTAGGGTCGTGCACCATCCTCAAAATTGTTGCTGTGCCTGAGCCACCGATGAAGCCACTGAGTCCATCCACTTCTTCAAGGACTTCCTCTTTTTCATTTCTTCTCCACCTTACAAAATAGGATGTTCTTCTCCAGGGACTGGTCTCTCCTGACAACATGTCCAAAGTATGTAAGATGGCGTCTTGCCATCCTTGCCTCTAAGAAGCACTCTGGCCTTATTTCTTCTGATACAGATTGGTCAGTCCTTCAGCAGTCCATGGTACTGTCAGTAGTCTTCTGGTGGACCACAATTCCATGCATCTGTTCTTCTACAGCCTTCCTTATTCAGTGTCTAACCTTCACATGCATATGATGCAATGGAAAATAGCATGGCCTAGGTCATGTGCACCTTAGTTCTCAGAGTAACATCATTGTTCTTCAACACTATAAAGAGGTGTTCTGCAGCAGATTTACCCATTACAATACATCTTTTGATCTCTTGACTGCTGTTTCCATGAACATTGATAGTGGATCTAAGCAAGACAAAATCCTTGACAACTTAAGCCCTTTTCTCTGTTTATTACCTATTGGTCCAGTTGTGGGGATTTTGGTCTTCCTTATATTGAATTGTAACCCATATTGAAGGTTACAATCCTTGATCTTCAGCAAGTGGTTCAATTCCTCCTCACTTTCAGCAAACAAATGTTGTCATATATGTACACAAGCGGGCTCCCAAAAGTTAGTGGAACAAGGAATCAAAAGAGAATAGAATTTTTCAGGAATTTTTTGAAATACCAGTGTGTGCTTGTGTGAGTAAGTGTGTGTGTGTGTGTGTGTGTGTGTGTGTGTGTGTGAGAGAGAGAGAGAGAGAGAGAGAGAGAGAGAGAGAAGAAGATGTGGGCATAAAGCAAACATCAAGCAACATAAGGGAGAATGCTGTTGGCTGCTGTTGAACTGATTCCTGTGTGCATGCACAGTGACCTGCTGTGTGCACCATAGTGACCCCCTTAGAAGCAGATCATCAAGCCTACCTTTCAACTGAAATTCTGAGAATTAACAATTTTCAGAAGTCTGTGGATAACAGTGAAAACCCAAATTCTATTTGCACAGTCCCCACGTGGATTAAGCTGCCAGTGAATTCCTTCAGACCATTTACCAGGGATGTGAACCCTCTTGCCACCAGGCAGAGGGCATTGGAAAGTGGATTACCCCTTAGGCAGCCCATGGTGAGGCTTAGAGACTTGCCTGAGTGTATCCTTGAATCGAGGCTGCCGTTCTGGGCTGCACAGTCATGAGTCATGCCCCCAATGCCTTGGTTGTTCAGCCGTGGACCAGTCTTGTAAACTGTACTGTTTAACATATCTGAGTTTGCTTTCAGGGACACCTTAAGTCTAGTCCCCTTGAATCCTAGGGCCTGGAGTCCTCCTCCTCATCAGAAACAATCTCTGTGCAGGTGTGCTGGTATATGAACTCTGAGCCCTCTCCCTAAAACCAAAAAATAAAACCCAAACTCACTGTCATCAAGTCACTGCTGACTCACAGTGACCCTCTGAGTTTCTGAGACTGTAACTGTCTCTGGCAGTAGAAAAACCAATCTTTCTCAGAGCTGATGGTAGTTTTGAGCTGCCAACCATGTTTCTCTGGTGGGAAATACCTGTCCTTGGCATTACAGGAGAAAGAATTCATGTCGAAGACTAATTGGTGATCCAAATGGGTTTTTATTAAGGAGAGAAGGTGATAGAGAAGAGAGGAGAGGAGAAGAGAAAGAGGGGGGAGAGGGGGGAGGGAGAAAGAAAGGATTGAGAGAGAGAGACCACAGCAAAAGAGGGAGGTGGTCTCCAGGTTTGGCCTTTAGTGCCTTCGGCTGGGAGGCATGGTTGACATTACTGGTTGACCCCATTGGCTAAATTAAGCCCACCTGGCCTGGTTTGCGCCCACCTAGGTGCACTGCCTCCCTGCCTCAAGTGCCTGAATTTGGAGCCTGCCCAGTAGACACCCTGGTCCCAGCTCTAGCTACCTAACATAAAACTACACCATAACACTACTCCCTCCTAAACAGCATAGCTAAAAATATGAGTTGAGCGGAGAAATTGGTTCTTAAAAGAATGCCTTCGCTTACAACCAATTGTCATTTTAAATTTCACTTGATGATGTAGAGGGAACCAAGAGAGCATTCTATCCCTCAGATTACTTGTAAACTACTGCAGAAACCGCCAGAAAGCCAGCAATTGCCTGCAAGACTGAGGTAAGAATCTCAAGGTTGACTCCCAAAACCATACGCATTGCTATAGAGTTGATTCTGACCCATAGCAACCTTACACAGGACAGGGTAGAACTACCTCTGAGTTTCCAAGTCTGAAACTCTCTATTTTTGTAAATCATTTTATTGGGGGCCCTTACACCTCTTATAACAATCCATACATCAATTTTGTCAAGCACATTTGTACATATGCTGTAATCATCATTTTCTTTCAATGTGAGCGTATCAGCTCCTTTTATTTCCCTCCTTCCCAACCCTCCCTACCTCATGAACACTTGATAAATTATAAATTATTATTTTTCATATTATACAGAATCCGCTGTCTCCATTCACCCAAGTTCTTGTTGTTCATGCCCCCCAGTCACCCTCCAGGGGTGCGTGGTTATACAGTGATCATGGCAGTCAGTTCCCCCTTTCACCCCCCACCTTCCCCCTACCCTCGTGGTATCGCTACTCCCATTACTGCTCCTAAGGGGTTTATCTGTCCTGAATTCTGTATGTCCAGAGCTCTTATCTGCACCAGTGTACATGCTTTGGTCTAGCCGGATTTGTAAGGTAGAACTGGAGTCATGATAGTGAGGTGGGGGCTGGGAGAGTCTGTAACTCTTTACAGGAGTAGAAAGCCTCACAGGAAAGTGAATTTGTGGCTGAGACGTTGGGAAAAGTTTGGTCAAGATAAACAGATGTGGAGTGGTGTAGGGAAGGAAAGATTAAAAATAACCTGGTCTAGGATCCTCACAAATTTAAAGTTCATTTAGACTCTCTCTAGGGAGGAAGGAGGAAGAGCTATCAGCACAGGAAGGCTGTGTCATGCCTACAGCCTCTACAAAAATGCTTCCTGACTCTTCTCAGAAATTCTCCCAGGTGCTACCAGCCTCCTGAGTCTGAGAATGGTTCCTCTATGTTCTTATTAAGCTGAGGAAGGTTGGCACAAAAATATTTGGGAATCCAAGGAGCATGGTGAGGTCATTTCAGGGGGTCATGAGGAATGACTAGTAGGGAATTCAGCCAAATTAAAGGGCTTAGCAATTTGAATACCAGCTGACTGACCTTGATCAAGCCTCTTTACCTTTCTGGGTCAATTAAAAAAATAATTTTTTTACCAGGTTTCTACTATATGTCCTCACCTGTAATTAGGGGGCTTGCATGCCCCCGGAGAATATAAAAACCTGGGTTAGCATCAAATATCTCTCTCTCCACGTAGACCACCAAGCGGGACTGAGCTGAGTATGCTACTATGAATTGTGTCTGACTCCATTTATTTCAATATTTCTCTTTCTCTCATGCTCTGTAACTTTACTATAATATTTATTTATTATCGCTATACAATTGCGCCCACCGGACTCATAATGATGTGTTAGGGGCTGGCTTCCCCTGACACCTGATGCTTATTCTTCTTCTGTCACCTCTGTGCCCCGCCCCCCCCCCCCCCACCTTTCTTCCCTTCCTCCTCTTCCCACTGTTGGCCACACCATTGCTGTGTGTGTTGCTCGACCTTTTTTGTGCAGGTCTCTGCAGGCAGTTGGGAGAAGAAGCGAAGTGAAAGGGACTGAACACGCCACTATCTGTGGGCAGGACAGGATGTCTGATGCTTTGCTGGCTCTTTGATATGTGAGACCAGCAGCCAAACCTACCCCTTTGAGGGCCTGGAGATGATGACTGAAGGCCTTATGCAAATATTTTTACCTAACTTTTATTGTTCTTTATGTAAAGTGACGGGCTGGACAATTTGTTTTTAAGACTCCAAGCTCAAACATTCCAAGAAAGTAAGCATTCAAATGTTAAATGCAGGAATTACAAATACTCCTTGACTGGGATGGGCATGCTCTGCTCCCTACTGCTGGAGACAATGGATTAATTCTCCCTCAAGCTTGCAACCAATAGCTTGGTTCCTGTGGGTGGAGTTCACACCCTACTGATAATGGTTCATATGGAGATCCAGACCGGTCAAAGTTAAGCTGCCATCCTAAATGTAGAATCCGCCCATCTTGTCACAAGTATACGCCCAATCCCTCCTCTTCCTATTGCGTGCATGGAAGGCGGGAGTCTGGGGGTCCCGGGCCTTTCAGGGACCCGCCAGTCTTACAGCTCCACGGGAGGCGCGGCGCTCTTGCTCCCTCGGTTGAGGCGGCGGCAGCGGCGACGGCAGCGGGGGGCAGGCGGAGTGCCAAGCCCGGCGGGCGGGAGGTGACGAGCGGGGCGGCCGCGGCTGGGGCTACTGACGGCGCACAGGATCCGGAGCGCGCTGCGCGGGGCGCCGGGCTGGTGAGAGCAGAGGCGCGTGACCCGGATGCGGTGCGGCTGAGGGCAGCCGAGGGCGGGGGTCGCGGCGGCGCCTGAGCCCCGCGCTGCCTGCGGCGCGTTCCTCGAGGTCCGGGCAGGCGGCTCCGGCCCCCGTGCCGCGCTTCCTGCCGGCTCGGAGTACGCGCGCCGGGCGGCCCGCGGGACGCCTTGCTGAGGCGCAGCCGGACGTCCCCGGCGGGCGGGCGGTGCGTTCCGACGCCTCCTGAGGGCGCCTCAGCGGAGAGTGGCGTTGGCGCCATCGCGTCTACGCCGGAGCCCCGGACCCGCCTGCCACTCCGGTGTCTCTTCACGCAGAAGTGTGTTTTAGGAGCGGGAAACCTGTGGTGGGCTTCACGTACGTGTTTTTAAATCCCAGCGCCGCCGGGGAGCCCTGGGGCCTCGCCCCCAACGCCTTGCTTAGCCCAAGGGGGTAAGAATGCGTGCCCCTTGGGGTGGTTGTCCGCGTAGATTCCAAAAGGTTGCCTGGCCAGAGCGCAAAAGCTTGTGAATGGTAGCGACTGGGAAGGCTGCACCTCGCTCCGCTGGCCGAAGCCTGGCTGCCGTGCGGGTCACGTTTATTTCCCAGCTGCTGTGGTGTTTGCAAGCTCCGCTGGAGTAGCTCCTAATGTTGGAACCTGTCGTCGGCGGCGGGTAAAATAGCATCCCGGGGTCCCTTCCTAGAGTGCTTCCTAGCACAAGCACATGGCGACTCGTAATACCTGTCCCAGGTACCTGGGGGCTGAGGCAACCCAGTGAACGTAGGATAATTTACGGGAGGTCCCAAACTTGAAGTGCTTTGCTCTTTAAATAATCTTAAGTGTCGCTTTATCACTGGTTGCAGACTATAAACACCCAGAAAGTATGAAACACTCTCTCCCCGCACCCCACTCCCCCAACCGCATTGGTACTTCTAAAGGGAGTGACAAGTGCTTTTGTAAACATCATCTTGGGCTGTTACTGTCTGGCGAAGTCATCACAATTAAATTAGATGAGTACTTATTTTGAAGCACTGAATGGCTGTTTGGAAATAGGATTCCTAATAAAATCATCTCCAGAGAGTCAGAGTTCTCAGCAGTTCATTAATCGTGGGGTTTTTTTCTTCCAAAAGCTACATTGTAAAAGGTTTTAGTGGAAAAGCAGTATTTCAGAATACTGTAGCATAGGATAGAATCTTAACCGAGTTTCCCAAGGCAGGTGTGAGCAAATCTAAACCTTAACCGAATTTACTTCTCCAAAGCAAAAGTGATATACAAAATCAACAACTCTGTTTTACATCCCTGTTCATGGGGATGTTCTAGTGGCAGGGGTGCCATTTAGAAGTGGGGAAAATGGGAGTTTTGGTTTATGGCTGCTTTACACCTCTGATTTTAGATCCAGCTTCCTCTGAATATCAACAAAACCGATTGGGAGGTGGCTGGGGGACATAGAAGTGGGGGAAATGGGAGTTTTCATTTATTGTTGCTTTACACTGCTGACCTGTATTTCTTGGAAACTTATCCATAAAAGTTTTAGATCCAGCATGCTATAAATATCAACGAAACCGATTAGGAGGGGCGTGGTGGGCATATGAACCTTGTAGTCTGTCCTGTGTTCCTCTTTGTGTTATTCAGACTGTCCTGTAAAAGGTGAAACGCCACAGAAGCATTAATAGGCATTATAAAAGACACTGGTTTCTGAAGTCTGATCTTGGCTCAAGCTCTGGACTGGAGTTTAAACAATGTCACTCCATTTCTCTGGCTTTCTGGATATCTTTTTTTTTTTAAACATTAATTAATTCAAACTGAAAATGATACTTAATTAGCCTCCTTTCCTCGGGTCTTGCTCTCTTGGAGTTATTTAAGATTGCTTTCTTTTATCTTGTTTAATCATTTTATTAGGGCTCTTTCAGCTCTTATCCAAATTTATGATTTCTTTCTTCCATCTTCATATAAGGTATGTGAATATAGGCACTTTGCCTTCTCTAGAGTATCCCCAGCATCCAGAATAGTGCCTGAAACATTTAACCAATGTCGAATGTGAACTGAATGTATATATGAAATCTGTAATAACATCTTCTGATTCCACATATAGCATGTACTGAAAGGTCTCAGATTTGTACAACTGAGGAAATAACCAGGAGACCTAGAGTTAACTTCTTAGATGTTCTTACTCAATCTTCATTAACAGCTGCTGGAAGGTACTCTATCCATGAAGAAGTTAAGTATTTAGACGCTGTCATTGATTACAAAAGCAAATGTGAATTTCTCAGTCATGCTCATGTATACTAGATTATTAGCATTTTGGCAACAAGGGCCTCAAGAAGCTTTCTCAGTTTTGATCTTTTGGTGCATCAAATGACAGTTGATTGGTTCTAGGATGTGGTAATTTGATCAACATCACAATCCTATTGGGAACTTTTCAGATTTGTGCAGGGGGTAGATTTAGTTCACTTTCATTGTTTCTCTCTCCTTTTCATCTAAAAATTACTCACTGTGTGTGTGTATGTGTGTAACTGCATGTGCACGTATGTATCCTTGGAACCACAGGCATCAAGATGGCTCTGGTTCACAGTGACCCTATATACTAACTACTTCTTTGAGATCTCTTGTTTGGTTATAGTAGAGGCCCTGGGCAGCACAAACATGTTCCCACTTAGCTACTAACTAGGCTAAGAATGGAAAGATTGGTGGATCAAAGCAGCCAGAAGTGCCTTGCAGGAAAAGGCCTGGCAGTGTACTTAACAGAGCACAGTGATTGAGAATCATATGGAGCAGAGTTACAAAGCTCACTGAATCAGAATCGACTTGATTGCAGTTGCTTGTGGTGGTGTGACCCACAGGGGCAGTTCTACCCTGTCCAGTAGGGTCATTATGTGTCAGAATTGAGTCGGTGGCACTGAGTTTGGTTTGTTTTTGATTCAGTGGAAGATATAAAGAGGCTTTCTACTTCCGTTAACAGTTACAATCTCAGAAACTCACAGGGGCAGGAGTCCTGCCCTTACAGGGTCCATGTGAGTCAGCATGAACTCAATGGCTGTAAGTTTATATTAATTTAAATCAGGGTTTTGATCTGATTCAATCATGTCTGAAGAAGCAAAATCAGAAGAGTCTCAACATTTTAAAATTTGAATGAAGCAGAAAGAAAACCGGAACGGGAAACCTTGTAGATTTTATCCCTGGATTAGAGGTTTTGGAAGAGGGTTAGGGAGTCCTTTTAGGAACCTAATTTGGGAGATTGGATTGTTACCAGGTGGGTGGAAAATACACTTTCTAAATAGTGCATTTGCTGCCATCTTTGAGCAGGGCAGCACTGTTTCTGATTGCAGGCTAAGAGATGTGGTGGCTAGGCGTTGCTTGGGCTGCCCTTATTTTCTAAGAGGCAGATTAACTTTCCAACAGAGCATAGACTGTAATTCTTTCCAGTCTGTTTCAGTTTTGCTTCCTTGGTTATAACTGAACTGTGAAGATGGTTTCAAATCCCTGATTAAAAGTGTTATTTTTAAAAATTTTATTATTTTAAAAGTGTTATCTTTAAATGTGTACTTAATAATCACTGTTTTCATTTTATGATACATATGTATTTGTAAACAGGAATGACTTTTCCAGTCAGTCAGCCACTTTCTCTTTGTCACCACTGTTAGGTTAATTGATCCATTTTTATGGATAAGAGTTAAGTAATAAATTAGGCATTTGATGTTAGTGTACCTTTGTTTGGAAGTATGATCAGCTTTCTCTTTGTTTTGGCCTGACTTTAAAAATAGAACGACTGTGGTTTAATGAATTTGTATATATATGTAATTAAGGAAAATGATTAATGTATGACATGATATAGTTACATGTTCTTGTAAGTTGTGTTGCTCATATGTATAGAATTTTCAAATAAGAACGGTCTAACCCAGTGGTTCTCAACCTGTGAGTCACCACCCCTTTCAGTGTTGAACAACACTTTTACAGGGGTTGTCTAAGACCATTGGAAAATACATGCTTCTGATCTGGTGAGAAAAAAGCTATCTCAAGCATCACATTGATGTTGGCCTTTTGTGCATACTTTTGCAAAATGTAGCAATTTATTTTACTTTTGGCACCCATGATATACCATACTTCAAGACAAAAATTCATTTATTAGTCATTAGAAAAAATATTTAGCAATATATAATTTCATATTTTTGTGATTAATCACTATGCTTTAATTATGTTCAGTTTGTCACAATGAAAATATATCCTGAATATCAGCTATGTACCTTATGATACATCAAAGTATCTAAATTACAGTTATGAAGTAGCCACGAAAATAATTTTGTGTTTGGGGGGGTCACCACAACACGAGGAACTGTATTAAAGGGGGGTTGCGGCATTAGGAAGGTTGAGAACCACAGGTGTGAGCAAAAAAGCCAATTCCACCACCACTGAGTCAATTGTGACCCATAGTCATCCTATGTAGGGTTTCCAAACTGTCAATCTTTGCTGGAGCAGAAAGCCTCATCTTTTTTCTGTGGAGTGGCTGGTGGGTTTGAATTGCTGACCTTGTGCTTTCACCAGCCCAATATTTAACCACAGTGTCATGTGGAATCCTTAAGAAAATTCTCAAAGTACTGACACCCACTCAACACTTGTGATTTGTTTGGATGGTGTATTGACAGGTTACTAAACTTGATCTTTAAGTTCAATTGCCTATTTGTATCTCAGGGTTTTGCATCACTGTTACATCCAACTCCTGATGGAAAATATTTGGTGGGGGAGAGCAACTGAGTGAGTGCTCAAGCAATCCTTCAGAGACTGAGTGAGCATAAAGTATTCCTTATATAGCATGTATAGTGGTTTAGGTGTTACCGTTACTCTAGAGGTGATTTAAAGTACACAGGAGATGTGCATGGGTCGCATACAAACAATATATCATTTTATGTAAGAGACTTATACCTTCAGATTTTGGTACCTGCTGGGAGTCCTGGTCCCCCTCTCCGTGTATACGGAGGGAAGACTATTTTAGGAGTAGAAGAAGGTAAACATAAATTTACTTTTTTGTAAGTGAGCCAATAGATAGAGTATAGATAACACGCCTCTCACTTGAACCCTAGCAGAAAGCAAATTTTGAGAATGATGAAGGCAACGAATATATAAGTGTGCTTTACACAATTGGTGTATGTATGGATTGTGATGAGTTGTATGAGCCCCAATAAAATGATTTTAAAAAAGAAAAAGAAAGAAGTGTCTATAAATGAATGAAGGCAACATATGTACAAAATGCCTGATGCAATCAATATGGATTGCAACAAAAGTTGTAAGAGTCTTCAATAAAAGATTTTTAATAAAAATGTATATATAATAAATATTTTCCTACCTTATATAAATGATTAATAAGAATAAAATTAATCAGCCTGGGTGTTTTATAGGAAAACATGATAAAAGAACAAATGAGAGATTCAGCAGGAAGCAATGGATAGGAAAATATTATAAGGAAAGTTTTCTCTTATATAGAATGTACATTCTCTTACATGACAACAATCAGAATATGCCGTAAGAACCTCAGACCAAATACTAGAATAAAATAGAGGAAAAAATTCCCAATCCTTCAATAAAATGCTATATGCTTTCTATGATTTTCACAAAAGTTCAAATCCTTTAACAAAATATTTTGTTCATTCAAATTTTTAATTACGCATAAATTTATGTCTACTTGCATTACATCTCATAAAAAGGCATAAGAATTTGCACTATCTACAAGTAAATAGAAGATAGTGAAGGTGAAAAAATAGCTTTCGTGAATGTAGCTTTGAAATACAAATGGCATTGTCCTAAGAAATTAAAATGATTTAATTTTTAAAATCATTTTATTAGGGGCACATACAACTCTTATCACAATCCATACATACATCAGTTGTGTAAAGCACATCCATACATTCATTGCCCTCATCATTCTCAAAACATTTGCTCTCCACTTAAGGCCCTGGCATCATGTCCTCATTTTTCTCCGCCCTCCCTGTTCCCCCCTCACTCATGAACCCTTGATAATTTGTCAGATCTTACATATTTTGTCTCCCTTCACCCACTTTTCCGTTGTCCATCCCCCAGGGAGGAAGTTATACGTAGATCCTTGTAACTGAGGTCTCAGAGCAGCTGGGTGTGATGCAGGGGAGGCTCTGGAAGCAGCTGCAGACACTGCGGGAGTTGGCAGCCCAACAGTGAGGGTCACTGCATCCGTGGGTACCAGAAAACTGGCTGGGGTTGCTTATTCCCCTAGATGCTACCCCTGCCTTGAAGAGAACCGTGACAGAGGCCTGTAGACATGTGTCAGGAAAAGATGAGTCCTTCACTGTTTCCTCTTCCCACAAACCTTTGAGGAGAGCCTGCAGGGTAGGGGCTCGGCTCCCTGGCTCCAGTCACCTGCTCTTCCCCATAGCCACACCCTCGCCAGCCCCAACTCCCAAAGCCCTGGGTTTGCTTCTTGATTCCAGAGGAGCAGCCTGGGCAAAGACCATGAAGATCCTTGTCCTTCAGGCAGCCCCTTTGATTGGGTCCCTTGACCTCCAGAGTGTGGACACATGCACACTAACTGTTGGGGGACTCAGGCTGTCACCACAGGGGCCAGGATCTGAAGAGGATGCTGGCACTGCAGGGCTTCCTGAGGGAAGCCAAGGACTTGCAGAGCTGGCTGAGCAGCCAGCAGCAGGTGGCCAGAGGAGAGAGGTCTATGAGCACACCCTAGTGAGGAAGGGGCTAGGGGCAAGGAAGGTGCTCTGGAGCCGAAGGAAATCGGGTAGTGGAGGGGGGGCTGCATGCACAAGGGGCTGATGGGGAACATCAGTCTGGACTGAGGACAGCTGTGGCTTCCTATTCCCCTGTCTGCGTAGAGGGGCAAGTTCTGTGGCTGTCCAGTCCTGCCCTGCCCAGTCACTCACTGAGGTGTCTCACAGCCCACCAGCCAGGGCCCCCTGTGACCCCTCTCCTCTCTTCTCAGCTCCTCTTAACCAAGTTTGCAATGTTTCGGCACCAAGTGAAGATGGGTGGCCACCAGGGGGCAGCCTGCCCCACTAGCGGAGAGCCTGCTGGAGTGGTGGCCCAGCACTGCCCCCAGGGCCCAGCAGTGGTGACAGGACCTACAGTGAGTACCAGCAGCCTGGAGCAGGGGTGAGTTTGGGGGGAGGTGCTGGGCATGGGATAAAGAGGCTTCCAGGGAGACCCTTGCTGTGCTGCGGCTCTGCCAAACCACTGTCTCTGGAGAGGGCCCAAGTTCAGGGAACCCAGGGCAGCCCCTGCTGTCTGTGGCCTGTGGAGGTGGTAAAGCTGGGTCGGTGTATCAGGGAGCCTGGTCACAAAGCCCACTTAGCAGGGTCACTTTCCCAAGCCACGGGCTCCCTGCACCTGCAGGGGCGTTCTGGAAAGAGTTGTGCTGGCCTGAGGATGCCCTGCACAGCCCCAGGCTGACCCAGGTCACAGTACAAGCTACTGCGTTTCCAGCCCAGATGGAGCTTAGGCGAGATCCCGATTTGCCCATGATCCTAGCCCAGAGGCTGGCCCGGAGTCTCAGGGGCCCAGCATTTGCTGCATGCAAGAACCATGGAGGGGTGCAGCTTCTACCTTTGAAGGGTGTGCAGTCTCCTCCAAACACACAGCATGCCTGGGTGGCACACAACGTGGCTACCTGCCATGTGCCGGGCTTTAGAATGACCCCACCTGCTGACTCATGGGGATCCTCCAGAGGGTTTGCAAGTCAGTAAATCTTTTCAGGAGCAGGGAACCTCTTCTTTCTCCTGAGGAGCAGTTAGTGGGACTGAACCAGGCAACAGCCCAACACTTCCCAAGCAGGCCTCCTGGAGCATCGTTAGAGCAAGGGGTAAACTGCTAGTGATAATGGGCTCCTGGGAGGAGAGTTTGCAGAAAGGCCTGAAGCGCTGAGCAAGATCTCCCTCTGGGAGCTTAGGACAAGTTCTAAACCCAGCCAGGAAGCTGAAGGGCTGACTAGACAGAAGCTGAGGGGGAGGAATGAGCATGCTGGGATAACTGCTGACCCCCGCCTGGGGGCAGGGCTGCCAGGTTGGAGCTGTGGGAGCTGACTCAGGCAAGACCCCACCTGCTCTGAGACGCTGAGGCCACCCTCAAAGTTCACAGCCAACTGTCTCACGTGCTCGTCCGTATCCAGGTGGGTGCCTTGGGGAAGGGGTGGCTTCTGCAAGTGCTGCCACCCCAGGCCCAGAGTCCCACACTCAATGCCCGGGCCTTTGGCCACCATGCTGTCTCAGGAGAAAGCCACAAGCCTCCCAGATGCTGTGTCCCACTGGGTGGAGGCCCCCCTGAGGAGACATGGATCGCACCAATGAATCACACAATCTGCCTCTGACCCCTTGAGGCCTCCTCACCCCCCACTATCATCACCCCAGTGCCGCTTCCCACTCTGGACTAGAGTGCATAGGTATTAGGAAGAGATAAAAGTCACAACACATTGGAACCCAGGAACAGGAATGGGAATAGAGAAACCAAAAGGGTAGGGGGAAGGGGGGTAGAGGATGGGAGGAAGGGGAACCGATAGCAATGAATGACATATAACCACACACCCATCGCAGGGAGAGGAGCAACAGAAACCTGAGGATAAAAGAGACAATGGTCGATGTGAGATATGAAAATAATAACAATCTATCAAGGACCCATGAGTGGGGGAGGAGGAAAAAAAGAGGAGCTGATCCCAAGGGCTCAATAGAAAGTAAATGTCTAGAAAAGAATGATGGCAATATACGTATGACTATGTCAGATACAATTGGTGTATGGACTGTAACAAGAGCTGTAAGAGCCCCCAATAAAATAAATAAATTTAAATTAAAAAAAAACACACCAAAATCCTCCATCAGCACAGTGAGGCAATGAAGGGACAAGAGTCCCGAGTCCCTCGGCTCTCACACAAGGCCACCAAAGGCTACCTCTAAGTGGGGTCTGGCAAAGTTGTGGATGGGTGGGCAAAGCTATCAAGCGGCCCATGAGGGACTTCATTGGCCCTGGAGAACTGGGTGGGAAGGAGGGGTGGCGGGCAGAGCTGAGGCCGAGTAGACACTTGGTAAGGCTGTGGGATTGAGCGGCAGAGACATGGAGGTTTGGACATGAGTGGTGGTGGACTCAGGCCGGCTGTGACGCTGCCTCGGTACCAGGTCCCCTCACCCCGTGCTCTACCGTGCTCTCCCAGGCTCCAGGTGCAAGACTATGCCTCCTGGGCAGCCAGTGTGCAGTGATATTTGCAGGTGGTGGAGGAGCCCCAAGACCCCGGCAGTGGAGCCCAAAGCCTCAGTGTCCACCAAGAGCTGCGGGCCAAGCTGGAGGCCCAGAAGGAGCTGCACCAGTGCGCCACCCAGCGGAGACAGCAGGTGCTCCAGGCTACAGGGCCATCCGCCATGGAGATCGGCTCCCCTTTCTGGCCCTCCCCCAGCCCACTGGACCACCGCACGCTGGCCTCACAGGGCCAAGCACCTTTCTTTTCTATTTTTTTAATCATTTTATTGGGGGCTCGTGCAATTCTTATCACAATCCATACATACATGCATTGTGTCAAGAACATATGTACAGGCTCTTCCTCTAACTGTAGCGGCCTGAGGTGACCTGCTAAAATGGTTCGCTACTCATTTGACCCAGAAAACCCTACAAATTCCTGCAAATACAGAGGGTCGAATCTCCGGGTCCACTTCAAAAACACCCGTGAAACTGCCCAGGCCATCAAAGGCATGCACATCTGGAAAGCCACCAAATACTTGAAAGACGTCACTCTGCAGAAGCAGTGTGTGCCTTTCCAACGGGACAATGATGGTGTTGGTAGATGTGCCCAGGCCAAACAGTGGGGTGGGACCCAGAGTTGGTAGCCCAAAAAGAGTGCTGAATTTTTGGTTCACATGCTTAAAAATGCAGAAATTCATGCTGAACTTAAGGGTTTAGATGTGGATTCTCAGGTCATCGAGCACATCCAGGTGAACAAAGTCCCCAAGATGCACCACCGGACTTACAGAGCTCTTGGCTAGATTAATCCACACAGGAGCTCCCCCTGCCACATTGAAATGATCCTGACTGAGAAGGAACAAATCGTTCCCAAGCCAGAAGAGGAGGTTGCACTGAAGAAAAAGATTTCCCAGAAGAAACTGAAGAAGCAAAAACTCATGACTTGGGAATAAATTAAGCTTAAATAATAAAAGGGTTTTTTTTAAAAAAAAAATAACATATGTACATTTGTTGCCATCATCATTCTCAAAACCTTTGCCTTCTACTTGAGCCCTTAATATCTGCTGTTCATTTTCCCCCTCCCTCCCAACTCCCCCCTACCTCATGAAACCTTCATCATTCATAAATTAATATTATTTTATCATATGTTGCACTGTCCAAAGTCTCCCCCTTCCTTCTTCTCTGCTGTCCTTCCCCCAGGGAGGAGGCTATTTGTAGATTCTTGTAATCAATTTCCCCTTTCCACCCCACATTCTCTCCACCCTCCAGGCATCGCCACTCTCACCACTGGTCCTGAAGGAGTCATCTGTCCTGCGTTCCCTGTGTTTCCAGTTCCTATCTGTACCTATGTACACCCTCTTATCTAGCCAGATTTGTAAGGTAGAATTGGGATCATGAGAGTGGGGGGAGGAAGCATTTTAGAACTAGAGTTAAGTTATATGTTTCATCGTTGCTACCCTGCACCCTGACTGGCTCATCACCTCCCCACAACCCTTCAGTAAAGGGTGTCCGCTTGGCTACCAATGTGCTGTGAGTCTCCACTCTGCACTCACCCACATTTTCAATGATATGATTTTTTGTTCCCTGATTCTTGATACCGCATGATCCCTTCGACAGCTCGTGGTCACACAGGCTGGTGTGTTTCTTCCATGTGGGCTTTGTTGCTTCTGAACTAGGTGGCCACTTGTTTATCTTTGAGCCTTAAAGATCCCAGATGCTATATCTTTTGACAGCCAGGCACCATCAGCTTTCTTCACCACATTTGCTTATGCACACGTTTGTCTTCACTGATCGTATCAGGAAGGTGGGCACCCACTGATACGATTTTTAGTTCTTTGATGTCTGATAACTGGTCCCTTCTACACCTCGTGGTCAGCCAGACTGGTGTTCTTCTTCCATGTGGGCTTTGATCCTTCTCAGCTAGATGGCCGCTTATTTATCTTCAAGCCTTTAACACCCCAGACGCTATATCTTTTGATAGCCGGGCACCATCAACTTCCTTCACCACATTTGCTTATGCACACATTTTTCTTCAGCTATCGTGTCGGGAAGGTGTGAATCCTGGGATGCCAATTTAATAGAACAACTTGCTCTTGCATTGAGTAAGTGCTTGAGTGGAGGCCCAATGTCCATCTGCTGACTTTGTACTAATCCTATAAATATATGCACATAGATCTGTTTCCCTACACTCATATAAATATATTTACATATGTACTTTCCAGTCTTTGGACCTCTATAAATACCCTTTGTCACCTAGTTCTCTCCTCTATTTCCTTTTACTTTCCTCTTGTCCCACTATCATGTTCAGCCTTCATTTGGGTTTCAGTAATTTCTCTCGGTTACCTTGCCCTTGCTGAATCCCTACCAGACCACTCACACCCTCCTTGCTACTGATTTTGGATAACTTATTGCTCCCCTGTCCCTGGGTTGGTCAGCACTACCCCTTTGCCCCCTTCTCTCCCACTCCCCTATTCCCCCGGAACTATTGGTCCCCTTGTTTTCTCCTCCAAACTATTCATGCAGTCTATCGTATCTAGATAGGTCTGTAGAGATAATAATATGCACCAAAAATCAAGTCATTGCAAGATAGGCAATGAGTGAGAACACAGCAATGACAACAAAAAGGAAACCAATTACCCATAGAAGAATAAATTAATTTTGGAAGGCAAATGCTTTGAAAATGATGAGGGCAAAGAATGTACAGATGTGCTTTATACAACTGATGTATGTATGGATTGTGATAAGAGTTGTATGAGTCCCTAATAAAATGCTTTTTTAAGAATAAAATAAAAAAAATTTTAACGAAAGAAAAACGTATACATAGATGAAGGTCTGATTTTAATCTCTAGGCATGTCCTTCAGTCAGGTCCAATGGGGTACCATGCTTTGGCCCCAGAGTCTGTCCTTTGTACTACCTCAGGGGCTTCCTGCTCTGCTCCCATGGTTGCTCTGCCACACACTTTTAGTGGTTTGCCTCAGTGTCATAGGATCAGTCTGAGCCAGTTCTAATCCTGAGTCTCCAGTATTGTCCCCCTTAGGGCCCTGGGTCATCAATGGACGGTGTGTCTCTTAGTGGGATCAGCAACATTGTCCACTCTGTCCATTGGCTGTTCAGAGCCGGGATATCGTCCTCCAGGCCTGATGGGCCAGGATGTGCTCCACTCTCTCTTCCTCCCCCTTCTTTACTCCCATTTGCTCTCATCAAACATGTCCCTCTCTCCTAGATGCACCTTCAGTGCTGTCCTTTGAAGTAAATTGTTCTGGGGGTAGGGGCAGTTGTCCACATAGCTGGTATGGGAGCCCAGCCCTCAGGCCCCTCCACTGGCTCCCCACTCCGTGCAGGCACACTGCATTCATCTGGCACTGGCTTTATATCTGGTCCCTCTTTCCCTGTGGAAACACAAACAATACCCTCCCCTTGGGTGGGACAGTCAGGCACCTTTTCTCTGGAGCTTCCCTCAGCACCACCTTCGGTTGTGTCCATGCCCAGGTCCAGGAAAGGCTATGCGCCCTGCAGGATGCTTGGGAGCAGGTCTTTCAGGCCTGGGAACGGAAGCAAGGGAGACGCCAGGCCATGCACCACAAGCAGCTCTTCCTCAGACAGTGTGGCATCTGGACAAGATCCTGCAGGCCCAGGAGACAGCTCCCCTCACCACACACAGGCACACTGACACCAGGACCTCCAGTCCTCCTGTAGTACCACCCCAATCCCCCTTGCTTCCTGGATCACTGGCTGCTATTCTGATATGGAGCTAGATAGTGTGTCTTCCCAAGTGGCCAAGGGGACACCTGAGCCTCAGGTCACTCAGGGCCATCTCCTCCCCACACCTGGCCCCGGCCAGCCAAGCCCTACGCGGTTTGGTTGGAAATTGATGGGGCTCCTCCCCACCTCGTCAGAAGATGGGATGTCCCTAACGGCCCCCAGGTTGGAGTGGTCTTCTTCCTCAGGTTCCTTCCCCTCCTGCTCAGCACCCACCTCCCCACCCCTAGCCGCAGGCCCCTTGATGCACCCCCAGAGAACCCAGGCTGTAAACCAAGGTTCTGGCAGATGTTGCTGTCTAGGGTTCCCTTTGAACCACCATCTCTGCCCCTGATCCCCCCCTCCACCTCTGTGTCACCTCCATGGCTGCCCCAGGTCTCCCAGGAAGCCAGTGCCCTGGAGGGCTCTGTGGAAGAGGTGCAGCGGCTGATCCAGAAGCATGGCACCTTCCAGAGGTGCTGAGCACACAGGATAGGGAGGTGATGGCCGGGACGGTCATGGGTGTGACCCTGATAAGTCCGGGGTATCCAGACTTGGGGCCACACGGGTGAGGTGTGTATGCACACCGAACCTGTGCTGGTGGGTGAGGGATTACCAAGTTGCCAGGGGCTCCAATCCAGGGCTGGTGACCAAGCCGAGGTTCCCAAGCACCCAGAAGCGCATGGGGATGGGTTAGGCCACACTCTGGGGACCACAGAGGGCATTTGGATCTGCCCATATCACATGGCCCCTGCTTCCTTCTGCCCAGGAGCCTGGCCAACCCTCAACTGCAGAGCTGAGGAGAGGCCCCTGGGACTTATACTGAGGGCTATGGGCTGTGAGCCAGCCCCAGCAGGGGTACACTCTGTACTCAGGGCTGGGTCCACCTCCCACCTCCCACTATGCAGGAGGCTGTGCTGAGAGAACAAGCCAGGGCCCTTGATTCTCAGACCCGTGTTGACACCTGTCATCCTGATGGGTAGAGTTGTCAGGGCCCCAGGGGTGGGTGAGGGGCGCCTTCCACATGAGAACCCACCCATGGCCCCTGCCCAGCCACTTCCTAGATCTGAAGACTGATGGGCCTGGGCCCTGTTATCTTGGGTGAAAGAAAAATTATTGTGCTGTCCCTGAGCCTGGTCAGCATTTCACTCCTTGGCACAGCCTGAGGGGTAGACGGGGTCACCGCTTGGGGCCAAGGTAGTATGAACATCAGGGCACTCATGTCTCCACCATCACACAGGACGGCGACTGGATCCAGGGGTGGGGCCAGCAGCTGGAATAGCCTGTCCCTCTTGGGGACCACAAAGAGAAGCTGATGAGGTTTCAGAAACACCTGGCCTATGAGACAGAGACCCTATGGAAGGGAGGCAGGAAGGGAATTGACAGGAAGGCCTGGGACCCCTGCTAGGTACTGGTTTTCCATCCAGCAGCCTTGTCCCCAACACCCGCAGTGTCACTGTGCAGACACTAATCAGACTCTGTCACCTGCCGGAGGCCAAGGCCAAGACAAGCCAGGAAGAAAGGATCGAAGAGAACCCTGGGCAGAAGAGCAGAGGCCAAGTCTGTAATGTGCCCGTCCTCCACAGGGTGCCCTTGCTAGAGTCCTGGACCTTGGGAAGAATCTGGAGAGCATGGAGAAACTGCTGCACAGACACGAGGCCTTGGAGCAGGAGATGGGCCTCCTCCAAGTTCAGGGGCAGGTATGCCACTGGGTCTAGCATTGGGTCCAGGCCAGGGGACCTCTTCTGTGGGACCCTGCAGAGGAAGAGCTGAGCCAGTATACTCCCATGCCAGGGGCCCCTTAAGCACAACCTGATCCCCTTCCTCAGCCTCCGGACATCCCCCATATCCCGGAGCAGAAGGCAGCCCTCCTCTGCCAGAGAAGCCTGGGGTCAGCCCGCAGCCCCCGCCACAGGTGCCAACAGTTCATGGACAGCTGGCACAGCTCCAGAGCAGAGCCCAGAAGTGGTATGGACACCCTTTGGGTCCATTTCTTCACTCCTGCCCCCCTTCAGCAATCAAGTCCCATGCATCTCCTTGACTCCTTTTTTTAGGGTACAAAAGAGACCTTCAGGACAAACAATGTAAAGAAAACATCGATCAAGTCTTAAAAGAGACCACGACCACACAATGACCCAGACACATCATACGTGAAACAAATCCAGGGAGACTCATATGTGTGTAAGAAAGAGGTCTACTGGCGATATCTAAAACAGATGGAAATAGAGTTACCATATGACCCAGCAACCCCCCCCCCCCCCCCTTACTGGGCAAGAAACAAACCAAGGTCAGACATCTGTGCTCCAATGTTCATTGTGGCACAGTTCAAAATTGCAAGGAATTGGAAACAACCCAAATTTCCATCACCTGACAATTGGATTAAAAAGCTGGGGTACCTCTACCAGCGGGGATCAACGATGTAATGTCACACCGGAAGTTCTTGGCGCCCCAGCATGGGTCTCTGGGCTTCCTGCCTCGGAAGCGCAGCAGCCGACACGCGGGAAGGTGAAGAGCTTCCCCAAGGATGACGCCTCCAAGCCGGTCCACCTGACGGCCTTCCTGGGCTACAAGGCCGGCATGACCCACATTGTGCACGAGGTCGACAGGCCAGGTTCCAAGGTGAACAAGAAGGAAGTGGTGGAGGCCGTGACCATCGTGGAGGCCCCTCCCATGTTGGTGGTGGGCATCGTGGGCTATGTGGAGACACCTCGTGGCCTCCGGACCTTCAAGACGGTTTTTGCGGAACACATCAGTGACGACGAGTGCAAGCGGTGGTTCTACAAGAACTGGCACAAGTCGAAGAAGAAGGCTTTCACCAAGTACTGCAAGAAGTGGCAGGATGACGAGGGTAAGAAGCAGCTCGAGAAAGACTTTAGCAGCATGAAGAAGTCCTGCCCGGTCATGCGCGCCATCGCCCACACCCAGACGCGCCTGTTCCTCCTGCGCCAGGAGAAGGCGCACCTGACGGAGATGCAGGTGAACGGGGGCTCCGTGGCTGAGAAGCTGGACTGGGCCCGAGAGAAGCTGGTGCCAGTGAACCAGATGTTCGGGCAGGATGAAATGATCGACGTCACGGGGGTGACCAAGGGCAAAGGCTACAAAGGGGTCACCAGTCGTTGGCACACCAAGAAGATGCCCCGAAAGACCCACCGAGGGTTGCGCAAGGTGGCTTGTATCGGGGCCTGGCATCCCGCCCGCGTGGCATTCTCGATGGCCCGCGCTGTGCAGAAAGGCTACCACCACTGCACAGAGATCAACAAGAAGATCTATAAGATTGGCCAGGGCTACCTCGTCAAGGACGGCAAGCTTATCAAGAACAGCGCCTCCACAAACTATGATCTCTCTGACAAGAGCATCAACCCCCTGGGCGACTTTGTCCACTACGGGGAAGTGATCAATGACTTTGTCATGCTGAAGGGCTGCATGGTGGGCACCAAGAAGTGAGTGCTCACTCTGCACAAGTTCCTGCTGGTGCAGACCAAGCGCCGTGCCCTGGAGAAGTAAGCTTTAAAAAAATGCAAAAGGGACATAGGGGAAAAGCTACTTTATGAACATTCCTGGGGTGAGGACCAGGTAATATGGCAGGGAGCAGACCAAATTCAGGGATACACATGGTAGACAGATAAAAAGAGGCGGGGAAAGGAAAAGTAATAATAATAATAAATAAATGGGTAGCGGGGTCACAGGGCACTAACCCGCCCAAGTGTGCCACCATGAACCCGTATATCTCCGATCTGCCTGCCTCTGTGCCTTTGCTTGTGCTCACCCTTTCTCTACTTGGCTCGGTCCTACACCTGTTCTTTTGTGTCTGGCTTATGTCATTACCAGCAGCCCTTCTGGCGTAGTGGTTACGAATTGGACTGTGATCTGCAAGACCAGCAGTTCAAGTCCACCAGCTGCGCCTTGTGAGAAAGATGAAGCTTTCTATGTCTGTAAAAGAGTTACCATCCCCGGAACCCGTGGGGGCAATTCCACTCTGCCCTTTAGGGTTACCATGAGTCAGAGTTGACTGGATGGCAGTGAGTTGGGAATTTTATTTACTTCATTCCCAGCATGTCTTTTCAAGGTTCATTTGTGACCTGACATTTATCCCCCTATTTTAATGAAAGGACACCACTCCGTTCTAGACCTCGAACTCACTGACTTGGTCCATCCATCTGTCCACGGACTCAAAGGCGGCTTCCACCTTTGGCTGTCGTAACTATAATGCAGTGATGTCCATAATTTAAAAGAAAACTTTTTGACATGATGTTTTTAGGGGACACAGTGAGACCAGAGCATTTGTCCCTGCCGGTGAAGGGACTGGAGGTCAATCCTTTTTTTCCCTTCTTTTTTAAGTGTCTCTATTCCCAGCTACAAAAGATGGGCCCCACTCAGGACTGTATATGGTTTCTCTCCTTGAAACAAAATAATCCATTGTTGTGCCCATTACATAGAGGGGGAACGAAGCTTACAAGTTAGTGCCCAGAACCAATAGCCACAAGGCTGGTGGCTGGAGGAGGTCTGTGTGCCCACTGTGGCTGCAGGAGGGACAGAGGGGCCTGCAGGGGGGCCACTGGGCCTCAGAGACCTTCCAGGCGAGGCTACAGGAACTGCAGCAGCTCTGGGGCGAGCTGAGGGCCAACTGTAGGAGGAAAGAGGCCACGCTCCAGGAGGCCTGCAAGGTGGGACTGTGCACGTCCTGGGCCAGGTTGGATGGGATCCCAGGTTGCCCAGTGCCCACTGCTCACCCCACGTCCTGCACCAGGCCCTGCATACAGGGGAGCATCTGGGAGCTGGAGAGCTGCCTGCATCCTGTGGAGGGGGAGCTGCTAGTCCCTGGCAGTGTATAGGACCTTCCTGGGGTGGATGAGCTCCACCTGGGGGCAAACAAGACTCATTTCAAACACCAGCTCGGTCTCCTCTAAGGGCCCGTGTACAACTGCGACAACACAACATTGGGTCCTGCTGGGGCCCCATTAGCATCTGGGAGGAAGGCTATTTATTACAGGGAATCCTACCTTTGTCCCTTGGTGTTAATTGCAGACTCACTGGGTGACGGATTGTATCTGACACGCACCACGTTTGCCGCAGCAAACACCAACACTTTGTCAAACTCCGTTTGGTATTGCTCCATCCCTCCATTATTCTCCCTAATGACAAAAATAATAAACACATTCATATAAAAGCACAAGATGAGGAAAGCTTTAATTTATGCATCTAGTTCAGGGTCATCCCTCTTATCAATATATGACAATCTAATGAGGCTTAATTAAAAAGTAGCAGTGAAGCAATTTAGGAAACTGAGGGATTGTCATGAGTCCTGGTTGTGACAGCATGTTTTGTGCACCATGGAAGATAACAGATTTGTCTTCTGTGGTATCTCATATCCATCACCCCCAAACGACCTGCTCTTAGGGGTACAGAGAGCGAGCTTGTCTTTGAAAAAAGTGCCTGGGTTTGGTAGCTGCTCACAGGATGGCAGGTGTGATGTATTATGAGAACTTAACAAGGCTCTGAGAAGATGGCTATTGGAAGGTCTGGCTGGAGGGCAAGGTCATGGCCCTGAAGGATTCAGGATCCAGAAGTCAAGTCAGAACTGGATGCCAGAGACTTTCTCAATCCAGCCCTCTTTGCCCCTCCCCTAAGGCCAATACATTTCTAAGGGTTATGGATTCTACTTCAGAATCTTTCTCAAACCCAGGGCCCTCTTCACCATTATTGTCTAGACCTGGTCACCTCTTGCCTTATAAATAAAAATATGGGTTTATTGTAAGTCTGGGTCTGTTAGGTTTCTCGGGTGGGAAATGTCTCGGTCCTTGGCTACACACTGGAAAGAAATTCACACCAAAGCCTGGTTGGTAATCCGAGTGGGTTTATATACACGAGAGAAGAAGGTTCCGGCGTTACACTAAACTGAACATGGGCACCCTCATGACACTGCACACCCAGCCCTGCTGAGTGGAAGGCAGAGAAGCAGCTGAAGGGAAGGGGGGGTGGTCTCCAGATTCCAGCCTTTTAAGGGCTTTCAGCCAGGAGGTGTCAATTAAGCTCTCCTGGCTTGGGCTTAGCCCGCATTGGCTTCCAACCTCCCGTAGGGGGCCCCCTAAGCATGGAGAGGAACAACCCCTTGTCTTGCTACCTAACCGGTCTACATTCCTGCATGGCTACATTAAGATGGAACTAGCCCCTTTAGACAGCCTGTGTGGTTCACCAGGAGACACGGGCCCCAGTGTTCCCTGTGACCACCTTCAACCTTAAACTACTGTTGGAATTTATATTACCTGTGTGGGTCTGTGGGCATGGGACGTTTCCATGCCAGAGACCTGAAGTTACACAAATAGGCATCCAGAACAGAACGCATACAGGCTCTAATATGATGCTCAGATGCTTCTCGCTAGGATGAGAATTTAACGAAGTGTGTGAGCAGTTCAGATCTTGTAAGGGAGAACAGGTCAGTAGGGTATCCAGAGAAGAGAGCAAAGGTCAGGGGAAAGGGAGGGGCCCCACAGACATCTGTGCTCTGTGTTTGGCCACAAGACAAGAAACCGGGTCTCCTTGCAAAAGAAAGCAGAACAGCAAGTCCCTCAGAACTATGACATTTTTAAACATGACCTATACAACACTCGGCTCTGGGAGGCACCTTGGAAAATCATAAAAGCCCTAAAAGAGGGGCAAGGAGGAAGCCCAAGTCTTTGATTTTCCCTGCTGTGCTTTCAGTGTTGAAATGTCTGTGCACGGAGCCTTTGAAATTTCAGAATCAGAGAGTGTATTCACAAGCCAAGCTCCTGCTTTATTCTTCAATGCATTTTGGCCCAGCTTCTCCTTGGTGAGACATGTATCAGAAATTCTGGACTTAGGAGCCACTTGGTTCTTGGACGCTAGGAGATTTCAGTGGAATCTGAAACAGGGCTCTAACCACCAGCTGGACTGGCCTAGGAAGCCCAAGTATTCATTCTCCCAAACACCAACCTCCCGTTGCTCTTCATCTGCCTCCACCTTGTTCAGCTTTAGTTGTCCGTGGAAGCGTTTGGCACCCATCTGATGCTTCGGAACCCAGAAAGGAGGAAAGGTAAAACTGGGATTCAAATGAAACAGACTTAAGCAGGACCATAGCCAAGATGTGCCCAGGGCTCCTCGCAGCATTTGTCACCTTCATTTCCCTTTTCGGACTCAGACGTGGCAAGGTTCAGAAACAAGCTTTACCAGAAAGAACAGCTGTGAACCCAGCCTGCTTCCAAGTGAGAAAAAGCCCTTTACACATGAGTTCCTGAGGTCAGCCCAGCCCTGTGCGTCCCCACCCCTCCCAGAGTCCCAGGCTCTCTGGCGAAGCATTAAAGCAAGTGGAAGCAGAGATTTGCTCAGAATAAAAAATCATTTTTCACAATAGCACGGCACGTTCTGGGTGGCAATCACGGCTGCACAAACCATATCCGTCCTCCAGCCATAATGTTGGCGCCTCAGTGACCACACACATAAATTGTGTGGCGAGACTCAGAGCCTATTCCATTTGTGGTCAATTGTTTCCTCTCTCTCCATACTTTGCACTTAGGAGACATGCTCTCTGGAGGTGGTTGAGGCTTGCCTTGTCACCAATAATCATCTCCTACGCCTTGCTTTACAGTCACTAATTTGATGTGTTCACTCAAAGAAATGCCAATAATATGAGGTTTCAGAGGAGAGCTCCTAGAGCTCCCCCAGACAAACTGGAGGCCGAGTGTCACCGTCATTATCCTGAGCTGGGAGGGGGCACTAGTGTTCCGGAAGCTGGGGATCCGTCACTGCCTGCCCACCGCACAGACAGAGCAGGTGCTGGTTATAATTGCTTCTAGACGTCCTGCCACGCTGAGTTGAAAGTCAAACCCGTAAACGCTGCCCGACTACAATAAAACTGGAGTACACAGACATTTCTGCATCATTGCTGGGTGAAAATATACTGATTGGAGTTGGATGAGATGGCAGCAAGTGCCTAAGGAGGGGATGCTGTGGGAACACCAACAAGATGACAGTCAGTTGCCGTTTCCTCCTCTCGTCTGCTTTTCCCCCCACTATCTTTCAGGAACAAAAGACATGGCAAATATGTAAGGAAACAAATTTGTTCATTTTTAGAGGAGGCTCCCACCCCACCCCACCCCACCCCCATTCACCTCTGGCCTCCTTTGAGCAAGTCAGTAGAACTTTTTTTTTTTTTAAACCTGGCTTCCACTATGGCAATTTCCGGAGTTGCTATGTGGCTGTGTTTAAATGTCGCCTTTGGGATCCAGAGCACCATCCTTGTCACAAAGGCATTCTCCCAGTCCCAAATAGCAATGCGACCTCATTTCAGAAGGTTGTTCTTGTTTCTGTAGACCCAGAAAGGAGTTCAAGCTGTTGATCTTGACCGTGGTTGTCGAGTCAGCTTCTCATGGGCACCTCATGGGAAGCGAAGCAAACTATGCCAGTCTGTGCTATCACCAGGGCTGGGAGGGGAAGCCAACCGTGGAGGGCCATAGGTCGATGTGTGGATGGAGATGATCAGGTCTTTCGTCCTTATTCTATTTCAGTCTGGAAACATCACTGAAGCCTGCTCAGTGTCATAGCAACACACAAACTTTCACTGACAGTCTGGGGCACATTGGCTGCAAATCGAACCCAGGTCTTCACGGTGAAAGACAATGAGAGATCTACCACTGAAGCACCGTGGCCCTCAACTCAAACCAGGGCAGTCATTTCCCACAGATCTACCAGAGTTCAAACCAGACCACAATGCAGGATGACTGAGTTTGCCACTAGAATCTTATACTGATGCAGAAAAACACCTAACTACCATTTTATTGACTCCCACTCATACCGGCCTAATAGGACAAAGAACTGCCCCTTTGGGGTTTTGAGATTTTAAATCCTTACAGTAGCGGTTCTCAACCTGTGGGTCGCGACCCCTCTGGGGATCAAATAACCCTCTCACAGGGGCCAACCAATTCATAACAATAGCAAAATTACAGTTATGAAGTAGCAATGATAATAATTTTATGGTTGCAGGTGACCACAACATGAACTGTATTAAAGGGTGGGGGCATTATGAAGGTAGAGAACCACTGCCTTACAGAAATAGACAACCGCATATTTCTCCCACGGACGGGCTAGTCAGTTCAAACCTCCGACCTTGCGATTAGCAGCTTAATGCACAGTCCACTACACCACCTGGGCTCCTAATGCTATAATAAGAGATACTATTGTTAGATCTCTCCTGGGAGAGATATACCTCAGGCCTTGGCTTCGCGCGAGAAAGAATTAACTTTGAAGCTTGGATTGTGATCCACATGAGTTTTTTGAGAGAAGTTTCAGGTTTACACAGGCACCTCAGGGCCCCTCACGGGGCACAGCCTACCTAGAAGCTGCTGGAGAGAAAGTCACTCAGGGGGCTCCAGGATCCTGCCTTTTTTCTTTTTTAAAAAATCGTTTTATTAGGGTTTCATACAACTCTTATCACAATCCATATATACATCAATTGTGTAAAGCATATTTGTACATTCATTGTCCTCATTATTCTCTAAACATTTGCTCTCCACTTAAGCCCCTGGCATCAAGTCCTCATTTTTCCCCTCCCTCCCCGCTCCCCCATCCATCAAGAAACCTTGATAATTTGTGAGTGGTGATACTGAGAGGATTGTGGGAGGGTGGATTGGAAAGAGGGAACTGATTACAAGTATCTACATGTGACCTCCTCCCTGGGGGACGGACAACAGAAAAGTGGGTGAAGGGAGACATCGGAGCGGTCAAGATCCTGCCTTTTCAATTCCTCCTAAGGGAGGCATGGTTGACGGTCATGGTCAACCCCAATGGCTGGATTGAATTCACCTGGCCCAGATGGGCCAATCCAGGTGTAATGCCCACCTAGGTGTACCACCCCTTCTTGGCCGGAAGTTTGAACCTGAGCATATGTAATGGATGACCCAGTCCCTATGCTAAACCACCTAATAGTATTTGCAAGATGCCAAGCACCGTTCTAAGCTTTTTGTGTATAATAATTCAATTATTCCACTTAACAAGCCTATGTGTGGACTCTATTCTGGCCTCATTTTACAGATGAAAAAACAGTGGCACAGGATGATAAAGTCATGAGCCTAGGACCACACAGTGAGGAAGTGGGAAGGAGAGATTTGGGCCCAGGCTGCAGAGCCCATGCCTTGGGTGCCTACAACTGCCATGTAGGACACAGAAAAGCATGGAGCAGACTCGGCGTAAGACATTAGGGAGTTGGGAGGACTGTAGCATGAATGTATGTGCTATGACTTCATGAGAGTAGCTGCTACTCAGATCCAGAAGAGAATACAAGCCTTTTGCAAAAATTATTTTTTCCAAGAGACGGTGGAAAACTGCATCTTGTGCGAAATCCCCCCAACCTGCACATGTGCATAGCTATTTCAGAAGGTTCCAAACAATGTGTGCTGTGCGGCAAACCAAACTGACCTCAGGGGGAGCTGGTCTGTGGGTTATGTTAGCCAGAAAGTGAGCAGTTTGAACTCACCAGCCACCACTCCAAGGGAGAAAGAGGAGGTTTTCTGCTCCCATGGACTTACAGTCTTCGAAGTGGCAGGGAGCATTTCCATGCGTCCTATGATTAGGATCTCGGAGGGTGAGGGTGGAGTTGGTTGAGACCTGTCTTCAGGGCATTTCCCAGAAGGGCTTCCTGCAGTGCCTCTGCCTTCAGGAATGTCTGATGACCTTGAGGGCAGCAAAGTCCTAAACACACTCCGGCAGTGGTTCTCAACCTTCCTAATACAGGTCCTCTTGTGGTGATGCCCCCCTCCCCCAACCATTAAATGATTTTCTTGCTACTTCATCACTGTAATTTTGCTACAGTTATGAATTGGGTGAGCCCTGTGAAAGGGTCATATGACTCCCAAAGGGGTCGCAACCCACAGGTTGAGAACCACTGCACTAAGGGTGCCCCTCCCAGGCAGCCCTACCAGTGTCTGGTGTGCATAGTTCTGTGAGGTGAGAGAAATGGACTTAGTGTCTGCTTCTGGTGACAGTTGATGCAGGTGGGCTTTCTCCCTATGTCAAATCCCTCTCGAGCCATTTGTCACCACAACAGAGGGAGCCATGCACAAAAAAGCAAGAAGAGGATGCAGCACAGCAGGACAGCAAGCAGAACAAAGATTGAATAAGCACAATTCACTTCAATCATGAATCGGGTGCCCTTGAGATGTGAGGAAGACCCCAGTCTAGTGACATTAGATCAGGTTTAGGGATTGAGTGAAGGGACCCCTCTTGGCTCCCCTCAGCCCCTATTTTGCTTTCCCATTGACCCTGACCCTTGCATCGTGATTGGTCCTTATTCCAGCATGATGGTTGGTTTCATAACCACGGCATATGGGAATGTGTTAGTCGATAGGTTATACAGGCACAGCCTCTGGAATGGGTAAGTGAGGAGGCGATTTGGGCTCACTCATGCAGACCTCTAGTTGTCCTTGACATGACTGGTAGAATGGATCATGTGAAGTGATTTGAGATCGGCGTTGAGATCTGATAGGTCATGCAGACTTCTAGCTGATCCTGGCAGTACCCTATTTTAAGGAAACAGAATGTTTGGCGTTTAAGTCGTATTTGAGCTTAAATTTTGAGCAATAGGCTGTGGCTCACAGTGAGAGTCTATGTGGAGACCCTACATCCATTTTGAGAGGCCACAGATACAGCCGCCATTGAGTTCTTTCCTACTGCTGACTGGCAGTGGAAAGCTTGTCCCTCAGGCAGTGTGCTTGCGTCCACTCCCCGGGCCAGACTCAACGATATACGGTAGTGTGCACATCCCAATGAAGGTCCCGCTCATGCTCTCACAGGCCCTCCTGAAACTCCATGAATTGATCTTTCTTCAGTCACAATTTTGTGACAAAGTTGTTTGTTTTCTATGTCTTATTTAAGTTTTCAGGAGCCCAGGTGGTAATGCTGGATAGTGTTGGACTATTAAGAGCAAGGTCGCTGGTTCAAAGCCACTAGTCATTCCACAGGAGAAAGATGAGCTTATTGCTTCCTGTAAAGGTAGCAACTTCAGGATCCCTACACAGAGTCACTATGAGTCAGAGTCAGCAGGACAGAATGGGTGTCATTTTATTTAAGTCACTGTGGCTGTGGGTCCTTCCGACACCATTGTGGCCTCATGCGGATGTTCTCCTTCATCCAGAACAGCAGTTTGTGCCTTTTTCTTGTGTAAAACTTAGCAAAGGAGTTCCTAATAAAATATAGTTGAATTGGGAGTCTTTTCCCCCTAAAAACAAAGTAAATACATAAATAGAAACGAGACTATGGTGCTAATAACCAGTTGGAGAGTTGAGAGAGCTGAACTCTCAATCCTGATAGAAACCCATTGTGACTGAGCACCTGCTCAAGGTCATCCACAGCCTATGAGGTTGAGCCTATGTGTTGGGGAGTAATTGTGTACATAAAGTTAACAATTTATCTTTCTAAAGATTCTGTCTAAAACTTACTTTAAATAATAAGTTTTCCCCTGGGCTAGGTAAAGTTCAGGGAGTTTAACCCCCTAGTATCCACCCCCTCTCAGCATTCATCATGTTAGGCCAGAGGAGGCAAGTCACACCCACTACCCAGGGAGCACTGCTTCCAAAAGCACATTGCCTGTGCCGGGGCAGAGGGGAGGTACCCGGACCAGAAATGCTGACAGAGTGGAACCAGAGAGCTCAGCCCCCAGCTTCCCGAGGGAGCAGCTGTGATGATTCACTTCTGAATGAATATGTTTAAGCAAAGGCCAAGGGCATGACTTGGGCAGCACGAAAAGCAGATGTGCAGAGGTTGTTCACTGCATTCCAGAAGTTCACACACTCTGCGGAGGCTCCTTGGCTCAATGGCAGGAAGTCATTGGTGGCTTCCACCTTCAATCCCAAAATTTCACTGCCGTCCAGTGGGTTCCAACCACAGTGACCCTATATGGAGTGTTCAAGACTGTAAATCTTCATGGGAGCCAGCAGTCTCATTGTCCCCCTTGGGACAGGGAGCTAGCAGCCTGTTTTGCCACCAGGGCTCCTTTCTCTCTAATTCTGGATCCATTACCTCCGAATATCCTGCCCTGCCTTTGTCTCGGCTTCTTAAATGCGTTCCATGCTGCTTATGTTAGTCTGGGTGCATTCGAGAAACAAATCCACAGAAACACGTATGTATAAGAGAGTTGCATGTAAAGGGTGATTGCACATCAAGAAAACATGCTCGCATGTGCTTATGCACCCGCTTTGTCTTCAGCGATCATGTCGGGGTAGGCTGGTGTGCTTTTTCCATGTGGGCTTTGTTGTTTCTTAGCTAGATGGCCCCTGTTTATCTTCCAGTCTTTAAGACCCCAGAAGCTATATCCTTTGATAGCAGGGCACCATGGTGCTTAACTACTACACCACCAGGGTTCATTAGCATGTGACTTATCTCCTGTCATTCACACTAGATGCTCAAAATAGCAGGAGACCAGGTTTCTCCTTTGTGGCCACACCAGGTACTGACAGAACCAAGAACAGAGACACAGTTATATATCTTGACTATCATTTGCATATTATATGCCAGGAATCCCTAGGAAGTGTCTTGGAATTGTTCTACTCTGGTTCATATTTCACACACCCTCCCAGTTTCCATACTGACTCAGCCAAACCCCTAGTAACTGATTTGCACCTCCTATCAACTTGGAGAAAACACCTTATGTCAGACATAGAAGTGGACATACTTGTTACCCAGAAAACCTGTTCAGTGTTTTGAGGGCGGCTCAGCAAACAAAATGGGCACAGTGATTAAGCATTCAGCTGCTAAAACAACGGTCAACTCTGTAGTGGTTCTGAAAGAGAAGGATACGGTAGTTGACCCCCAAAAGAGTTACAAACTTGGAAACCCTACGGGTATTTGTATAGGGTCGCTATGTGTTCCAGTTGAGATGATTGTCATAGGTTGGGTTTGGTTTAACCTGTCTTACTGAGTATATACATTCTCCTTCTTTACACGTGATCAGTTACTTTAGAGGAAAAAGACATGCCTGTCCCAGAACAATCCAAGGACTGGTAAAGGCAACACCCACAAAGACACTCCCTCTGCCTGCCTAACTCTAAAATGCTGCCCATAAAACACTCTGCCTGGTAATATGTGGGCAGCACACTGGGGAGGTGCAGCAAATGTGTGTTGAATGTATGAGGCCATTTCATAGTTTGGTTGCACAATCAGGGTGTCTGTCATAAAGCCCATCTCTTTGACTCCACCTCTCAGCAGAGATGAACACAAGCTTCCCGTTTTGTTCTCGGCAATGTCCTTGTCAAATAAAAGTTCCTTGTAGATCAGTAACTTGCCACAGAGCAAAAGATATGGGAAGAGGCTCATCTTTCTCCTGGCTATGAAATAGAATGGCAAGCGCTTCCCTTCAACACACACACACACACACACACACGCATGCACACACTCGCGCGCACACACACCCCTGCCTTACAACTACATTCGGTTGATTAGCAAACAAAGCTCTACAACCCAACTATGTGTTTTTCTTCTCCAGAGGAATGACGGACTTACATACCCTGCATTGTCTTTTTTTAATGGAATTGCCCCAGTTCTCCTCACCTTTCCTTAGATAGTGCAGTGAACTATTAGATGACTGCAGGTATTGAAAACTAGTACTGATTTCCAGTTTGTGTCACCTTTGGCTTTGAGCACCCTCCACTTCTCTAGTAAGCTTTCCATTGCTTTGGGGAAATGTTCTCTCTCTGAATTTATTATGTGAGGGGGGTAGGGTAATAATCAATGTGCCTATGGAGGACTATCCTTCATGACCTAAACTCACTAAGGGGCAGTGCCTGCTGGAGCATCAGGTTGGAGGAAGGCTTATTAACAACCTGCATTATACAGATGACACAATTTTGCTGGAAATAAGAAGGACTTGATTCACTTGCTGATGAAGATGAAGGATTAAAGCCTTCAGTTTGGATTATGACTCAATGTAAAGAAAGCCCAGACCCTCACAACTGGACCTATTGATAACATCATGATAAATGGAGGAAAGATCGAAATTGTCAAGGATTTTGTCTTGCTTGAATCCACAATCAATTCTCATGGAAGCAGCAGAGAAGAGAACAAATGATACATTTCACTAGTCAAATCTGCTACACGAGACCTCTTTAAAGTGTTGAATAGCAAGAGATTACTTTGAGGACTGGGGCGGGTTGACCCAGGCCATGGTATTTACAACTGTCTCATATTCATGTGAAAGTTGAACACTGAATAAGGAAGACCAAAGGAGAATAGATATATTTGATTAGTAGTGATGTAAAAGAGTAATGAATGTACCATGGACTGCCAAAAGAACAAACCCATCTAACATGGATGAAATACAGCCAGAATGTTCCTCAGGGCAAGGATAATGAGACTTCGCCTTAACTTTGACATGTTGTCCGGAGAGATCAGTCCCTGGAGCAGGACATCGTGTTCTGGAAAGTAGAGGGGCAATGAAAAAGAGGAAGGCCCTCAACAAATGGGATTGACACAGTGGCTGCAACAATGGGCTCAAGCTTAAGAACAACTGTGAGAATGGTACAGGACTGGGCAGTGTATGATTATGTTGTATGTATGGTCACAATGAATCCAAACCCTCCCTATGACACTGAACAACAACAACAACCACCTGACTGAATCCTCTGGGAGGACTCTTGAATGTGAGAAAAATGGAACGAAGCCAGAGGAATGATTGGAGGATGTCTTAAGTTCCTGTCTTAATCTCCTTAACCAAAAATTATCTAACAAGTCAGTAGCCTTAAAACACTTTTCCCCCTGCTTTGGAGCTTACAGGTTCACATTTGGGGTTCGACTCTAGGTCAGGGTCCTTCTTTGTGGATACCAGAAAGTTCCTTGGCATTCCTCGCTATCTTTCTCCCCGTACTGTGTGTTACTGGGTCTATCCTGGCCTTTAACTCAGAAGTGTTTAGGTTTAGGCTCAAGCCTATTCTCATATGGCCTCATTTTTTAACATTTTATTAGGGACTCATACAACTCTTATCACAATCCATACATATATATACATCAATTGTATAAAGCACATCCGCACATTCCCTGCCCCAATCATTCTCAAAGCATTTGCTCTCCACTTAAGCCCTTGCATCAGGTCCTCTTTTTTTTCCTCTCCCTCCCCACTCCCCCCTCCCTCATGTACCCTTGGTAATTTATACATTGTTATTTTGTCATATCTTGCCCTCTCCGGAGTCTCCCTTCCCCCCCTTCTCTGCTGTCCATCTCCCAGGGAGGAGGTCACATGTGGATCCTCGTAATCAGTTCCCCCTTTCCAACCCACTCACCCTCCACTCTCCCAGCATCGCCCCTCATACCTTTGGTCCTGAAGGTATCATCCACCCTGGATTCCCTGTGCCTCCAGCCCCCATATGCACCAGTGTACAACCTCTGCCCTATCCAGCCCTGCAAGGTAGAATTTGGATCATGGTAGTTGGGGGGAGGAAGCATCCAGGATCTGGGGGAAAGCTGTGTTCTTCATCGGTACTACCTCGCACACTGACTGACCCATCTCCTCTTCTAAACCCCTCAATGAGGGGATCTCCAGTGGCCATACGGCCTCATTTATATTACAAAAGAACTCCCTTTTTTTCAAACAGGATCATGTCCACCAAGGTTCAAATTTCTCACATATTTTGAGGGGGCTACAGATCAATCCATAATGGTTCTTTTGGGTAGCTGTAACAAATGGCTACCAATCGAGTGACTTAAACAGCAGGCATTTGTTCTCTCACTTTTCTGAAGGGCAAAGGGTTAAAATTAAGGTGTGGGCAAGATTCATTCCTTCTGAGAGCTCTGAAGGAGAATCAAAGTAGCCCCTCTCTGCTTTTGGTCACTGCTGCTAATCCTTGATATTTCTTGGCTTATAGATGCACTGATCCAATCTCTGCCAGTGTCTTCACACGGGGTCTCTGTGTGCCCAGTCCTCTTCTTATAAGAACACACCAATCAGTGCATGTAGCATCCATCTGAAATCTAAACCCAGAAAGATGGAGCTCTTGAAATCCTTAACTAAGCACATCTGCCAAGACCTCCTCTCCAAGTAAGGCCATAGCCTCAGGTTCCATGTGAACATGAATGGGTGTGTGTGAATGTGATTTTTTTTTTAACAATTTATTGGGGCTGATACAATTCTTTTCACAGTTCATACATATACATACATCAATTGTATAAAGCACATCTGTACAGTCTTTGCCCTAATCATTTTTTTCTCTTTTCTTCTTTTACATTTTATTAGGGACTCCAACAACTCTTACCACAATCCATACATATACATACATCAATTGTATAAAGCACATCCATACAGTCCCTGCCCCAATCATTCTCAAGGCATTTGCTCTCCACTTAAGCCCCTTGCATCAGGTCCTCTTTTTTTCCCCCCCTCCCTCCCCTTTCCCCCCTCCCTCATATTCCCTTGGTAATTTATACCTCGTTATTTTGTCATATCTTGCCCTATTCGGGGTCTCCCTTCCCCCCTTCTCTGCTGTCCCTCTCCCAGGGAAGAGGTCACATGTGGCTCCTTGTAATCAGTTCCCCCTTTCCAACCCACTCACCCTCCACTCTCCCAGCATCGTCCCTCACACCCTTGGTCCTGATGGTATCATCCACCCTGGATTCCCTGTACCTCCAACCCTCATATGTACCAGTGTACAGCCTCTGTCCTATCCAGCCCTGCAAGGTAGAATTCGGATCATGGTAGTTGGGGGGAGGAAGCATCCAGGATCTGGGGGAAAGCTGTGTTCTTCATCGATACTACCTCACACCCTAATTAACCCATGTCCTCCTAGGCCCCTCTATGAGGGGATCTCCATTGGCCGACACTTGGGCCTTGGGTCTCCACTCTGCACTTCCCCCTTCATTTAATATAATATATATATACATATACATATATACATATACACATATATACACATACATACACACACTTATATCTTTTTTTTTTTTTTGCATGATGCCTTATATCTGGTCCCTTGGGCACCTCGTGATCGCACTGGCCGGTGTGCTTCTTCCATGTGGGCTTATTTGTTTCTGAGCGAGATGGCCGCTTGTTCACCTTCAAGCCTTTAAGACCCCAGACACTATCTCTTTTGATAGCCGGGCACCATCAGCTTTCTTCACCACATTTGCTTGTGCACCCATTTGTCTTCAGCGATCCTATCATGGAGGTGTGCAGTCACTGATATGATTTTTTGTTCTTTGATGCCTGGTAACTGATCCCTTTGGGACCACTCGATCACACAGGCTGGTGTGTTCTTCCATGTGGACTTTGTTGCTTCTGAGCTAGATGGCCGCTTGTTTATCTTCAAGCCTTTAAGACCCCAGTCACTATCTCTTTTGATAGCCGGGCACCATCAGCTTTCTTCACCACATTTACTTGTTCACCCACTTTGGCTCCAGCCGTTGTGTCGGGAGAGTGAGCATCATAGAGTTCCAATTTAATAAAAGAAGGTATTCATGCATAGAGGGAGTGTTTGAGTAGAGGCCCAAGGTCCTTCCGCCACCTTAATACTTGACCTATAAATATCGACACAAAGATCTATTTCCCCAACCTCCTATATATATTTGCATGTACATGTCTTTGTCTAGACCTCCATGAATGCCCTTTGACTCCTAGCTCTTTCCTCCATCTCCCTTGACCTTCCTCCTGCCCTACTACCATGCTTCATCGGCACCTGGGCTAGAGTATACCTCTTCTCTAAGCAACCTTACCCTCGATCATTTCCCATCAGGCCTGCCACTCCCCCTTCTCTACCCTTTGGGGTCCCATGTTTTTCCCTTGTCCCTGGGTTTTTTAACATCACTTCCTTACCCCCCCCCTACCCCCCACCCCAAGTCCCCCCGGAACTGTCGGTCCCGTTGTTTTTCATCCAGATAGTTCATCCAGCCTGTCCTATTCAGACAGACCTGTGGAGTCACTAACATGCACGAAAACTAGACAGAGGAACACAAAGCAACAGTATACAACCAGACAACAAAACAACCAAAACAAACCACTGAAAAAGAACAGAACAAAACAGTTCACAAGAGAAAAGCTTGTAGTTAGTTCAGGGACCTTTTCTGGCCCTTAGGAGCGTTTTCCAGTCCAGTCTGTTGGGGCACCACGCCCTGGCCCCAAAGTCCACTTTCAGCATTCCCTGGGGACCTTGCCACTCCATTCCCTTGCTGTTCCGCTGCACTCCCCCAGTGATTTGCCTCGGTGTGGTGGGATCAGGTCAGGTGCAATTCCCACACTGTGTCTCCGGTGCTGTCCCCTGTATCGCCCTCAGTCACTGAGGGGCATCATGTCTCATAGTAGGGCCAGCCATGTTGTTCTCTCTGTGGACTGGCTGCTCTACTCAGGAACATCATCATCACGGCCTGGTGGGCCAGGCTGTGCTCCACTCTCTCCTCCTGCCCCTTCATCTGCTCCCGTGTGCTCTGATCAAATATGTCCATCTCCCATAGCTGCAGGGTCAATGTCGTCCTTTGGAACAAGTTCTTTTCGGGGGAGGGGCAGGAATCCACTTAATTTATGGTGCTGGGCCCAGCCTCCCAGACCTCTCCACCGGTTCAGTCCTCCACGCCGGGATATTGCATTCACACCTTGCGACACTGGGTTGAAGTCTGGTCCCACTTTCCCTGTGGAGATATAAACCATACCCTCCCCTTGGGTGGATTAATGCCCCATTTCTGTCATGCTGATTGTACTTACCTCATGGGATTCATGTTGTACCTGTCCCTTTGGGTCTGGCTTACCTCGCTTAACATAATTCCTTCCAGCTTTTCCCATGAAATAACGTGTTTCATGTGCTCATCGGTGCTTTTTAGTGCTGCATAATACTCCATTGTGTGTATGTGCCAAAGTTTGCTAATCCACTCGTCTATCGATGGAAACTTAGGCTGTTTCCAAGTCTTTGCTATTGTGAATTGTGCCGCAATAAACATTGGAGCGCATATGACTGGTCGTGTTTTATTTGCTGCTTCAACCGGGTATATGCCCAGTAGAGGGATGGCTGGGTCGTAAGGTAGATCAATTTCCATTTTCTTTAGGTATCGCCAGATTGCTTTCCACAGTGTCTGTACAAATCTGCACGACCACCAGCAGTGGAGGAGGGTTCCTATTTCACCACAGCCCCTCCAACACTTGTTGCTCTCTGATTTACTGATCTGAGCTAGCCTGAGGGGTGTTAGGTGGTATCTCATGGTTGTTTTGATTTGCATTTCTCTTATGGCAAGGGACTTCGAGCACTTTCTCATATATTTATTGGCCATATTGATCTCCTCTCTAGTGAAAGTTCTTCTCATTTCTTTTGCCCACTTCCTTAGGGGGTTAACTGTTTTCCTCTTTTTGCAGGTCATGATGGTGTTGTAGATTTTAGTAATGAGCCCTTTGTCTGACGTGTCATTACTAAAAATCTTCTCCCAGTCTGTGGGTTGCCTTGTCACCCTCTTGGCAAAGTCTTTCGAGGTGCACAGGTGTTTTATTCTTATTAGATCCCATTTGTCGATTTCCAGATCACCTGTGTGTGTCCCCTTCCCTGTTGCAGTGAGCCTATGTGCTCCCTGGGCCAGTGCTCTGAGATTAGTCCCGATTCCCTCCTTAATGGTCCTGATGGTTTGGGGTTTGACTTCTAGATCTGTGATCCACCTTGAGTGTATTCTTGTGCATGGGGTGAGGTAGACGTCTTGTTTCAACTTTCTACATGTGGATATCCATTGTTTCCAGCACCACTTATTAAAGAGGGCATCTGCTTCCCACTTGACGTTTTTGGGACCCTTGTCGAAGATCAGTTGTCTATATGCTGATGATTTTACTCCTGGGCTTTCTATTCTTTTCCACTGGTCTGAGTGTCTATCATTGTGCCAGTACCATGCTGTTTTGACCACTGTAGCTGTGTAGTAGGCATTAAAATCAGGTAGGGCGAGTCCTCCAATTGTGTCCTTCTTCTTGAGGAGTTCTCTGCTAATTCTGGGTTTCTTCTCTCTCCATATGAAGTTGATGGTCAGTTTTTCCAATTCTTTGATGAAGGTTGATGGTAATTGGATTGGTATAGCATTGAACTTGTAGAGTGCTTTAGGAAGAACTGTCATCTTTACTATGTTCAGCCTACCTAACCATGAGCAGGGGAGCTTCATCCATTTGTGAAGGTCACTTTTGGTTTCCTGTAATAGGGTTTTATAATTATGCTTATATAGGTCTTTAGTATTTTTTGTTAAGTATATTCCTAGGTATTTCAGTTTGTTCTTGGCTACTGTGAAGGGTACTTCCCTCTTAATCGCCTCTTCCATGGCCCTGTCCGATGTGTATAGAAACCCTACCGACTTCTGTTTATTGATCTTGTATCCTGCTACTCTTCCGTATTCCTCTATTGCTGTAAGTATTCCAACTGTGGAGTTTTGGGGGTCTTCAATGTATAGGATCGTGTCATCTGCAAATAACGATAGTTTCACCTACTCCTCTCCCAACTGGATCCCTTTGATGTCCTTCCGCTGTCTTATGTTGTTAGCCAGAACCTCCAAAACGATATTGAATAGAAGAGGGGACAGGGGGTATCCTTGTCTTGTACCCTTTTTCAGTGGTATTGTTCTTGTCTTTTCTCCATTGACTATGATGTTGGCTGTTGGTCTTTCATAGATAGCTTGCATGAGCTTGAGGAACTTACCTTCCAATCCTATCTTCATGAGTGTTTTGATTAGGAATGGATGCTGGATGTTGTCAAGTGCTTTTTCCGCATCTATGGATATTATCATATGGTTTTTATCCTTTTTCTTCTCGATGTGGTGTATGATATTGATGGATTTTCGGATGTTAAACCATCCCTGCATCGCTGGGATGAATCCTACTTGGTCGTGGTGAATGATATGTTTGATGTTCCTTTGTATTCTATTGGCCAATATTTTGTTAAGGATTTTTGCATCTATGTTCATTAGAGATATTGGTCTATAATTCTCTACACCTGTGGGGTCTTTTCCCTGTTTGGGTATCAAAGTAATGCTGGCTTCGTAAAATGAGTTTGGGAGCTTGCCGTTCTTTTCTATGTTATGGAATACTTTGTGGAGGATCGGTGTCAGCTCTTCCCTGAATGTTTGGTAAAATTCTGCTGTGTAGCCATCTGGCCCTGGGGCCTTTTTCCTTGGTAGGTTTTTGATGACACTCTCTATTTCTTCCTTCGCTATGGGTTTGTTGAGGTTCTTGATCTCTGTCTCAGATAATCTAGGGAGAGATTGTTTTTCTAAATATTTATCCATGTCTTCCAGGTTTCTGAATTCATTAGAATACAAACCTTCATAGTACTTTGTGATTATCCTTTTTATCTCATTGGGGTCTGTTGTTATTGCCCCCGATTCATCCCTCATCCTGGCTATTGATGATTGTTCCTTTCTATCTTTGGTAAGCTTTGCCAGGGGAGTGTCAATTTTATTAATTCGTTCATAAAACCTGCTTCTAGTTGCGTTAATCCTTTGCATTGTTCTTTTGTCTTCCCACTGGTTTAACTCCGCCCTGATTTTTATTATTTCTTTTCTCTTGCTATTGGAGGGGTAGTTCTGTTGACTCTGTTCTAGTTGTTGGAGGTTTTGTGTTAACATATCTGTCATACGCCTTTCTTCTTTTTTCATGTATGCATTCAGTGATATCAAGCTACCTCTGATAACTGCCTTTGCAGTGTCCCATAAGTTTTGATATGTTGTATGCTCGTTCTCATTAGTTTCTAGAAATTTCCTGATATCCTCTCTGATCTGGACCTTAACCCATTCATGTCGCAGGAGATCGTTGTTTATTCTCCAATTGGTGGCCCTTGCTTTTCTGGGTGCCCTTCTATTAATCTCCAGCTTTATGGCATGGTAGTCTGAGAAAGACGTCTGGATAATATCTATGTGTTTGAATTTACTCAGGCTGGCCTTGTGCCCCAGCATGTGATCTATTCTTGAGAAAGATCCGTGTGGATTGGAGAAGAATGTGAAACCTTTTGCTTTTGGATGAAAGGCTCTATAGATGTCTATCAGGCCCTGTTGCCCAATTACATTGTTTAGCTCTCTGGCCTCTTTGCTGAGCTTCTTTCCCTGTGACCTGTCTTTCTCTGATAGTGGAGTGTTGAAGTCCCCCACTATTATTGTTGTTTCCGTGATTTCTTCTGTCATTTTTTTAATAGTTTGTTTGACGAAATTTGCCGCACCATTATTAGGTGCGTAAATATTCAGTATGCTTATTGCTTCCTGGTTTACTGAGCCTTTGAGCATTATGTAATGTCCCTCTTTGTCTCTTTTTATGTTTTGGATCTTGAGATCCATTTTGTCGGAGATTAAGATAGCCACTCCTGCCTTCTTGGAGTTACCATTTGCTTGGTAAACTTTCTGCCAGCCCTTTATTCTCAGCATATGCTTGTCTGCTTGCTTAAGGTGTGTCTCTTGCAGGCAGCAGATTGATGGGTTATGTTTTCTAATCCAATCCTCCAGCCTCTTTCTTTTAACATATGAATTGAGCCCATTTGTATTCAAAGTGATTATTACAATCTCTGGCTTCATGGTTGCCATATTCTGTTTTGTGTTTTGGGTCTTTGCCTATCTTCCTTCATATCAGTGTACTGCGTTTGAGTGGAGGGTTTCTATCCTGTCCTCTTTTCCATCTGAGACCGTGTTGTCCTGGTACGTGTTGCTGGCATGTTGGCTTCTAGCTGGAGATGGGCTATATGGTGGTCTCCTGGTGGTTCTAGTTGGAGCTTGATCTTCTGGCCATAGTGAGTCAGCCAGTATGTTCTGCAGGGTCGGGTGACTTGCAGTATATTTTTTGAGTTCTTCCTTGTCCTGGAAGACCCTTATCTTACCCTCTATCTTAATGGATAACTTGGCAGGGTATAGGATTCTGGGGGAGGCATTTTCATCTTTCAGTTTTTGGAAGATGTTGCTCCATTCTCTCCTCCTCTTCATGGTTTCTACTGATAAGTCTGAGCATAACCTTACCTGCGCTCCTTTGTATGTGACTGTCTTCCTTTCTCTTGATGCTCGTAGAATTTTCTCTTTTTCCTCTAAGTTGGATAATTTTACAATTATATGCCTTGGCGTGTTCTTCTTGGTGTTTAGCTTAGCCGGCGTCCTCTCTGCTTCCTGTATGAGAGTCGGATTCTCCTTTGTTAGGTTGGGGAAATTTTCTTCCAGGAATTCCTTTGCTATCTTGGCGGTCGATTTGTGTGTTATGCTGTGTTCCGGTAGACCGATTATTCGAATATTATTCCTCTTCATAGCATCTGTCATTGATCTCAGGCTGTCTTCTGTTTCTTTAATTTTCCTATCTGATTGTTTTTCTCGCTTGCTTCGTTTGGTTTGAGCGTCCTCGAGTTCACTGATACGGTTCTCAGCCTCCTCATGCCTAGATATAGCTTCTGTGACCTTTTGTGTGGCCTCTGCTACCTCCTCTGTTAGTTTCTGCAGTTCCTTTTGGTGGATAGTATTCATCCCCTCTATTGTGGACTTCATCCCCTCTATTGTGCATTTCATCCCTTCTATCGTTGCATCCTTATTTTGGTTTGCTTCTCTTAGCTCCTGTATTACTGCAAGCAGAGTTCTGAAGATTTCCTTTTGTGGCTGATCTATATCTGTTTCTTCTATGAGTGACGTTAGGTCTGTTAAAGTGCCTCGTTTTTCTGATTTTTTTTGTTGGGAGTGATGTGGTCTGTTGATTTTTCCTTGATCCTTTAATAGGCCCCATGCTTCTGGGAGACAGGAGTAACCTTATTGTGTGGAGGCTCAGGCCACTGTGCCGTCTCCTGGGGTGGCTGGGGCGGGCTGCGGCAGGCTTAGGGCTGGCACTGGGGACCCAACAGGGCCCCAGGTGGTGAGAGCTGGCTGGAGCTCACTGATGGCTCCTCAGAGACTGCAAAGCCGAGACCCAGGCTCCACTGCAGGTGGAGTGTTTGATCTGCCCGGGCTGTGAGCGGGCGCGGGGAGGCCCCTTGGATAGCTGCGCAGGCAGCTGCGGGACACTGCAGGGAACAATGGTGTTCGCTCTCCGCCCTTTTGGCGCAAGACCGCAGGTGGTAATGGCGCCGGCAAAGGAGGCTTGGCGCGAAACCGCAGGGGGCAATGGCGCCCTTCCTCTGCTCAGGCTCAGAGTCACTGCCGCCGGGGTCCCCGCAGCACCCTGGGGAGGGCACCTACTCTTGTGCCTTGCGCAGGGAGGGGCCCTTGGTGGGCAGACTCAGCAGCACGGGGCGCAGCGCTCCACGGAAGCTCAGGGTCCAGAACAGGCACGGGTTGGGCTATGGCTCCCGTCAGAGGGAAGTGCTCAGCGCAGGGTCCCCGCCAGGAGTGGAGCTGGCGCTAGGCTGCCAGGGGCTGGCGGGGGCGGGCGGGGGTGAGAGGCCAGCGCACTGAGGGCAGGTGGAGAGGTCCGCGGCAGCGGTGCGGGTGGATGGTCCCCCGTGGGGGTCGCCAGACAACCCGCGGGTCCGCTCCCCTGAGCTTGGATGAATGGAGGGAGGGACGTGGGCCCGAGGGCAGATCGCTGCCCTGTGGGGAGAGGGGAACTGCGGGAGAGGAAAGCTTCTCTCCCAGTGGGGATCCGCAATAGGGAGTGGGGAATGGGCCGCTGGAGTAGGCAGGGCAGGCAAGCGGCTCTGGGCTGGCGTCGGGTTTGGGGATGGAGCCTAAGCCGGTCGCCAGTGAGCTCACGGCAGCTTAGTGGCCAGAGATGTCCCACTAGTCCGGTCCTCTTTCACCTAGACCCCTGCTCCGGACAAATACGTGGGGTAGGACTGGGGTGCTGTCCCAGGGGGATATTTCACTCACCAGACTCTTACTATTCAGCTACCTGGTCGCCAATCCCGCTTTGTTTGGAGGAGCTCTCAGAGTATGTGGGTGTCCCTGTAGGCCATCTTCCCCCTCTGGAATGTGATTTAATGTACTACAGAGGGCACACTTTGGCCTCAGGAGGAGTGTTTCGCCAGTACCTGCTTCACAGCCCTGAGATTGCCCAGGCATTTGCCACATTTTCTTGTCTTCCCACCATTTATCCACCATTAGGCCTTTTTCCCTAAGTTAGTCAAGTGTCAGTTTCTGTCACTTGTGATCATGACCCTCCCTCCCGCCCAGGTCACAAATTTAAACTGATACAGGCGGTTTCTTTAATGGGCACTATGTTATCCTGACTAGAAAGCATTGCTAAGGAGGGAGGATGAATCAGTGAGAACCCGCTTGCTTCATCTAGCTTCGGGGCAGTCCACAGAGGATTGATCCCTGAGCCACTAACGAATTTTGCAACTGTCACAGAACAATGCAAATAAGTAAGATCCACATCTGCTGAACACCATCATGAGGTCAAACTGTGTTAAATAAATGCCTGTTTCAAGGAGCGAGTAAATCCTAAGGTAAGGAGTGACAGGGCTTTGTTGGCATAAACCCAGCAAGGCATTATGGGTCGGATGTTAATGAACTCATGCTCCTGGGCCTCACAGAGCCCCAGCTCAACTGCTTCAGCTTGTTGACAAACTGAACTCAGGGTACCCGGAGAGAGCACTACCATTTTGATGAACAGGGTTGGTTGGGGATGATGCTTCCTAACTTGCATTTTAATATAAATTTGATGCTTCATCTGAGCAATGTGGAAAGAGCATTCAGATAAAAGAGAGGGACAAACATCAAGTGACCAGAGGATGAAACTTCTATCTAATCTGTGCCCACTGGAATTGCTTTGTGGGAAGGTATTTTTTGGGGGTGTGGGGTTGTTCCCCTACCCTGCTCCAAGCCTTCCTCCTCATGCCCACCCCCACCCCAGCATACATCCTACTGGGAGAATGTCTCTGAATAATGAAGTTTTAATAAATGAAGCTTTAATGAGCCTGATAGTCTGCCTAAGACCCCTTCAAACTGTAGTCTTTCATTTGTATTCTTCCTTCCTTTTTGAAGAAATGAACCTGATGGCACGTAATATGTTTCCTTTCCAGGATGAGCTGATAGAGCCTCTCGCTGCTGCAGTGGGAGGTGAAACATTAAAAGGCCCTCTGTGGCCATGAGACATGCCGACTCTCCAAGAGACACTGGGCAGGTTTGCTGAAGCTCCTCAGAATTGACTAGTGGCCCTGGTCCACCCATCTCAACCAACCCAGTCTTCATTTGCACTGCATGCCCTCTCTGAGCTCCAACTGGATGCTTCATTTGAGGATGACAAAGCCTCTATTGTCTGAGAAGATGCGCAGACATGTGAACTAATCAATGCTCCCCCTGTCCCCGGGGAGTGTGACATTCTCCCATCATGACCCACCAGCTTCCCTGGAAATTCCTGTCTTAACTCAGGCACTTAATATCAATGGTGTCTCTGCTTCCTTCCTTCTTGCACACACCCCCCCCCCCCAGGCATTAACTGTCATCCTTCCTCTCCCTAAAATATACTTTGAATCTATTCACTTCATGCCATCCCTACTGCCCCAAGGTGTGTCTTGCATTGACTATGAAACTAGATTCTGTATCCATTTTCCAGGGCTGTCAAAACAAAGCATCGTAAATCAGGTGGCTTTTAAGAGCAGTCCACCACCTGTCTATCAGTTCGTGGTGCAGTGTTAGCTAGAGTGTTGCTGTGAAATTGGAAGCCGTGCCACCGATATGACAAACCCCAGAAGGGTCAGCAATGATGGTCAGGCTTCAGTGGAACCTCGAGCCCTGTGGTGCTCAACCTTCCTTTAATACAATTCCTCATGTTGTGGTGACCCCCAAACATAAAATCATTTTCCTTGCTACTTCATAACTATAATTTTGCTACTGCCATGAATCGGGTGACTCGTGTTAAAAGGTCGCTGGACCCCAAAAGGGGTCACAACCCACAGATTGAGAACCACTGCTCTAGCCTAAGGCAGACTAGGAAGAAAGACCTGGTGATCTACATCCAAATATTAACAAATGAAAGCCTTATGGGTCACAACAAAATATGGTCCTATAGAGTGCTGGAAGATGAGCCACTGACCTGCACACAACAGCTACAAAAATAGACTCAAACACACCAACAAAGGCCTGCTGAAGTCCAAAGCCGTAACAAACCCACTGCCCTCAAGTCCATGCCAACTCATAGCGGCCCTATAGGACAGGGGCGAACTGTGTATTAGTCTGGTATGCTAGAGAAAACTCGAGGGAGACTCATGTGTATGACAGAGAGTTGGTGGTTTTTAAAAATCATTTCCCTATTATTTAATCATTATATTAGGGATTCATACAACTCTTATCACAATCCATCCATCCATCCATTATAAAGCACATTTATACATTCATTGCCCTCATCATTGTCAAAACATTTGCTCTCCACATAAGCCCCTGCACCTGCTCCTCGTTTTTCTCCTCTCTCCCCACTCCCCCCTCCTTATGAACCCTTGATAATTTTATTGGGGGCTCATACAACTCTTATCAGTCATTCCATCCATCCATCCATCCATCCATCCATCCATCCATCCATCCACCCATTGTGTGTCAAGTACAGTTGTACATGTGCTGCCCTCATCATTCTCAAAACATTTGCTTTCTACTTGAGCCCTTGGTATCAGCTCCTCATTTCCCCACTTCCATCCTCCCCCCCCCCTCATAAATTCTTGATAATATATAAATTATTTTGTCATCTCTTACACATCAAACATCTCACTTCCCCCACTTTTCTGTTGTCCATCCCCCAGGGCAGAGGTTTTATGTAGATCCTTGTAATCGGTTCACCCTTTCTACCCCACCTTCCCTCCACCCTCCTGGTATTGCCAATCTCACCACTGGTCCTGAAGGGATCATCTGTCGTGGATTCCCTGTGTTTCCAGCTCCTGTCTGTACCAGAGTACATGTTCTGGTCTAATTCTACCTTATAAATCCAGAGAGAGAGTTTTATATCAAACAGTAATTGTACATTGAACAAACGTCCCAGCCCAGTGCAGATCAAATCCATAAGTCTGATATTAGCCCATATGTCTCATACCAATCTATAAATTCCTTTTCAGACCCATAAAACATGTGCAGTGATGCTGAATGTAGGATAATCACAGGCCAATGGGTGGAAAGTCTTGTGGATCCAGTGGCATTGTAAGCATCTCAGTGCTGGCAGCGATCTCTCTGAGGCTTCTTTGGCTTCAGAGGTCTGGTCGCATCCATTTGGCTTGCCTTCTGCAATGTCTCCCAAGGAGTAGCAGAGAGAGAGAGAGAGAGAGAGAGAGAGAGAGAGAGAGAGAGAGAGAGAGAGAGAGAGAGAGAGAGAGGTGTCTTCCACCTCCAAGGAGGAAGTAGCAGATTTCTCAGAGTTCTCAGGAGAAGGCTATGCCCACATAAAAATCTCACTGACTATCTCCAGATTGGCAGCCTAGACTCCACGCCTACACTCCTAATCCTTAACTTGACACAAGATTAGGTGACTACCACAGGCTCCTAATCCATAACAAGCCCATTTATTTTTTCCCTGCATACCGACACCAATCCAATACCCAAAGCTTTACCCAATGGGTGGAGATCTACTTCTAAAACATGAATATAGAAAAATCGCTTTCGCTTGAAGGCTCTCAAGGAAATGCTCACTGAAAACTCCATTCCTATTATCTCACCTCCCCCAAATTAGTCTTCTTCTGGGCTTTCAGTCACACCAAGATCTCTCCTGCCCCAAGGCCTTTACATGCACTGTCACCTCTTCCAAGCCCTGAAGTGCCAAGTTCAAAGTTTCAGTTAATCTCCCTGATCCTGAATTTTAAGAACTGTGTGTGTGGGAGGGAAGGGGTTGGGCTGTTTGTTGAACTGCTGGGTTTTGGAGCCATTTGTTATGCAACCTCATTTTGTCAATGACTGGTTAATTAATGCAGCATTCATTTGCCCTTCTTCCACTCACAGCACATGGCTTGTATCTTTGGGATCACTCTTCCACCATGCTCCATCTCCATGCTTCTGCTGGCATTGACCCAATCTGCCAGTTCCAGGCCTGGCTAGTCAGGGCATGACTTTCCTCTGTCCAAAGGGACTGGGTCAGACTCAGTATGTGACTCATGCTAGGTTAATGATATCTAACCCTAAAAAATTCCCCAGAAATAATTGCCCCATTGCCAATGAGTCCATTTTGAATCATAGAAGGTCCCTGTGGGGTTTCTCAGACTGTAAATATTTATGTGAGCAGAAAGTTCCATCTTTTTCCCTATGAGGTAGCTGGTAGGGTAGCACTGCCAACCTTGCAGCCAGCAATCCAATGCTTACCTGATAGTACCACCAATGATTAGAAAGGAAAAGAGCCTCTCTCTAATAGAATTCCTGAGCTTCTAGATAAAACTAAAGCTGTCATCAGGAAGCCTGCGTGAAACTCAAAAGGAAACAGCACTGAAAGGAAAAGGTTCAAACTCTGATGGTATCAACTGAGTGCCAGAACCCAGCTATTTCTGATGCTCTGTCTCCAGACTTACAAATTCCATAAACCTACCCATTAATTTCTTCTCCTGCTCCTTCCCTTCTCACGACCCAAGGTACTTTGACTTAGCTTTGAAGGCACTCACAACTTCACGGGTTCTGCCTTGCACAGGTGACTGCTTGCTTCCAGTTCAGTCCTGACATTGTCCCTATCTTTAGCCATGTTAGGCTTGGGTCCTAGAGCTTTCCTTTGCTTGTCTCCCTATTGCTCTTGTCCTATGAAGTCTGTGGCTTTATCTATAAGTCTAAGTCCTGCCCTTTCGCTTTCGTAGAAATCTGTCTCTGTATCTTGGCTCGTGGCAGGTTGTGTCCTTCAAAGATGACTGTCCTAATGTTTCACATCGTACATTCTCTCTCAAGATGAGTTTGTTTTCACTTTTCCAGAAACAGGGCCTGCTTTCCCTCTTCCTTGCATCTTGGCAGGCCTTTGACTATGGCAGAAGTGTTGCTCTGTGACTTCCACCTGGTCGTATTGGGTTGTTCACCATTGGGACCCTGTCAGGATATTGCAAGGAAGACCAGGCCAAATGAAAATGTCACATATAGGGTTCTTCTTGAACTCCAACCAATAGAAGTATCAGTCGTGTGAGGGAGTGAGTCTTAAGAGAGCTGCAGCCTCTGTCCTTTGAGCTACCCCAGCTAATGCTTGATGAAGCCAAAACTAGTGTCCTCACTGAGCTCTGCCCAGATTGCAGATTTGTGAGCAAAATTGATATTATTATCATTACTTTAAGATGTTATTTGTGGGGATACTTTCTGTTAGCAGCAGATCATCAGAATACTGCCTAATCAGACTGCATTGCCAGTTTTACTCTCTCTCCCCATATATATATATATGGATATATATATATAGATAGATAGATATAGATATATAGATATCCTCCACACATGTGTCAGTTGGTTGTACTATAATGGTTTGTGTATTGTTATGATGCTGGAAGCTCTGTTCCCTGAATTTCAAATAACAGCAGGATTGCCCATGGTGGACCGGTTCCAGTGAAGCTTCTAGACTAAGACAGACAAGGAAGAGGGGCCTGCCAGTCCGCTTCAAAAAATTACTGAAAGAAAACCTTATGGATCACAAGAGAACACTGACTGACTAATGTGTTTTGGACACACTATCAGTGGACAATTGCTAGAGGAAGACATCATATTTGATGAAATAGAGGGACATGGAAGATCCTTATTGAGGCAGATTGACCTAATCGCTGCAACAATGGACTTCAACATTCAGGAATGTGTGACAATTGTGCAAGATCAGACAGCACTCCATTCCATTTCATATAAGGTCTCCATGGATCACAGTAGACTTGATGGCACTCTCTATGTGTTGTCTTCAGTGACTTCCCATAGAGGTGCTCTGCCTGGCAGCCTCTATTCTTCATGCTTCCAAATGGGGAGCACAACAAGTCCATAGTCACTGATATTCCCCTCAATCCCCAGGTCAAGTAAGGAGGCATGAAGCTAGCTAGGTTGTTCTCTTTGCCTTGTCTCTCTTCCTTTTCCCCTCCTCCAACAGGGCTAGAGGGGGTAAATACTTACCTTGCAGTTTCGAAGAGAATTTCTCCCACACCAAAATCTTCTTTCTCAAAAGGCACATACATGCTTTTCTCCTTGTTTTGAATTAAAATGGCAGATGGGATGGTAGGAAAGAAGATGAACTAGTCTAACAGAATGGCCAAACAGATTTACCTTCCACATAAGAATGCAAATAACTCCTCAATCTTGTTATAGAGTCATGATATGATGAGCTCCATCAAAGCAGAGTAGAACACCACGGAGGTCAGACCAGAAAGACCATATTGAGTTGGTTTTGTATGAGAGATTCTAGTTGCTAATTATACTTTTTATAACAGACAGATGGCAGGTATAGAAGTCCAGACTTAAAATGTCTTTATCTAATTGCCTGCCTAAATATATATTTGCAATATGGTCTTCAAAGGGAATACTTTCTTTACCTTAAATTCCATTTCTTTTTCCGCTCTTTTATGTAATTTTATTGAAGTATCATTGATGTACAATAAACCATAGTGTGTTTTGCTCTTTGAGGTTTTTAAAAAGAATCATTTTATTGGGGGCTCCTACAACTCTTATCACAATCTATACATACATCCACTGTGTACATTTGTTGCCATCATCATTCTCAAAACATTTGCTTTCTACTTGAGCCCTTGGTAGTAGCTCCTCATTTCCCCTCCTTCCCCCTCCCCCTCCCTCATGGATCCTTGATAATTTATAAATTATTATTCTGTCCTATCTTACACTGTCTGACATCTACCTTCACCCACTTTTTGTTGTCCCTCCCTCATGGAGGAGGTTATATGTAGATCCTTGTAATCAGATCCCTCTTTCTACCCCACCTTTCCTCCACCCTCCTGTTATTGCTACTCTCAGCACTGGTCCTGAAGGGGTCATCTGTCCTGGTTTCCCTGTGTTTCCAGTTCCTATATGGACCAGTGTATATTCTCTGGTCTAGCCAGGTTTGTAAGGTAGAATTGGGATCATGATAGTGGGCGCAGTAGAATTTAGGAACGAGAGGAAAGTTATATGTTTCATCGTTGCTACACTGCATCCTGACTGGCTCATCTCCTCCCAGCGACCCTTCTGTAAGGGGTTGTCCAGTTGCCTACAGATAGATTTTGGATCCCCTAACTGTACCCCCCTTCATTCACAATGATATGATTTTTTTGTTCTTTCATGCCTGATACCTGATCCCTTCTACATCTTGTGATCACACAGGCTGGTGTTCTTCTTTCATGTGCACTTTATTGGTTCTGAGTTAGATGGCCACTTGTTAACCTTCCAGTCTTTAAAACCCTAGACTCTTTATCTTTTGATAGCTAGGCTCCATAACCTTTCTTCACCTCATTTGTTTATACACCCACCTTTTGTCCTGAGTGATTGTGTCGGGAAGGTGACCATCATGGAATACCAGTTCCTTAAATTCCATATCTATAGGCTTAAGTCTTACCCACAGGAAGCCTACTTTTATTTTATCCCTTGTACAAAATCTTGCAATAATTTTCTCTTTTTGGGTAAGTCCATCCTCAATCACTTATCCTTTAACATTTACAAGAATTTATCTGTAACCAACCCCATTTACATAGTCTCATTCATGCTATTTCCACAATAATTGCTAATAACCCTATTTTTTAGAATTGGCAGAAAGCATCAGCATCAATATCCCATTGCCACTGAGTTGATTTCAACTCATGGGTACCCTATAGGACAGAATAGTATTGCCTCATGGGTTTCCAAGGCTGAAAAAAAATCTCTTTATTGTGAGATGGGAGAAAGTTTACAGAATACATCCGTTTTCCATTTGACAGTTCACACATATTTTGCTTCATGATATTGACTGCAGTCTGCTCAACGTAATATCACTATCGCACTTCCTCCTTGTATTTCCTGTTTCCATTCCCCCTTCTTTCCTGACCCTTCTGAACTTTATCTTTGAATAAATTATATCCTTTTGATTCAAATAGTTGATTAGTGTTACTTTTTACCTTATACATCTACCTATTGTTTGGCTGAAGATTGAGCCAAGGGAGTGAGTTCCGTTCCAGATCTGAAGGTGCCTAAGGACAACAGTCTTGTGGGTTCCAAGAATCTCTCTCTGAGCAATACCCCTGAACTTTTAAAATAAGTTTAAACTTTGTTGCACATATTTCTCCTATCCTATCCCAAAATTCCAAAGCAAACTAATTATCATTGTGTTGAAGCTGACTCATAGAGACCCTACAAGATAGAATAGAACTTCATTCTTTGATTTTCCAAGGCTTAAATCTTTACCAGAGCAGACAAACTCATATTTCTCACATGGAGCAACAGATAGGTTAGAACCACTTACTTTGTGGTTAGGAGCTCAATGAGGAGTCCACTCTGCCATTAGAGCTCATCTAGAATGCTATCCAGGATTCCCTAATGCTATCCCTCTCAGATCAGTTGGTAGTGGTAATGAATGTAAATCTTAAGGGGGTCAGACTGCCACATCGTAACTCTTCCTTGGGGAAGATGGTGGGTTTGAACTGCTGATTGATTAGCCCTTAAGTGCTTAATTACTGCCTCACCAGGGTTCTCCTTAACATCAGAACAGTGGACACTTATTGGTTTATCTTGCTGGTCTCTGTTCCCTAAAAATTGCACTTCATCCACAGGGTTTTCTTCCACAACACACAGCTGCTAGTGTTTTTGGTTTGTTTTTCCACATGACTTCACTTTCCTGGTCAAAACTGATTTGTCCAGGGCTAAACACACAATGAAAACATAGCCATATATGCACACTACAAAATTTGAAGTGAGACAGCAAGCTATTTGTTGAGTTTTTTGAATGACAGAAGTCTAAAAGGCAGTGTTATGATACAGGAAACAGTGAGTTTTGATGTCCAGGATCTATGCTGGGGGCCCAGTTGGCACTCCGAATGACTATTCAAAGTGATGGTATGAATTCTCCTCTTCCATGACCTACACATATAATAGATATAACCACTAAGTCCATAATTTGACAAATGTCTTGTGTGATTGAGTTTGGGTTCCCCATAGGATTCGAACCTGAGACAAAGGTTTTAATTAAGCCATTTTGGGGGAGATATCAATAAGGAAATGGGAAATAGAAAAGGGAAAGAAGGCAGCCAATGAAAAGTACATTATCAAACAATTTAAAACTGTGAGCAACTGGAAGTCAATCTTACTGGAGACACTGTAGAAAATCCACTAGTTATTCTGCCCAGAATGTGAGGGAGTGTGGCTATTTGTCCAACAACTCCTATGGGTCATTGGTTAAGGGTTACTCCAGGAAGCAAGAATTAACTCCACAACCTCCTAAGCCATGCATGCTCCGGTACAGTGGTCTACAGAAACTAGAGAAAGCAAGAAGAGAGATGTGCTGGCCATTCGGAATTAGGCTAGCATACCAAGTTGTCAGACATGTCAGGTTCTTGCACTATCATAACTTGTGAGATATACCACTGGTATTTCAAACACAAGCATAGTTACCCGTGGTGGAAAATTTTCAGAAAAGCTTACAAGCTAAATAGACTAGAAAGAATAACCTGCCAATCTACATCTGAAAAAAATAGTGGTGTTTGTGGAGCACATTGATAGCAGTGGAATATTGTTTCATATAGTGCAGGATGATGAACCCCTCAAGTTGGAAGACACTCAAAATATAATTGGGGAAGAGCTGTCTTCTCAAAGTAGAGTTAACCTTAGTGGTATAAAGTTTTCAGGACCTATATTTGTTGATGTGGAAATGACTCAAAATGAGAAGAAACAGCAGTACTGCAATAACCACTAACAAGAAGATGGGATGCATGAAATATGGATCTAGAAAAATTGGAAGCCATGAAAAAATGGAACACATAAAGATCAAACACTCTAGGTGTTATTGAACTGAAATAGACGGGTATTGGCCATTTGGAATGTCATAATAATATGGTTTACATACCAGAGTAACAAATTTGAAAGGAATGGATGACTTTCATGTTAAAAAAGAGAATGTTTCAACATCGATTCCAATGTTCACCATTGTTAGGTGTAGGATATATTACACCTACAAGGATGAATAATTAATAAAGTTATTATTCAAATTTACACACCAACCACTAATGCTAACAATAAAGCCATTGAGGATTTTTACCAACCTTTTCAGTCTGAAATTGATGAGACATGCAATCAAGATTACTGATGACTTGAATGCAAAAATTGGACACTAAGGAGGAGGATCACTAGTTAGAAAATATGGCCATGGGGATGGAAGCCACATGGGAGATCTCATGATAGAATTTTCCAATAAGGATGGCTTATTGATTGAACATTTATTTTTCAGTGATGTAAACAGTAACCATAGACATGGATCATGTATATTGGATAGAAATACACAGGAATTAAATCAACTACATCTGTTGAAATAAACTACTATATATACTCGAGTATAACCCAAGGCAACTAATTTTACCCCCCAAAGCTGGGGTGCTTTTTCAGCATAAAAAATGTGCTGAAAAAAACTAGGCATATACTCAAGTATTTACGGTATAAAGAAGTTTAATATCATCAGTCACGAGACTGGAGACCAACTGTGGAACAAACCATCAATGGCAAATTCAACTCGAATTCAAATAAAATTAAAACAAGTCCCCAAGAGTCAAAGTATGAATTTGAGTATATCTCATCTAAATTAGAGGATACTTCAAGAAGAAAGTTGACACAGTGAACACAATTCACCTGAGATGATACGAGTTCTGCAATAATATCAAGAACATCATAAATAAAGAAATTCAAAGATAATTAAAAAGATAGAAACTAATGAAAAGACAAAATGGATGTCACCTTGAATGTGGAGTAGCTGAAGCCAATGAAAGAAATGATGAAGTACGAAAAAGATAGAGAGAGAAATATAGAAATAATTGATGAAGTAAAGACGCTGAATAAAGAAGCTGAACATAAAATTTCAAAGGGGAATTCAAAAAGATGGAATAAAGAATTATATGAAAAGGTGCAAAGACCTGGAATTAGGACAGCAAAAATGAAAAGCATGTGCATTTCACTAGCTGAAAAAATGGAAGAGAAATTCAAAATACAGAATTACACAGATAGCATCAAAAGAAGATGAAAGGTATTCACTGACCACATGAAGCCCAGGCTCCACAGCGCTGAGTCCAGAAGACCAAGATAGCATAGGGTTCTCACTGCAGATTGCTCTGGAAGTGCTCACAGTAGTAGGCCCTGGATCAACTGGGGAAAATGTAGAACTCAAAATAAGAAGACTAACCTTAGGATATGATTGGCACTAGTGGAATTCCCATTTGACACCTGACCTCACCTCCATGGCTCAACTTTCAGCCCCCAAATAGGAGACCTATACTGTCAACGATGTACAATTCAGAGCCCAGAATTTGTCAGGGAGTTACTCAGAAGGCAGGAAGGAATGGGAATGAAAGACCAATGGAAACGGCAAACAAAGGGAGGGAATAGGAAAAGTAGTATTGCATTGCAGGTATTGCAATCAATATCATAAAACATTGCATGAATTGTAAGGAAAATCAATTTACTCTGTAGATTTTCCCTCACATGACAATCAAAACAGTGTAAAAAGAAAATAAGTCATATGACCGAGTACACTGGTAGATCTTGCTGAAGACCAATTTCCAGTGTTAAAAGATGTCACTTTGAGGAATAAGGCACAGCTGAGTCCTAGTGGTATAGTGGTTACAAACATAATGCGTCAGAACCAACCCAGTTGAAATAGTCCCTTTGAATCTTAAAATGATAAGAATGACTATGCTGACAATGACAAATTCAAAAGAATGTCTCTTTCATCCTCAAAAAGAGCATTTTTAGATCTATCTTGAAGTGCAATGCTGCTTGTGACAGAATAATATCTATCTTCATACACAAGGAAGGCCGGTTAATAGAACCATTATTCAAATTTTCTTACAAACCACTAAAGCCAATGAAGAATTGTACCAACTTCTATAGTCTGAAATTGATCACACATGTACTGAAAATGCATTAATAATTGTTGACAATTGGAATGCACACATGGAAACAAAAAGGAAGGAATAGTAATTAGAAACTATGGCTTTGGGGATCGAAAAGAAGCTGAAGACTGCATGAAAGAATTCTGCAAGAGCAATAATTTCCTCATTGCAAACACCTTTATTCAACAACAGGAGCGGCATATATACATGTGGAATACACAGGGATGGAATTGATTAAATCTGTGGGAAGACATGATAGAGAAACTCAATATCATTGAGACAAAACAAGACCAGGGGCCAACTATGTAACAGACTATCAATTACTAATATGCAAGTTCAAGTCAAACCTGAAGAAAATTAAAAGAAGAACGCAAAAGAGCCCAAATACATCCTATATTATATCTATGGTCGGCTGGGGTTTCTAGAGAAACAAACCAGTGATACTGATACATGTAGAAGAAGGAAATTCATATCAATAAAGAATTTTACATTAAGAAGTCCACACAACAAGAAACCCCAGTCCAACTCCAGCCCATAAATCAGATGCAAACTAGAGGCCCTTCCAGACTCATGAAGCTGTTGGAGGAATAGCCCAAGAAACAGGAAAACCACAGGTTGGTGGAGGCAGAGTTGGGAGAATCCAAAGTCAACAGGCAGTTGGCAGGCCACAGACAGCTCTTAGGGTCAGCATGTTTCATGGTGATTGCCATCCCAAGAAGCCAGACGTAGGGTCCAGGGTCTTTTCATCAGGAAGAAAAAGAGTGAGCCCATACTCCACAGTCTACTTATAGCTATGAAATAGGTCACACCCCCAAGGAGACTGTGACCTGCGCCTTCTGAAGATCCTGGTCAAGCTATATTGACACCAAACCTTACTATCACAATATCTCACCTGAATTTAGAGCCTATCTCAAGAATGGTTTGGACATATTGAACATTAATGATCAGCTACCAGAAGACTTGTGAAATAGCATCAAGATCATCAATCTTTTTTTTTTTGTCATGTCATCTGTGGCTATTTATTTATTTATCATAAATCATTTTATTGGGGGCTCCTCAAAAAGATCATTATAATACAGTAAAGAAAGAAAATACTACAGTGGATATCAGAGGAGACTGTGAAACTTGCTCTTGAACCTAAAGCAGCTAAAGCAAATGGAAGAAATGATGAAATAAAAGAGTTGAACAGAAAAATTTGAAAGGCCAGCTTGAGAAGATAAAGTAAAGAATTATATTGTAATGTGTAAAGACCTGGAATTAGGAAAGCAAAAGGAATGAGTACGGTCAGCATATCATATATTGAAAGAACCGAAGAAAAAATCCAAGCCTTGGATTAAAATGTTCAAGGATTATTTATCAAACTATTGAATGATGCAGGGAGAATCCAAAGAATATGGACGGAGTATACAGAGTCTCTGTACCCAAGAATTAGTTGAGGTTCTACTAGTTCAAAAGGCCAAGAGGAAGTTGAAGCTGCAATGTAAGCATTAGTGAAAAGCAAGGAAGGGATAGGAATGGAAATATTTCAACACGCTCATGCAGTGATAGTCCATGTGAAGAAATTTGGAAGATAGCTATCTGGCCAACCAACTGGAAGTGATTAATATTTGTGTCCATTCTAAAGAAATATGACGCAACAAAATCTGCATATTAATTTAAAATAACATTAATATGACATGCAAGTACAATTTTATTGACGATAACTTTAAAAGTAGTTATAGCAATATGTCAACAGGAAGCTGCCAGAAATCCAGGCTGTATTAAAAGAGGGCATGAGGCAAGGTATATCAATGCTGGTTTCAGATGGACCTTGGCTGAAAGCAGAGGATACAAGGAAAATGCTTACTTATGTACTATTGACTATGCAGAGGATTTTACTGTGTATCATAACAAACTTTGGGTAGCATATGAATACATATGAGAACAATGGGAATTCCCGTACATTTAATTGTGCTCCTGTGGTACCTGTACATAAACCAACAGGAAGTGGTTCGAATAGAACAAGGGGATACTGCGTGGTTTAAAATCAGGAGAGTGTGTGTTGTGGTTATATCCTTTCACCATATGTGTTAGACAGGGTTCTCTAGAGAAACATAACCAGGACATTTATGATTTGATAGATAGATAGAACACGAAGGAATATAACAGCTAATTAGACAAACATAGCAGTACAGAGGACTCAGTTTAACTCACTTCCATGCAACAGTAAATATGGCAGTACAGCCAGGCAGCAAACTGCAGAACTAGGTAAGGCAGCCACACACTGGTCTGGTCACCAGAGAGCAACTGAGAGATAGGAGTGGCTTGCTGAGCCATTTATCTCTTTGCCCACTAATCAAACTGCAAACTTATTAATCCCACATGTTCTTATTGGCCATGTTGGCACTATAAACCTACCTATCTATCACACTATACTTATTCAAATAATCTGAGAAGCTGCTCTGTATGAAGAAGTTGAGTCATCTGGATTGGAGGAAGAATCATTAACAATCTGTGTTATGCAGATGACCCAATCTTGCCGGCTGAAAATCAATAGGCCTTGAAGTACTTACTGATAAAGCTCATATAGTACACCTTCAGTATAAATTAGTCTTCAACACTAAGAATACAAATGTCTTCTCAACTTGACAAATATAAACACACAACATCCTTAAAAATAGAGAAATGTAGCTAAACTATTTTACTTGGACCCACAATCAATACTCACAGAAGCAGCAGTCAATAAATCAACGTATTTCATTGGAAAAATCTGTTGTAAAAGACCTCTTTAAAATGTGAAAGAGCAAATGCTTTACTCTGGGGATTAGCAAGTTATGCCTGCTTTTAGCCTTGATATTTTTAATCACCTTAGATGCATGTGAAAGGAGTCTTAATTTCAGTGTCTGGTATGGGTTGAATGACTAACAGCAAGGTTGGTGGTTCAACCCACTTGCTGCTCCACAGAAGAAAGAGGAAGCTATTTGACCCTGTAAATATTTACAGCCTTGGAAACCCTATATGGTCACTATGAATAAGAATAGACTTGATGGTAATATTTGACATATGCATGTGAAAGATGGACCATAAACAAGGAAGACTGAAGAAAATATGATGCCTTTCAAATATGATGTTGTAAATAATATTGAATATACCATGAATGCCCAGCAGAACAAAGAGGTCTGTCCCGGAAGAAGTACAGCCAGAATGTATTTTAGAAGTGAGGATGGTAAAACTCCATTTCATATATTTTGAACATGGTATCAGGAGAAATTAGTCCCTAGAAAAGGACAAAATACTTGGTAGAGCATCATCAAAAAACAGGTAAACCCGGAATGAGATGGATCAACACAGTGGCTGTAAAATTGGCTAAAATATGACCATTGTGAGGATGTCCCAGGACTAGAAAGGCATTTATTCTATTGTGCATAGGGTCACTATAAGTGGCAGTGCGTGAGATTTTGTTGATTAACAACACTGGGATATGAGCAATGTCCCCATGGCATATGCTAAACTGTCACCATGCTGGACACAGTTGATCTTTGTGGATTTAGAGGGTAATTATTTAGAGGGTTATGATTCCACTGAATTTTTTTCTGTGTATTCAAACTATTCCATCCTAAGATTCCACAGATCTATCCAAACCAAGCTCACTGCCATTGAATCAATGCTAACTCATATCGACCCTACAGGACATGGGTAAAATTGTACCTGTGAGGTTCTGAGACTGTACCTCTTTACAGAGTAGAGTCCCATCTTTCTCCCGAAGAGCAGCCGGTGATTTCAAAATACCGACCATGCAATTAGCAGCCCAATGTGTAACCAAGAACTATTCAGGGAAGCTAGAGGGAGAGCATGAAAAGAAATGAGTAGTTGAGGTGGTTGGATGCACATCCATCCCTTTGTTCTACTCTCTATGACTTTTTCTGAGTTCATTCAAACTGTAAATTAAGACACAAAATAGAATTCTACCCAACCCTGCTATATGCCTCAACAGTATCCATTTTTCTCATTCTTACTACTAATAGAAGCTCAATTTTGTTTAGGGTGATAATGTACCTACTTAAATCGCTCACTCCTAGGCTCCCTTGCAGCTATGCATGAGCATTTGACCCAGTTTGTGCCAAATATGTGTAGGTGAAAGACACTGAGTAGGACTCCCAAGAAAGTTTTTGTTGTTGTTTAAGGCAAAGCACTTGTCTGGCATAACCCATTTCATTTTTGTCCTTGGCTCTTCTGCTGTCATGCTCCCTAGTCAGAATATTGAAAGATGGGAGAGTCACATAGGTTACATGAGTTTGGCAGACCAAAAAGCATGCATTCTCCTATATGCAAGATGAGTCCCTGAGCAAATACGCCAGACCTAGGCTGCCGATTTCAAGATTTACTATTGTATAAGACAAACCCCTATGTGGTGCAAAGGGTTAACACAATTCACTGCTAAGCCAAAGATGCCTTGGAAGAAAAACCTGGCAATCTACATTTAAAAATTCAGCCCTTGAAAACCTCATGGAGCACAGTTCTACCCTGAATCATATGGGGTAACTGTAAATCAGAATCAATTCAGTGGCAACTGGTTTGGTATTTTTGGTGTTAATATAAGAAAAATGAAGCTTTTGTGATTAGACCACTAGAGTCGGTTTGTTTTTTCTCATGTAGCCAGAAGCAATTTGGACTGATAGAGAAATAATTAAAAGAATGTAGAGTTAAGTAAGCGTAATGATTATGGAACTAATCATTTAGCAATGGGCTGCTAACCACAAGGTCAGTAGTTCAAATGCACCAGTCACTCAAGGGGAGAAAAGTGAAGCTCTCTGCTTCTGTAAAGATTTACAGTCTTGGAAGCCCTATATGGGGTTGCTATAAGTTGTAATCACCTTGATAGCATTGTATTTGTTTGAGTTTGGTGACTAGTATGTAAGCTTTGAGTGGGTAGTAATAGATACTTTGAATACTATTCTTAGCACTATAGGTATTATGTCTTTTGCAAATGGATAAACGAACAAAAGCGATATTCATTTTGTGTTTTCTGTAGTTTGCCTTATTCTTCCAAGAAGATTCCTCAAGTGTTAAAACCCAGTCTTCTCTGGCATACTTGAATAAAAGAATAACTGATAGACACAGACTTGAACCCTGGCCTGTGTGATCTTGGGTGTGTCACTGTTTTTCAATCCATTTCTCATCTGTGAACTGGGGATTACACATGTAGCCCACAGGGTTGTTTTGGAGATTCAGAGTAATGTATGTGTCTTGGATTGAGTGCCCTTGCATGCCGAGCTTATTCCTCAGGCCTGGGTGCAGGGAGTCTATTTGAGATCTGATGGCAGGGAGTGGGAATAGGAAAGCAGACGCAAGACTGAGTTAGGGGGAGAAGCAATCACAATGGGAACGAGGTATTGAGGCTTTTAATGTAGGATACAGGGGCTTGATTCCCCCAGGACTTCTGAGCAACATGGGTTCTGTCCTAGAATTGCCTACCAGAAACAGGAGGCTGGGCTCTTCTTCGCCTGTAGTGGTGTTGAGCATTCCTCCTAGTACGGTGACCTCTCCTACCTTCCTGGGTTTGGCTTTCCATGCCTTTGAAAAGGCTTCGAGGCAGAAGGACATGGAGAGCTGCGTGCTGCACAGTTGTGATAAGACACCATTTCAGCAGGAGCCTGCACTTACATAGAGCCGTTCGCCACTGCTATGATGGATATCAGGAGGAGCCCTGGAAGTGCAGTGGTTACAAGTTGGTTTGCTAACTTCAAGGTCAGCAGTTCAAAACTACTAGCTCCAAGGAAGAAAGATGGGGTTTTCTATTCCAATAAAGAGTTGTAGTGTTTGAAACTCGCAGGGGGCAATTGTACACTGCCCCACAGGATCGCTATGAGTCGGTATTGACTGGAAGGCAGTGAGATGGTGTCAGAGATGGGTCAAAGGAATGTGGCATGGCAACCCTAAGAATCTGCTACAGAACCATAAAGTGCCTGGGATAGATGAGTTTATTGTGCTTGACCTTTTAAAACCATCAAACTGGCAACAGTTTAAAAGACAAACATACCAAGTGTCATTGGAGATCCGGGGAAAGCAGAGAAACACTGCTAATGATGCAGGTTTGCTGCACAGCAATCTGGCAGAGCTTAGTGAAAGCCCATTGAATGTACCCTAGGACCTAGTGAGCCCCTCCTGGGCGTACAACCAAAGAAGCGCAGTCACTGAGTTGACTTTCATTCCTCATGACCCTATCAAACAAAGCTGAATGGTCCCATGATGTTTTCAAGGTTTCTATTGGGAAGTAGACAGCCATGCCTTTATCCCACAGTGTGTGGAAGACGGCTTCAAACTACTGACCTTTGGGTTAGCAGCCAAGCACTTAATATCTCCCCCATCAAAGCTCTCTCCTGGATGTAGAAAAACAAACAAAACCCCAGTTGATTCTTCCTCATTAGCAACCCTACAAGGCACAGTAGAATTGCTGCTTTAGGTTTACAAAACTAAATTCTTACGACAGCAGACAGCCTCTCTTTGCTCCATGGAATAGCTGGTGGCTTGGAACTGCTCACCTTGGGGTTAGCAGCCCAACGCATAATTCCTGGGTATATAGGCCAAGCTTTTTATCCAATTCACAGGGCCATTGGGGCATTTTTACAAGAATGGTCACCACACTGATGCCTGCAGTAGAGAAGAGTTGGAGCCGAATTGGATGCCAATCAACAGACAACTGAAGAAGGAAACAAAAGAAAGATGATGATTGCTCATGACCAAGTGGCACACAGCAGCACATGCAATTGATATGCAGCATGGCAATAACTCTTAATGACATTGTAAGGAGTTGAAAAGGTCAGAAACTGAATGAGATTTATATTGCAGCACCATTCATGGAAGCTGAAAGCCCATTCACCAAGCAGGATGGTCTAGTGCACATGGCTGTATGCCTATAAGGACACACACACACACCAAGCACCCAGCAGGGAGTATTAGTCCGAAGAGGGGAATGGAAGTGATGTGAATGTGGAAAAGGAGGGACAAAACACAAGCAGGGCCTGACATTGATCAGGGTTCACGGTGTGCTATAAAGTAGGCATGATTAATCACTTCCGTGTACCAGAAGGCTGAGCTAGATTTTTAAAGCAAGTCAAGTGCCTGGAACACAATGGTTGTTAGCTGCTGTTGAGTCAGCCCCCAGTCCAACTCATTGTGACAACCAGCTCCCAGTGACTCCATGGGCAACATTCTCCCTGGACCTGCACCATCTCTTTGGTTGTGCATCAGATTGTGATTCACAGGGGTTTTCGTTAACTGGTTTTCAGAAGTAGAATGCCAGGCTCTTCTTCATCGCTCATCTTAGTCTGGACACATCACAGAAACGGGTTCAGTCTCATAGCCGCACCCAACCAAGCTTCCCCATTTGAGTATCATAGCAACACAGAAATCAGTTCAGTACCACAGCAATAACCAAGCATCCCCCTGACAAATGAGTGTTGGATGCACATGAGTTGCATTGTCTTGGACTCAAACCCAGATCTCCCACATGGAAAAGGAGAATTCTACAACTGCACCACCAATTTACCCTCAGAATATAATAAGTATCCAGTAAATGGTTATTAAGAATGTGGCTGCCAGGAAAATCCAGCAATTTCCTGCCAAGGCTTAACACTAATATCTTCCCCCACACACTAGAAGGCTGCAGAGGAATGACTTTCTCCATGCCAGCCCTGGTATCTAGACAAGGGACCCTAACACTGAGCCACTGAGCCCCAGCAGGCTGGGGAGCAATGTCAAATTGGATGAGGGACAATCCTGGTTGAGTTAGTTTCCCTAAGCTTGCAGGGCAGTTTAGCATGTCCACAGCTGTGTTCATAATAGCCATGCGATTACCACCGAGAGAAATTCTACATGCTTTCACACCCCATGCTAGTCGTTGCAGCCGTCGTTGAGTACAGTTCATGCTCATCACTATCTAGAACTCACGGTGATGCTGTGGGTGAGCCATTGGGCAGGTAACCTCAAGGTTGGCAGTTCAAAGGCACCAGTTGTTCTCTGAGAGGAAGGTGAGATGATCTGCTCCTGTAAAGATTTAGCCTGAGGAATTTTATATAGGGTCACAGTGAGTCAGGATCAACTCAATGGTGTGGGTTTGGTTTATTAGACCCACCATCAGATCATATTTAATGTATTTATTAACATGTATATTTGCCACAAATCCAATGTCTTTTATTTTTATCACTGCATTTCAATACAATTTGTGCCTTTGTGATTCTGTATTTCATTGGAGGTATTTGGAAATATTATTCTGGAGAGTGGGCAGGTGTTCCATAGCCTTTCCTAAATGCCAAAAGGATCCATGGGGTTGCAATGGTTAAGACCCTCTAATAGACTTTATCAAAGAGCCCTGGAGGCACAATGGTTAAGTGCTCAGCTGCTATCCAAAAGGTTGAAGGTTTGAACCCACCAGTGACTCTGTTCTTGGAAATAAAACCAGGCAACTCATTCTTGTAAAGATTACAGCATAGAGAAGCCTAGAGCAGTGGTTCTCAAACTTCCTAATGCCACAACCCTTTCATACAGTTCCTCATGTTGTGGTGACCTCCACAACCATAAAAATATTCTCATTGCTGCTTCATAACTGTAATTTTGTTACAGTCACCCTGTGCAAGGGTCCCACAGGTTGAGAACCATTGGTCTAGAGAGCTCTGCACTGATGCATTGAGTCACTATGAGTGGACTGGACTAGAAGGTTCCTAACAAAAACACCAACAATCCTTTTTTACCATGACCTTGTTAACTCAAAAAGATTAATAAGCAAATTCACAAATGAGGACATCCAGTTGCCCCTCCAAACTGGAGAAGCATGAGTTAAATGGTGACCCTGACCCCACGGTGTCCTCCAGCTGGTGCCATGCTGCCTTTATTCCTTCTGCCTCTCAGTTCTGTGGAGAAGAAGGGGAAAGGGAGGGAAAGAAAAAGAAAGAAATGAAAAGATAATTTTTCCAGCTTCTTCACATCACTGAATTGAACTTTACTTTTAGTAACAGTATTATGAAATGGAAATGGTGCTTTCACTATTTTGCTTTTAGGTGATATTCAGAGACATGGTGCTGGTAATTATTTGAGCCGGGGAGGTTAGTGTGCACATTTTCTGAATATGGTTGAGCCAGCATGCCCCCTTGCAGGCCTAGCATTTCCCTGGGCTATGAGAAGTTATAGACAGTCTACCCTCTTCTTCCTCTGACTTCGCTGCAAACCATGGACACACTGGTTCTGACTTGACCTGGCTCCAGTACAGAAAAAATTATCCTCCTTGCATAATTGTAGTGCTTGCATTGGAAGGCACCCAGAGACAAATCTCTCTTCTGGTGGCATAATGGGTTATGTGTTGGGCTATTAACTGCAATGTCAGCAGGTGGAATTCACCAGTCACTCCTTTGGAGAAAGATGAGGCTTTCTTCTCCCATAAAGAGTTATAGCCTTAGATGAGTATAAAAACTCAAAATGCATTGGCAGAGATTCCACAGAGAATAAGCCTCCATTAAATCCCCTGGGACCATTCACCAGGGATGGGATTAAACCCTGCTCACCGTCAGTACATCAGAAAGTGTATTGTTGCAGATATGATTAGGTTAAAAATTAACATCTTATCATTTGTCTTTACTCTTAACACGTTTTTCATTTGTTCTTTTTTTAATTTTCTGCTTTCCTTTTTATTGAAAAAAGTAACTAATGTCACTAAACAAGTAGAGAATTTTTTAAATGAAAATCTAATCGGTTATGTAAACTTTCACTGAAAACATAACACACTTTTATTTTTACAAAGAGTTATAGCCTTGGAAACCCAGGAAGCCGGATTATTTTCTCTCAATAGGATTGTTATGCACCCAATGGCAATGAGTGTTGTTGGATTTTGTTTCTTTATTGTTTTCTGTAGCAATGGTGGGGTATAGGGGTTATGTGTTGGGCTGCTGAACGCAATGTCTGAAATGGCAAATTTGAAATCCCCAGCCACTCCAAGGGAGAAAGATGAGGCTTTCTACTCCCCTAAAGAGTTCCAGTCTCAGAGCAGCCAGTCCACAAAGAGAACAACATGGCTGGCCCCACTATGAGACATGATGCCCCTCAGTGACCAAGGGTGATACAGGGGACAGCACTGGAGACACAGTGTGCGAATTGCACCTAACCTGATTCCACCACACCGAGGCAAAGTGTGGTGGAGTGCAGTGGAACAGCAAGGGAATGGAGTGGCAAGGTCCCCAGGGAATGCTGAAAGTGGACTTTGGGGCCAGGTTGTGGTGCCTCAACAGACTGGATTGGAAAACACTCCTATGATCCAACAAATGATCCTTGAACTAACTACAAGCTCTTCTTTCTTGATGTGTTTTGTTTTGTTCATTGTCAGTGGTTTGTTTTTGTTGGTTTGTTGTCTGGTTGTATACTGTTGCTTTGTTTTCCTCTGTCTTGTTTTCGTGCATGTTAGTGTCTCCACAGGTCTGTCTAAATAAGACAGGCTGGATGAACTATCTGGAGGAAAAACAACAGGACCGACAGTTCCGGGGGCACTTGGGATAGGGGGGATGTGCGGGGGGGCAAGGAAGTGGTGTTAACAAACACAGGGACAAGGGAACAACATGGGACTCAAAATGGTAGTGAGGGGGAAGTGGCAGGCCTGGTAGGGAATGATCAAGGGTAAGGTTACGTAAAGAAGAGGTATAGCTGTAACCCAGGTGGGGACGGAGCATAGTAGTGGGAGAGGAGGAAAGTCAAGGGAGATGGAGGAAAGAGCAAGGAGTCAAAGTGCATTTATAGAGGTCTAGACAAAGACATGTACATGCAAATATAAATATCATAAAGTTTCCTTTGTAGTGGTAGACCCCCAATCATAAAATTATATTCTTTGCTACTTCGTAACTCTCGTTTTGTAACAAGTTATGGATAGTGCCACCCTGTAAAGGGTTCCTCTAAGCCCCAAAGGGGTCATGACCCACATGGTGAGAACCGCTGCTCTAAATTTAGAGGAGTTGCTCTTAAGGTCTATTTCACCATACTCTTAGAAGCTCAAATCCATTTGTTGTTGTTGTTAGGTGCCGTCGAGTGGGTATGTCTCATAGCAACTCTACACACAATATAATGAAACGCCGTCCTGTCCTGTGACATTCTCACAGTGGTTCTCTGCTTGCGCTCATTGTTGCAGCCACTGTGCTAATGCATCTTGTTGGGGACCGCCTCTCTTTTCCTGCCCTTTCATACCAAGATTTGGGACTTCCTCTAGAGCAGTGGTTCTCAACTTTCCTAATGCCATGATATTTTCATACCGATTCTCATTTAGTGGTGAACCACCCCTCCCAACCATAAAAATGATTTCATTGCAGCTTCATAACTATAATTTTGTTACTGTTATGAGTCACGACACCCCTGTGAAATTTTCATTCCATACCCACACACAGGTGAAGATCCCCTGCTCTAAACTAAGAGGAGATTCTCTTAAGATAAAATTCAGCATACTGGTAGATGCACAAGTTCTGTTGTTATTGGTGTTAGGTACCATTGAGTGGGTTTTGGCTCATAGTAACTCTATGCACAATATAATGAAACGCTTTCCCATCCTATGCCATCCTCACAGTGGTTCTTTTGCTTGTGCTCATTGTTGCAGCCACTGTGCTAATCCAACTTTTGGGTAGCTGCCTCTTTTTTGTGGCCTTTCAATTGTACCAAGACTTGTGTCTTCCTCTAGGGCAGTGGTTGTCAAATTTCCTAATGCCATGACCCTTTCACACAGTTCCTCATGTAGTGGTGACCCCCATCATAACATTATTGTTACTTCATAACTGTAATTTTCCTACAGTTATGAATCATTTCACACCTGTGAAAGGGTCATTCGATCGCCAAAAGTGGTCGTGAACCACAGGTTAAAAACCACTGGTCTAAACTAAGAGGAGTTTCTCTTAATATCTACTTCACCCTATTGTCAGAAGCACAAATCCTATAGTTATTGTTAGATTCTGTTGTGTAGCTTTCGACGCCTAGCAACTCTAAGCACAATATGATGGAAAGGTGTCCTGTCCTGCGCCATCCTCCCAGTGGTTCTTTTGCTTGCGCGGATTGTTGCAGCCACTGTTGTATTCCATCATGCTGTGGGCTGCCTCTTTTTTCTGCCCTTCTACTGTACCCAGATCTATGTCTCCCTCTAGGGCAGAGGTTCTCAACCTTCCTAATGTCATGACTCTTTCACACCATTCCTCATGTACTAGTGACCCCCCCCCCCCAATCATAAAATTATTTTCCTTGTTACTCCATAACTATAAATTTGCTATTGTTATGAATCAGGTCACCCATGTGAAATGCTCATTGTTCCCTCCTAAGATGTCGTGACCCACAGTTAGAGAACTGTTACTCTACACTAAGAGTTTCTTTTAAAGTCTTCTTCAGCATATTGTTAGAGGCACAAATCCTGTTGTTTGGTGCCTTCGAATGGGTTTAGGCTCATGCCGACTCTATGCACCATGTAATGAAATGCTTTCCCGCCCTGTGCCTTCCATACAGTGGTTCTTTTGCTCACACTCATTTTTGCAGCCACTGTGCTTATCCATCTTGTTGGGCACTGCCCCTCTTTTCCTGCCCTTCTGTACCAAGATATGTGTCTTCCTATAGAGCAGTGGTTCTCAACTTTGCAAATGCCACAACCACTTCACACCATTCCTCGTGTAGTGGTGACATCCAACCATAAAATATTTGCATTGCTACATCATAATTGTAATTTTGCTTCTGTTATGGATCAGGCCACCCATGTGAAAGGTTCGTTAGTCTCCTCAAAGGCGTCTCGACACACAGTTGGAGTACCAATTGTCTAAACGAATAGGAGTTTCTCTTAAGGTCTACTTCAGAATATTCTTAGAAGCCCAAGTTCTTTTTATTATTGTTTGGTGCCTTTGAGTGTGTGTTGGCTCATAGCAACTGTATGCACAATATAATGAAACTCGGCCCCATCTCGTGCCATCTCACTGTGGTCCTTTGCTTGCGCTCACTGCTGCATCTCTTCCATCTTGTAGGGGCTGCCTGACTTTTGCAGCCCTTCTGCTGTACCAACATTTGTGTCTTCCTCTAGGACAATATTTCTCTACATCCTAATTCTGCAGCCCTTTCGTACAGTTCCCAATGTAGTGGTGGACCCCTAACATAAAATTATAAAATTATATTCATTGATATTTCATAACTGTACTTTTGCTACAGTTATGAATCAGGCCATCACTCTGAAGGGGTGTTTCGAAACACCCCCCACCTGAAAGTGTTCACGACCCAATGTTGAGAACCCTGCTGTAAACTAAGAAGAGTTGCTCCTGAGATTTACTTCAGCATATTGTTAAACACACAAGCCCTGTTGTTATTGTTGTTAAGTTCCCCGGAGGGGGTTTTGACTCATCGCATCTCTGCACAATGTCATGAAATGCTTCTCAGACCTGTGCCATCCTGACAGTGGTTGTTTGCTATTGCTCATTGTTGGAGCCATATTGGGGGGGGGGGCTGGCTATTTTTTGTTGCCCTTCTACTCTACCAAGATTTGTGTCTTCCTTTAGGGCAGTGGTTCTCAACCTTCCTAATGCCACAGCATTTTCATACTGTTCCTCATATAGTGCTGACTGCCAAATCATAAAATTATTTTATTGCAACTTTGTAACTCTAATTTTCTACTGTTATGACTGGGCCACCACTATGAAAGGTTCATTCATCCCCCAACAGGGCTCGTGACCCAAAAGTTGAGAACCGCTGCACTAAACTAATAGGAGTTTCTCTTAAGGTCTACTTCAGCACGTTATAAGAAACACAAGTCCTGTTGTTTTGTTGTCAGGTGCAGTCGAGTGGGTTTTCACTCATAGCAACTCTATGCTCCATATAATGTAACGCTGCTCCATCTTGTGCGATCCTCACAGTGTTTCCTTAGCTTGAGCTCATTGCTGCCGCCACTGTGCTATTCCATCTATTTGGGGGCTGACTCTATATTGCGGCCCTTCAACTGTATCAAGACTTGTGTCTTCCTGTAGGACCGTGGTTTTCAGTAATCCTAATGCCTCGACCCTTTCATACAGTGCCTCCTGTAGTAATGACCCCCCCAACCAAAAAATTATACTGTTGCTACTTCATAACTGTAATTTTGCTACTGTTACGTATCGGCCCACGCCTATGGGAGGGTCATTCGAACACCCCCAAAGGATTTACCATTCACAAGTTGAGAACGGCTGCTCTAAACTAAGAGCAGTTTCACTCAAGGTTTAGTTGAGCATATTGTTAGATGTATGATTCCTCCTGTTATTGATGTTCGGGCCGTGGAGAGGGTTTGGGCTCATAGCAACCCTGTGCACAATATAATACAGGCCTGCTCAGACTTGCATCATCCTCACAGTGGTTCTTTGCTTGCGCTCATTGTTGCAGCTACCGTGCAAATCCGTCTTGTAGGGACTTCCTCTCTTCTGCTGCCCTTCTACTGTACTTGCGTCTTCCTCTAGGACAGTGTTTCTCACCCTTCCTATTTCTACGACCTTTCCATACACTTCCCAATGTGTAGTGGTGGTCCCCAAAGCAAAAAGGTTTTTTTCTACTGTTTTTCCATAACTGTAATTTTGCAAGTCTTATGAATCTAGTCACCCTGTGAAAGGGTTGTTCAACCAAACAAAGTGGTCACAAATCACAGGCTGAGAACCGCTGTTCTAAATTAAGAGGAGTTTCTCCTGTGGTCTAGCTCAGTATATTATTACACGCACGAGTCCTGTTCTTATTGTTGTTAGGGGCTGTCGAGTGGGTTTGGCTCATAGTTGGCTCATAACAACTCTATGCACAGTATCATGAAACACTGTTCCATCCTCTAACACCCTCACACTTTTCTTTTGTTTCCGCTCATTGTTGCAGTCTCTGTGCTAATCCATCTTTTGGGGGACTGCCTCATATTTGCTGACCTTCTACTGTACCCAGATTTGTGTCTTCCTCTAGGGCAGTGGTTCTCAAACTTCCTAATGCACGACTCTCTCACACCATTCCTCATGTATTGGTGCCCCCCCCAATCATAAAATTACTTTCCTTGTTACTTTATAACTAAAATTATGCTACTGTTATGAATCAGGCCACCATGTGATATAGTCATTCTCCACCCCACCCCCCAAAAGGCATCACGACCCACAGTTTGAGAACTGCTAATCTACACTAAGAGGAGTTTCTTTTTAAGGTATGTTTCAACATATTGTTAGAAGCACAAATCCTGTTCTTGTTTTTGGATGCCTTCGAGTGGGTTTTGGCTCATACCAACTCTATGCACAATGTAATGAAACGTTGTGCTGCCCTGTGGATCCTCACAGTGGATGCTTCCTCCCCCCAACTACCATGATCCGAATTCTACCTTGCAGGGCTGGATAGGACAGAGGCTGTACACTGGTACATATGAGGGTTGGAGATACAGGGAATCCAGGGTGGATGACACCTCCAGGACCAAGGGCGTGAGGGACGATGCTGGGAGAGTGGAGGCTGAGTGGGTTGGAAAGGGGGAACTGATTACAAGGAGCCACATGTGACCTCTTCCCTGGGAGAGGGACAGCAGAGAAGGGGGGAAGGGAGACCCCGAATAGGGCAAGATATGACAAAATAACGAGGTATAAATTACCAAGGGCATATGAGGGAGGGGGGAAAAGGGAGGGAGGGGGGGGAAAAAAGAGGACCTGATGCAAGGGGCTTAAGTGGAGAGCAAATGCCTTGAGAATGATTGGGACAGGGAATGTATGGGTGTGCTTTATACAATTGATGTATGTATATGTATGGATTGTGGTAAGAGTTGTTGGAGTCCCTAATAAAATGTAAAAGAAGAAAAGAATAAAAAATGATTAGGGCAAAGACTGTACAGATGTGCTTTATACAATTGATGTATGTATATGTATGTACTGTGAAAAGAATTGTATCAGCCCCAATAAATTGTTAAAAAAAATTATGCTACTGTTATGAATCAGGCCACCATGTGATATAGTCATTCTCCACCCCACCCCCCAAAAGGCATCACGACCCACAGTTTGAGAACTGCTAATCTACACTAAGAGGAGTTTCTTTTTAAGGTATGTTTCAGCATACTGTTAGAAGCACAAATCCTGTTCTTGTTTTTGGCTGCCTTCGAGTGGGTTTTGGCTCATACCAACTCTATGCACAATATAATGAAACGTTGTCCTGCCCGTTGGATCCTCACAGTGGTTCTTCTGTTTGCGCTCATTGTTGCGGCCACTGTGGTAATCCATCTTGTTAGGGACTACCTCTCTTTTCCTGCCCTTCCGTACCAAGATTTGTGTCTTCCTCAAGAATAGTGGTGCTCAACTTTCTGAATGCCACTACTATTTCATACCAGTCCTCATGTAGTGGTGTCACCCCAACCATAAAATATTTTCATTGCTACATCATAACTGTAATTTCGCTTCTGTTATGGATCAGGCCACCCATGTGAAAGGTTCATTAGACTTCTAAAGGCACTGTGACACAGTTTGAGAACCACTAGTCTAAACTAAGGGGAGTTTCTCTTAAGGTCTACTTCAGCATATTCATCGAAGCACAGTCCTGTTGTTTTTGTTTGGTGCCTTTGAGTGTGTGCTGGCTTATAGCAACTCTATACACAATATAATGAAACGTGAGCCCGTCTCGTGCCACCCTCACTGTGGTTATTTTGCTTGTTGTCATTGTTGCAGCCATGGGCTAATCCAACTTTTGAGGGGCTCCCTCTCTTTTGCTGCCCCTCTACTGCCCTTTCATTCATTTCCTCAGGTAGTGATGAACCCCCAATCATAAAATTATTTTCATTGCTACTTCGTAACTTTAATTTTGCTACAGTTATGAATCAGGCCTCCACACTGAAAGGGTCATTTGACACCCCCCCCAAAGGGCTAGCGACCCACAGGTTGAGAACCACTGCTCTTTACTAAGAGGAGTTTCTCTTAGGATCTACAGCACCATATTATGAAAAGCATGAGTCCTACAGTGATTGTTGTTAGGTGTTGCCCAGTGGGTTTCAACTCTCAGCAACTCTACGCACAAGATAATGAAACGCTGCCCCGTCCTGTGCCATCCTCACAGTGGTTTCTTGTCTGCACTCATTGTTGCAGCCACTGTGCTAATCTATCATCTGGGGGTCTGCCTCTCATTTGCTGCCTTTCTGCTCTGCCAAGATTTCTGTCTTGCTCGAGGACAGTGGCTCTCAACCTTCCTATAATGCCACAGGCCTTATATACCACTCCTCATGTAGTGGGTACAATCCCAGTCATAAATTTATCTTCATTGCTACTTCATAACTGTAATGAAGCTACTGCTATGAATTGGGCCACCCCTGTGCAAGGGTAGTTCATCACCCTAATGGAGTCCTGACCCACAGGTTGAGAATCTCTGCTCCAAACTATGAAGAATGTCTCTTAAGATATATTTCAGCACATTGTTAGAAGCAAAAGTCCTGTTGTTATTGTATTTAGGTGCCTTCAAGTGGGTTTTGGCTCACAGCAACTCTAGGCAAAATATAACGAAACGCTACCCCATCCTCTGCATTCCTCACAGTGGTTCTTTGCTTGCGTTGGTTGTTTCAGCCACTGAGCTAATCCAACTTGGAGGGGCTGCCTCTCCTTTGCTGCCCTTCTACTCTACCAACATTTGTGTCTTCCTCTCGGACAGTGGTTCTCAATCTTCCTAATTCCACGACCCTTTCATGCAGTTCCCAATATAGTGGTGGACCCCCAGTCATACAAAATTTTCGCTGATATTTCATTACTGTAATTTTGCTAATCTTATGAATCAGGCAAGCCTTGTGAAAGGGTCATTCAACCCACTCACTCCCAAAAGGGTTCGTGATTCATAGGTTGAGAACCCTGCTCTAAACTAAGAGGAGTTTCTCTTAAGATCTACATCAGCATATTGTTAGAAGCTCAAGTCCTTTTTGTGTTGCTGTTAGTTGCCGTTGAGTGGGTTTTGACTCTCAGCAACTCTACGCACAATATAATGAAACGCTGCCCCGTTCTGTGCCGTCCTCACAGTGGTTTGTTGATGGCACTCATTGTTGCAGCCACTGAGCTATTCCATCTTGTAGGGTCTGCCTCTCACTTGCTGCCCTTCTGCAGTACCACGTTTTGTGTATTCCTCTTGGGCAGTGTTTCTGAACCTTCTTAATGGCATGGCTCCTTTATACAATTCTTAATGTTGTGGTGATCCTCCAACAGTAATTTTTTTCATTGTTACTCCATTACTGTGATTTTTCTACTGTTATGAATTGGGCAACACCTGTGAGAGGCTCGTCTGAAACCCCATAGGGGTCGCAATCCACAAGTTAAGAACCACTGCTCAAAATTTAGAGGAGTTTCTCTTAAGATCTAGTTCAGCATATTGTTAGAAGTACACGTCCTGTAGTTATTGTCGTTAAGTTCCGTCGAGTGGGTTTTGACTCTTAGCAACTCTATGCACAAAATAATGATGAAACGCTGCCTTGACCTGTGCCACCCTCACCGTGCTTGTGTGCTTGGCCTCAGTGTTGCAGCCACTGTGCTAATCCAACTTGTTGGAGACTGCCGCTCTCTTCCTTCCCATCTGTACCAAATTTGTGTCTTGCCCTAGTGAAGTGGTTCTTAACCTTCCTAATGCCACTACCCTTTCATATCGATTCTCATTTAGTGGGGACCCACAACCATAAAATTATTTTCATTGGTACTTTGTCACTGTAATTGTACTACAGTTATGAATCGGGCCACCCCTGTGAAAGGGTCATTCTACCCTCCCAAGGGGCGCGACCCACAGGTTGAGAACTGCTGCTCTAAAGTTAAAGGACTTTCTCTTAAGTCCTACTTCACCATATTGTTAGAAGCACAAGTCCTGTAGTTATTTTTGTTGAGTGCTGTTGAGTGGGTTTCTGGTCACAAGAACTCTATGCACAATATAATGAAATGCTGCCCAGTCCAATGCCATGCTCAGAGTTGTTCATTTGCTTGTGCTCATTGTTGCAGCCACTGGGCTAATCAATCTTGTAGGGGCTGCCTCTCCTTTGCTGCCCTTCTACTCTACCAAGAATTCTGTCTTCCTCTAGGGAAGTGGTTCTCAACCTTCCTAATGCCATGACTCTTTCATACCATTCCTTATGTAGTGGTGACTGCCAAATCATGAAATTATTTTCATTGCTACATCATAACTCTAATTTTTCCACTTTAATGAACGGCCCACTGCCGTGAAAGGGTCATTCGTCCCCCAAAAGGGGTCACAACCCTCAGTTTGAGGACCGCTGCGCTAAACTAATAGGAGGTTCTCTTCAGGTCTACTTAGGTACATTGTTAGAAAAACAAGTCCTGTTTTTCTTTTTTCCTGTGGGTTTTGACTCATAGCAACTCTATGTCAATATAATGAAACACTGGCCCATCTTGTGCCATCTTTGCAGTGTTTCTTTGGCTTGTGTTTATTGTTGCAGCCACTGTGCTATCCCATCTATATTGTGGCTTACTCTATTTTGTTGCCCTTCAACTGTATCAAGAATTGAGTCTTCCTCTTGGAGAGTGGTTTTCAACATTCTTACTCACGACCCTTTCATATAGTTCCTCATGTAGTCGTGACCAACCAACCATAAAATTATTTTTGTTGCTACATCCTAGCTGTAATTTTGCTACTGCTATAATTCAGGCCACTCCATGAAAGGGCTGTTTCACCCCCTAAATAGACACGACCCACAGGTCGAGAGCCGCTACTCTAAACAAAGGGGAGATTCTCTTAAGGCCTTATTCAGAATATTGTTAGAAGCACAAGTCCTGTTGTTATTGTTGTTGGGTGAAGTCGAGTGGGTTTGGCTCATAGCCACTCTCTGCACAATATAATGAAACTCTGGGGGTCTTAAAGGCTTGAAGGTAAACAGGCTGAAATCTAGCTCAGAAGCAACAAAGCCCACAGAGAAGTAGCACACAAGCCTAAGTGAACACGAAGTGTTGAAGGGATCAGGTAGCAGACACCAAAGAACAAAAACCAATACTGTGTGATCACCTTCCCCACATAAACGCTGAAGATGAATGTGTGCATAAGTAAGTGTGGTGAAAAAGGCTGATGGTGCCCGGCTATCAAGCGATATAACGTCCCGGGTCTTAAAGGCTTGAAAGTAAACAAGCAGGCCCTGAAGCAACAAAGCCCACATGGAAGCATCACACCAACATGTGTGATCATGAAGGACTGAGGGGACCAGTTTTCAAGCAACAAAGGCGGGAGGAGGGATTATATCATCGTGAATGAGGGGAGTGCATGACGGGGGACCAATGCCCACCTGTAGACAACTGGACATCCCTGGCGGAGGGGTAGTGGGAAGGAGATGAGTCACTCAGGGTTCAGTGTAGCAATAATGAAACCCACAACCTTCCTCTAGTGATTAAACACTTCCTCCCCCCACCTTTCATGCTCCCAATTCTACCTTGAAAACCTGGTTAGACCAGAAGATACACAGCGCTACAGATGGGAACTAGAAACACAGGGAATCCAGGACAGATGAACCCCCCAGGACCAGCGGTGAGAGTGGCGATACTGGGAGAAAAGTGGGTGTAGAAATGGGAAACCGATCACAAGGATCTACATATAACTTCCCCCCTGGGAGATGGGCAACAGAAGATTGGGTGAAGGGAGACGCCACGCAGTGTAAGATAAGAGAAAATAATAATTTATAAATTATTAAGGGTTCATGAAGGAAGAGGAGCAGGGTGAGAGGGGGAGAGGGGAAAGGGGAAATGAGCTGATTCCAGGAATCGAAGCGGAAAGCAAATTTTGAGAATGATGAAGGCAACGAATGTATAAGTGTGCTTTACACAATTGGGGTATGTATGGATTGTGATGAGTTGTATGAGCCCCAATAAAATGATTTTAAAAAAGAAAAAGAAAGAAGTATCTATAAATGAATGAAGGCAACATATGTACAAAATGCCTGATGCAATCAATATGGATTGCAACAAAAGTTGTAAGAGTCTCCAATAAAAGATTTTTAATAAAAATGTATATATAATAAATATTTTCCTAATCTTTATAAATGACAAATAAGAACAAAATTAAGCAGCCTGGGTTTTTTATAGGAAAAAATAATGATAAAAGAACAAATGAGAGATTCAGCAGGAAGCAATGGATAGGAAAATATTATAAGGAAAGTTTTCTCTTATATGGAATGTACATTCTCTTAAATGACAACAATCAGAATATGCCATAAGAACCTCAGACCAAATACTAGAATAAAATAGAGGAAAACATTCCCAACCCTTCAATAAAATGCTATATGCTTTCGATGATTTTCACAAAGGGTCAAATTCTTTAACAAAATATTTTGTTCATTCAAATTTTTAATTATGCATAAATTTATGTCTACTTGCATTACATCTCATAAAAAGGCATAAGAATTGTTTTTGCTCTATCTAAAACTAAATAGAAGATAGTGAAGGTGAAAAAATAGCTTTCGTGAATGTTGCTTTGAAATACAAATGGCATTGTCCTAAGGAATTATAATGATTTAATTTTAAAAAATCATTTTATTAGGGGCACATACAACTATTATCTCAATCCATACATACATCAGTTGTGTAAAGCACATCCGTACATTCATTGCCCTCATCATTCTCAAAACATCTGCTCTCCACTTAAAGCCCTGGCATCATGTCCTCATTTTTCTCCGCCCTCCCTGTTCCCCCCTCACTCATGAACCCTTGATAATTTGTCAGATCTTACATATTTTGTCTCCCTTCACCCACTTTTCCGTTGTCCATCCCCCAGGGAGGAAGTTATACGTAGATCCTTGTAACTGAGGTCTCAGAGCAGCTGGGTGTGATGCAGGGGAAGCTCTGGAAGCAGCTGCAGACACTGCGGGAGTTGGCAGCCCAACAGTGAGGGTCACTGCATCCGTGGGTACCAGAAAACTGGCTGGGGTTGCTTATTCCCCTAGATGCTACCCCTGCCTTGAAGAGAACCGTGACAGAGGCCTGTAGACATGTGTCAGGAAAAGATGAGTCCTTCACTGTTTCCTCTTCCCACAAACTTTTGAGGAGAGCCTGCAGGGCAGGGGCTCGGCTCCCTGGCTCCAGTCACCTGCCCTTCCCCACAGCCACACCCTCGCCAGCCCCAACTCCCCCTGCCCTGGGTTTGCTTCTTGAATCCAGAGGAGCAGCCTGGGCAAAGACTATGAAGAACCTTGTCCTTCAGGTAGCCCCTTTGATTGGTTCCCTTGACCTCCAGAGTGTGGACACATGCACACTAACTGTTGGGGGACTCAGGCTGTCACCACAGGGGCCAGGATCTGAAGAGGATGCTGGCACTGCAGGGCTTCCTGAGGGAAGCTGAGGACTTGCAGAGCTGGCTGAGCAGCCAGCAGCAGGTGGCCAGAGGAGAGAGGACTATGAGCACACCCTAGTGAGGAAGGGGCTAGGGGCAAGGAAGGTGCCCTGGAGCCGAAAGAAGACGGGTAGTGGAGGGGGGCTGCATGCACAAGTGGCTGATGGGGAACATCAGTCTGGACTGAGGACAGCTGTGGCTTCCTATTCCCCTCTCTGCGAAGAGGGGCAAGTTCTGTGGCTGTTCAGTCCTGCCCTGCCCAGTCACTCACTGAGTCACAGCCCACCAGCCAGGGCCCCCTGTGACCCCTCTCCTCTCTTCTCAGCTCCTCTTAACCAAGTTTGCAATGTTTCCGCACCAAGTGAAGATGGGTGGCCACCAGGGGGCAGCCTGCCCCACTAGCGGAGAGCCTGCTGGAGTGGTGGCCCAGCACTGCCCCCAGGGCCCAGCAGTGGTGAGAGGACCTACAGTGAGTACCAGCAGCCTGGAGCAGGGTTGAGTTTGGGAGGAGGTGCTGGGCATGGGATAAAGAGGCTTCCAGGGAGACCCTTGCTGTGCTGCGGCTCTGCCAAACCACTGTCTCTGGAGAGGGCCCGAGTTCAGGGAACCCAGGGCAGCCCCTGCTGTCTGCGGCCTGTGGAGGAGGCAAAGCTGGGTCGGTGGATCAGGGAGCCTGGTCACAAAGCCCACTTTGCAGGGTCACTTTCCCAAGCCACGGGCTCCCTGCACCTGCAGGGAAGATATAAGTGTGTGTATGTATGTGTATATATGTGTATATGTATATATGTATGTGTATATATGTATATATATATCATATTAAATGAAGGGGGAAGTGCAGAGTGGAGACCCAAGGCCCAAGTGTCGACCAATGGAGATCCCCTCATAGACGGGTTTAGGAGAGGAGATGGGTTAATTAGGGTGTGAGGTAGTATCGATGAAGAACACAGATTTCCCCCGGATCCTGGATGCTTCCTCCCCCCAACTACCATGATCCGAATTCTACCTTGCAGGACTGGATAGGACAGAGGCTGTACACTGGTGCATATGAGGGTTGGAGGTACAGGGAATCCAGGGTGGATGATACCTTCAGGACCAAGGGTGTGAGGGACGATGCTGGGAGAGTGGAGGGTGAGTGGGTTGGAAAGGGGGAACTGATTACAAGGATCCACATGTGACCTCTTCCCTGGGAGAGGGACAGCAGAGAAGGGGGGAAGGGAGACTCCGGATAGGGTAAGATATGACAAAATAACGATGTATAAATTACCAAGGGCATATGAGGGAGGGGGGAATGGAGAGGGAGGGGGAAAAAAAAGAGGACCTGATGCAAGGGGCTTAAGTGGAGAGCAAATGCCTTGAGAATGCTTGGGGCAGGGAATGTATGGATGTGCTTTATACAATTGATGTATGTACATGTATGGATTGTGGTAAGAGTTGTATGAGTCCCTAATAAAATGTAAAAGAAGAAAAGAGAAAAAAAAAACCCACCAAAAACCTCCATCTGCACAGTGAGGCAGTGAAGGGACAAGAGTCCCGAGTCCCTTGGCTCTCACACAAGGCCACCAAAGGCTACCTCTAAGTGGGGGTCTGGCAACGTTGTGGATGGGTGGGCAAAGCTATCAAGCGGCCCATGAGGGACTTCATTGGCCCTGGAGAACTGGGGGGGAAGGAGGGGTGGCGGGCAGAGCTGAGGCCGAGTAGACACTTGGTAAGGCTGTGGGATTGAGCGGCAGAGACATGGAGGTTTGGACATGAGTGGTGGTGGACTCAGGCCGGCTGTGATGCTGCCTCGGTACCAGGTCCCCTCACCCCGTGCTCTCCCGTGCTCTCCCAGGCTCCAGGTGCAAGACTATGCCTCCTGGGCAGCCAGTGTGCAGTGAGATTTGCAGGTGGTGGAGGAGCCCCAAGACCCCGGCAGTGGAGCCCAAAGCTTCAGTGTCCACCAAGAGCTGCGGGACAAGCGGGAGGCCCAGAAGGAACTGCACCAGTGCGCCACCCAGCGGGGACAGCAGGTGCTCCAGGCTACAGGGCCGTCCGCCGTGGAGGTCGGCTCCCCTTTCTGGCCCTCCCCCAGCCCACTGGACCACTGCACACTGGCCCCACAGGGCCAAGCACCTTTCTTTTCTATTTTTTTAATCATATTTTGGGGGGCTCATGCAATTCTTATCACAATTCATACATACATGCATTGTGTCAAGAACGTATGTACAGGCTCTTCCTCTAACTGTAGCGGCCTGAGGTGACCTGCTAAAATGGTTCGCTACTCATTTGACCCAGAAAACCCTACAAAATCCTGCAAATACAGAGGGTCGAATCTCCGGGTCCACTTCAAAAACACTCGTGAAACTGCCCAGGCCATCAAAGGCATGCACATCTGGAAAACCACCAAATACTTGAAAAACATCACTCTGCAGAAGCAGTGTGTGTCTTTCCGACGGGACAATGATGGTGTTCGTAGATGTGCCCAGGCCAAACAGTGGGGTGGAACCCAGAGTTGGTAGCCCAAAAAGAGTGCTGAATTTTTGGTTCACATGCTTAAAAATGCAGAAAGTCATGCTGAACTTAAGGGTTTAGATGTGGATTCTCAGGTCATCGAGCACATCCAGGTGAACAAAGCCCCCAAGCTGCACCACCGGACTTACAGAGCTCTTGGCTAGATTAATCCACACAGGAGCTCCCACTGCCACATTGAAATGATCCTGACTGAGAAGAAACAAATCTTTCCCAAGCCAGAAGAGGAGGTTGCACTGAAGAAAAAGATTTCCCAGAAGAAACTGAAGAAGCAAAAACTCATGGCTTGGGAATAAATTAAGCTTAAATAATAAAAGGGTTTTTTTTTAAAGAACATATGTACATTTGTTGCCATCATCATTCTCAAAACATTTGCCTTCTACTTGAGCCCTTAATATCTGCTGTTCATTTTCCCCCTCCCTCCCCACTCCCCCCTACCTCACGAAACCTTCATCATTCATAAATTAATATTATTTTATCATATGTTGCACTGTCCAAAGTCTCCCCTTTCCTTCTTCTCTGCTGTCCCTCCCCCAGGGAGGAGGCTATTTGTAGATTCTTGTAATCAATTTCCCCTTTTCACCCCACATTCTGTCCACCCTCCAGGCATCGCCACTCTCACCACTGGTCCTGAAGGAGTCATCTGTCCTGCGTTCCCTGTGTTTCCAGTTCCTATCTGTACCTATGTACACCCTCTTATCTAGCCAGATTTGTAAGGTCGAATTGGGATCATGAGAGTGGGGGGAGGAAGCATTTTAGAACTAGAGGAAAGTTATATGTTTCATCGTTGCTACCCTGCACCCTGACTGGCTCATCTCCTCCCCACAACCCTTCAGTAAAGTGTGTCCGGTTGGCTACCAATGGGCTTTGAGTCTCCACTCTGCACTCACCCACATTTTCAATGATATGATTTTTTGTTCTTTGATTCCTGATACCTCATGATCCCTTCGACAGTTCGTGGTCAAACAGGCTGGTGTGTTTCTTCCATGTGGGCTTTGTTGCTTCTGAACTAGGTGGCCACTTGTTTATCTTTGAGCCTTAAAGATCCCAGATGCTATATCTTTTGACAGCCAGGCACCATCAGCTTTCTTCACCACATTTGCTTATGCACACGTTTGTCTTCACTGATCGTATCAGGAAGGTGGGCACCCACTGATACGATTTTTAGTTCTTTGATGTCTGATAACTGGTCCCTTCTACACCTCGTGGTCAGCCAGGCTGGTGTTCTTCTTCCATGTGGGCTTTGATACTTCTCAGCTAGATGGCCGCTTATTTATCTTCAAGCCTTTAACACCCCAGACGCTATATCTTTTGATAGCCGGGCACCGTCAACTTCCTTCACCACATTTGCTTATGCACACATTTTTCTTCAGCAATCGTGTCGGGAAGGTGTGAATCCTGGAATGCCAATTTAATAGAACAACGTGCTCTTGCATTGAGTAAGTGCTTGAGTGGAGGCCCAATGTCCATCTGCTGCCTTAGTACTAAACCTATAAATATATGCACACAGATCAGTTTCCCTACACTCATATAAATATATTTACATATGTACATTCCAGTCTTTGGACCTCTATAAATACCCTTTGTCACCTAGTTCTCTCCTCTATTTCCTTTTATTTTCCTCTTGTCCCACTATCATGCTCAGCCTTCATTTGGGTTTCAGTAATTTCTCTCGGTTACCTTGCCCTTGCTGAATCCCTACCAGACCACTCACACCCTCCTTGCTACTGATTTTGGATAACTTATTGCTCCCCTGTCCCTGGGTTGTTCTGCACTACCCCTTTGCCCCCTTCTCTCCCACTCCCCTATTCCCCCGGAACTATTGGTCCCCTTGTTTTCTCCTCCAAACTATTCATGCAGTCTATCGTATCTAGATAGGTCTGTAGAGATAATAATATGCACCAAAAATCAAGTCATTGCAAGATAGGCAATGAGTGAGAACACAGCAATGACAACAAAAAGGAAACCAATTACCCATAGAAGAATAAATTAATTTTGGAAGGCAAATGCTTTGAAAATGATGAGGGCAAAGAATGTACAGATGTGCTTTATACAACTGATGTATGTATGGATTGTGATAAGAGTTGTATGAGTCGCTAATAAAATGCTTTTTTAAGAATAAAATAAAAGAAAAAAATTTTAAAGAAAGAAAAACCTATACATAGATGAAGGTCTGATTTTTAATCTCTAGGTGTGTCCTTCAGTCAGGTCCAATGGGGTACCATGCTTTGGCCCCAGAGTCTGTCCTTTGTACTACCTCAGGGGCTCTAGCTCTGCTCCCACGGTTGCTCTGCCACACATTTTTAGTGGTTTGCCTCAGTGCCATAGGATCAGTCTGGGCCAGTTCTAACCCTGAGTCTCCAGTGTTGTCCCCCTTAGGGCACTGGGCCATCAATGGACGGTGTGTCTCGTAGTGGGACCAGCCACATTGTCCACTCTGTCCATTGGCTGTTCAGAGCCGGGATATCGTCCTCCAGGCCTGATGGGCCAGGATGTGCCCCACTCTCTCTTCCTTCCCCTTCTTTGCTCCCATTTGCTCTGATCAAACATGCCCCTCTCTCCTAGATGCAGCTTCAGTGCTGTCCTCTGAAGTAAATTCTTCTGGGGGCAGGGGCAGTTGTCCACATAGCTGGTATGGGAGCCCAGCCCTCAGCCCCCTCCACTGGCTCCCTACTCCGTGCGGGCACACTGCATTCATCTGGCACTGGCTTGATATCTGGTCCATCTTTCCCTGTGGAAACACAAACAATACCCTCCCCTTGGGTGGGACAGTCAGGCACCTTTTCTCTGGAGCTTCCCTCAGCACCACCTTCGGTTGTGTCCATGCCCATGCCCAGGTCCAGGAAAGGCTATGCGCCCTGCAGGATGCTTGGGAGCAGGTCTTTCAGGCCTGGGAACGGAAGCAAGGGAGACGGCAGGCCATGCACCGCAAGCAGCTCTTCCTCAGACAGTGTGGAAGCTGGACAAGATCCTGCAGGCCCAGGAGACAGCTCCCCTCACCACACACAGACACACTGACCCCAGGACCTCCAGTCCTCCTGTAGTACCACCCCAATCCCCCTTGCTTCCTTGATCACTGGCTGCTATTCTGATACGGAGCTAGATAGTGTGTCTTCCCAAGTGGCCAAGGGGACACCTGAGCCTCAGGTCACTCAGGGCCATCTCCTCCCCACACCTGGCCCCAGCCAGCCAAGCCCTACGCGGTTTGGTTGGAAATTGATGGGGCTCCTCCCCACCTCGTCAGAAGTTGGGATGTTCCTAACGGCCCCCAGGTTGGAGTGCTCTTCTTCCTCAGGTTCCATCCCCTCCTGCTCAGCACCCACCTCCCCACCACCAGCCGCAGGCCCCTTGATGTACCCCCAGAGAGCCCAGGCTGTAAACCAAGGTTCTGGCAAATGTTGCTGTCTAGGTTTCCCTTTGAACCACCATCTGTGCCCCTGATCCCCCCCCCCCCCCACCTCTGTGTCACCTCCATGGCTGACCCAGGTATTCCAGGAAGCCAGTGCCCTGGAGGGCTCTGTGGAAGAGGTGGAGCGGCTGATCCAGAAGCATGGCACCTTCCAGAGGTGCTGAGCACACAGGAAAGGGAGGTGATGGCCGGGACGGTCATGGGCGTGACCCTGATAAGGCCGGGGTATCCAGACTGTTGGGGGCACACGGGTGAGGTGTGTATGCACACCGAACCTGTGCTGGTGGGTGAGGGATTACCAAGGAGCCAGTGGCTCCAATCCAGGGCTGGTGACCAAGCCGAGGTGCCCAAGCACCAAGAAGCACATAGGGATAGGTTAGGCCACACTCTGGGGACCACAGAGGGCATTTGATCTGCCCATATCACATGGCCCCTGCTTCCTTCTGCCCAGGAGCCTGGCCAACCCTCTACTGCAGAGCTGTTAGTGAGGGTTAGAGACTTATAGTGAGGGCTATGGGCTGTGAGTCAGCCCCAGCAGGGGTACACTCGGTACTCAGGGCTGGGTCCACCTCCCACTTCCCACCTCCCACTACGCAGGCGGCTGCGCTGAGAGAGCAGGCCAGGGTGCTGCAAGGCCCCTGGGTTCAGGGCCTGCTGGGCACGATATGAGAGCGGCCGGCTTGAGTGGAAGCCCTGGGAGAAGGTCAGCGACACAGCTTCACACCTCTCTGATTACTGCCGGCTTTCTCATGGCTGCTAGCCAGGTCAGAGGGCACCCCACCTGAACCCCATTTTACCTTTACAAGTGACCTTCAGCCCCACTAGGGGCCAAGGGGCGGCCTGCGGTGGAACGGGATGTGGAGAGTTTAATGGCTTTTCCAGGGGCAAAGCTAGGACTGGAGTCCAGGGCCCTTGATTCTCAGACCCATGTGGACACCTGTCATTCTGATCGGCAGAGTAGACAGGGCCCCAGGGGTGGGTGAGGGGCACCCTCCACATGAGAACCCACCCATGGCCCATGCCCAGCCACTTCCTAGATCTGAAGACTGATGGGCCTGGGCCCTGTCATCTTGGGTGAAAGAAAAATTATTGTGCTGTCCCTGAGCCTGGTCAGAATTTCAGTCCTTGGCACAGCCCGAGGGGTAGATGGGGTCACCGCTTGGGGCCAAGGCAGTATGAACATCAGGGCACTCATGTCCCCACCATCACACAGGACGGCGACTGGATCCAGGGGTGGGGCCAGCAGCTGGAATAGCCTGTCCCTCTTGGGGACCTCAAAGAGAAGCTGATGTGGTTTCAGAAACACCTGGCCTATGAGACAGAGACCCCATAGAAGGGAGGCAGGAAGGGAATTGACAGGAAGACCTGGGACCCCTGATAGGTACTGGTTTTCCATCCAGCAGCCTTGTCCCCAACACCCGCAGTGTCACTGTGCAGACACTAATCAGACTCTGTCACCTGCCGGAGGCCAAGGCCAAGACAAGCCAGGAAGAAAGGATCGAAGAGAACCCTGGGCAGAAGAGCAGAGGCCAAGTCTGTAATGTGCCCGTCCTCCACAGGGTGCCCTTGCTAGAGTCCTGGACCTTGGGAAGAATCTGAAAAGCATGGAGAAACTGCTGCACAGACACGAGGCCTTGGAGCAGGAGATGGGCCTCCTCCAAGTTCAGGGGCAGGTATGCCACTGGGTCTAGCATCGGGGCCAGGCCAGGGGACCTCTTCTGTGGGACCTTGCAGAGGAAGAGCTGATCCAGGATACTCCCATACCAGGGGCCTCTTGAGCACAACCTGATCCCCTTCCTCAGCCTCCGTATATCCCCCATATCCCGGAGCAGAAGGCAGCCCTCCTCTGCCAGAGAAGCCTGGGGTGAGCCCGCAGCCTCGGCCACCGGTGCCAACAGTTTATGGACAGCTGGCAACAGCTCCAGAGCAGAGCCCAGAAGTGGTATGGACACCCTTTGGGTCCATTTCTTCACTCCTGCCCCCCTTCAGCAATCAAGTCCCATGCATCCCTTTGACTCCTTGTTTTAGGGTACAAAAGAGACCTTCAGGACAAACAATGTAAAGAAAACATCAATCAAGTCTTAAAAGAGATCACGACCACACAATGACCCAGACACATCATACGTGAAACAAATCCAGGGAGACTCATATGTGTGTAAGAAAGAGGTCTACCGGCGATATCTAAAACAGATGGAAATAGAGTTACCATATGACCCAACAACCCCCGCACCCTTACTGGGCAAGAAACAAACCAAGATCAGACATCTGTGCTCCAATGTTCATTGTGGCACAGTTCACAATTGCAAGGAATTGGAAACAACCCAAATTTCCATCACCTGACAATTGGATTAAAAAGCTGGGGTACTCTACCAGCGGGGATCAAGGATGTAATGTCACACCGGAAGTTCTCAGCGCCCCAGCATGGGTCTCTGGGCTTTCTGCCTCGGAAGCGCAGCAGCTGGCACGGCAGGAAGGTGAAGAGCTTCCCCAAGGATGACGCCTCCAAGCCGGTCCACCTGACGGCCTTCCTGGGCTACAAGGCCGGCATGACCCACATTGTGCGCGAGGTCGACAGGCCAGGCTCCAAGGTGAACAAGAAGGAAGTGGTGGAGGCCGTGACCATCATGGAGACCCTTCCCATGGTGGTGGTGGGCATCGTGGGCTATGTGGAGACACCTCGCGGCCTCCGGACCTTCAAGACGGTCTTTGCGGAACACATCAGTGACGATGAGTGCAAGCGGCGGTTCTACAAGAACTGGCACAAGTCGAAGAAGAAGGCTTTCACCAAGTACTGCAAGAAGTGGCAGGATGACGAGGGTAAGAAGCAGCTCGAGAAAGACTTTAGCAGCATGAAGAAGTCCTGCCCGGTCATGCGCGCCATCGCCCACACCCAGACGCGCCTGCTCCACCTGACGGAGATGCAGGTGAACGGGGGCTCGTTCCGTGGCTGAGAAGCTGGACTGGGCCCTAGAGAAGCTGGTGCCAGTGAACCAGGTGTTCGGGCAAGATGAAATGATCAACGTCATGGGGGTGACCAAGGGCAAAGGCTACAAAGGGGTCACCAGTCCTTGGCACACCAAGAAGCTGCCCCGAAAGACCCACCGAGGGTTGCGCAAGGTGGCTTGTATCTGTGCCTGGCATCCCGCCCGTGTGGCCTTCTCGATGGCCCGCGCTGTGCAGAAAGGCTACCACCACTGCACAGAGATCCAAAAGAAGATCTATAAGATTGGCCAGGGCTACTTCGTCAAGGACGGCAAGCTTATCCAACAACGCCTCCACTGACTAAGATCTCTCTGACAAGAGCATCAACCCCCTGGGCGACTTTGTCCACTACGGGGAAGTGATCAATGACTTTGTCATGCTCAAGGGCTGCATGGTGGGCACCAAGAAGCGAGTGCTCACTCTGCACAAGTCCCTGCTGGTGCAGAACAAGCGCCGTGCCCTGGAGAAGATCGACCTCAAGTTCATAGACACCACCTCCAAGTTGGGCCATGGCCGTTTCCAGACCGTGGAAGAGAAAAAAGCTTTCATGGGACCACTCAAGAAAGACCGGATTGCCAAGGAGGAAGGCGCATAACAGATGGTACAGCTGGTGGGATCAGAATAAAGACTTCTTTTTCAGTGGGGGGGAAAAAACTGTGGTACATACATACAATGGAGTACTACGCATCGCTAAAAAGTAGTGATGAAAGTTTGAAGCACATCACTGCATGGGAAGAACTGGAGGAAAGCATGCTAAGCGAAGTAAACCAAGCACAAAATGATAAGAACACATTGAGTCCACGGAGGTAAGCTTTAAAAACAATGCAAAAGGGACATAGGGGAAAAGCTACTGTATGAACATTCCTGGGGTGAGGACCAGGTAATATGGCAGGGACCAGACCAAATTCAGGGATACACATGGTAGACAGATAAAAAGAGGCGGGGAAAGGAAAAGTAATAATAATAATAAATAAATGGGTAGCGGGGTCACAGGGCACTAACCCGCCCAAGGGTGCCACCGTGAACCCCCTATATCTCCGATCTGCCTGCCTCTGTGCCTTGGCCTGTGCTCACCCTTTCTCTACTTGGCTCGGTCCTACACCTGTTCTTTTGTGTCTGGCTTATGTCCTTACCAGCAGCCCTGCTGGCGTAGTGGTTACAAATTAGACTGTGATCTGCAAGACCGGCAGTTCAAGTCCACTAGCTGCGCCTTGTGAGAAAGATGAAGCTTTCTATGTCTGTAAAAGAGTTACCATCCCCGGAACCCGTGGGGGCAGTTCCACTCTGCCCTTTAGGGTTACCATGAGTCAGAGTTGGCTGGATGGCAGTGAGTTGGGAATTTTATTTACTTCATTCCCAGCATGTCTTTCCAAGGTTCATTTGTGACCTGACATTTATCCCCCTATTTTAATGAAAGGACACCACTCCATTCTAGAACTCGAACTCACTGACTTGGTCCATCCATCTGTCCACGTACTCAAAGGCGGCTTCCAGCTTTGGCTTTCGTAACTATAATGCAGTGATGTCCATAATTTAAAAGAAAGCGTTTTGACATGATGTTTTTAGGGGACACAGTGAGACCAGAGCATTTGTCCCTGCCGGTGAAGGGACTAGAGGTCAATCCTTTTTTTCCCCTTCTTTTTTAAGTGTCTCTATTCCCATCTATTCCCATCTATTAAGTGTCTCTATTCCCATCTATTAAGTGTCTCTATTCCCATCAGGACTGTATATGGTTTCTCTCCTTGAAACCAAATAATCCATTGTTGTGCCCATTACATAGAGCAGGGCACGAAGCTTACAAGCTAGTGCCCAGAACCTACAGCCACAAGGCTGGTGGCTGGAGGAGGTCTGTGTGCCCACTGTGGCTGCAGGAGGGACAGAGGGGCCTGCAGGGGGGGCACTGGGCCTCAGAGACCTTCCAGGCGAGGGAGGCTACAGGAACTGCAGCAGCTCTGGGGCGAGCTGAGGGCCAACTGTAGGAGGAAAGAGGCCACGCTCCAGGAGGCCTGCAAGGTAGGACTGTGCACGCCCTGGGCCAGGTTGGATGGGACCCCAGGTTGCCCAGTGCCCACTGCTCACCCCACGTCCTGCCCCAGGCCCTGCGTACGGGGGAGCATCTGGGAGCTGGAGAGCTGGCTGCATCCTGTGGAGGGGGAGCTGCGAGTCCCTGGCAGTGGATAGGATTGTCCTGGGGTGGATGAGCTCCTGGGGGCACAGGCAGATGTGGAGGCAGCAGTGGCTGAGCATGCTCAAAGGGCACGGAGCCTGCTGGCCCGGGCCTGGGCCTTCATTCCTGAAGGGCTCAGCCTCAACGTGGAGGATCCTGCCCTGCTGCTGCTTCAGAAGTAGATCTGCCTGTGCCCCCTCCTCCTTCCCTGCAGGAATCCCACCCCTGTCCCCAGCACACCCACTCCCAGCGCTCCTGTGACCAGCATGAGGAGCTCACCTTAAGACTGTCAACCCTGCACCACCACCACCCCCTGACCCCCCCCACCCCCAACCCTCACCCCCACCCCCCGCACTGACAGCAAGCTAGAGAGCCTGCGGGAGCCCTGAGGCCCGGAGCCTCCTTTCCCAGTTCTTTAGGGACACTGATGAGGAACTGGCCTGGGTGCAGGAAAAACTGGCCCTGGCCACAGCCCAGGACAACGGCCAGAGTCTGAGCGAGGTGCAGCACCTGCAGCAGCAGCACCAGGTGCCAGCCCACCCCAGGATCAGAGGGGAGGGTGTCTGCCCCAGCAGGGGGCAAGCACAGGGCCCTGAGTGACCACTGGAGACTACAAGAAGACACAATATGGGGCCCAAGGAGGAGCTTCTGCCTCAGCAGGCTTTGGGACATCCTGGGCTCTTTGCTGACCATGGAGACAGGGTCCATGTCTATGGGGCCCCATAAGGCTTCAAGGGAGTCTCCCAAGGAATGGCCTGTTCACATAGCAGCCCTGGAGACCTTGCGTACTCCACAGAACTTGGAGCAAGAGCTGCACAGCCGGTCCTGGCCAGGATGGTGGAGGACACAGGACACAAGCTGCAGGCTGGCACTTTGCCACCCAAGAGGTGGCAGCTGAGGTGCAGCAGCTGGAGAGCGCTATGAGCTGCCTGTGCGCAGAGGCATAGCAAAGGAGGCTGAGGCTACAGCAGGCTCAGGAGGCCCAGCAGCTGCAGATAGATAGAGGTGAGGGGCACGAAAAGTGGGGGTCTGCCCGGTGTCCAGGGCTCAAGGGGACTCCTATGGGGGACCCAGACTCTCGATGTGCCTAGCAACTCCTCTAAGCGCTCTCTTGTTCCAAGGCCTCTCTTCCACACGTGTCCAGAGATGAGACCCACTGGGTCCTTTAGCTTTGCTTTCCTACTGAGGCAGAATGAACCCAATGGCAGTGGGTGTGGGGGTGTCTCCTAAGCCGGTGGCTCTTCTCAGTCGGTTATTGCATTCGAATGTCCTGGAACTTTGAAAAGATATGGACATGCAGCCTCCAATCCAGACAAAATCTGGATCTACAGGGGTGGGGCCTAGGCTGAAGCACCTTTTAAAGCTCTCCTGCCAACCCCGCGGGGAGGAGACAGCACACCCAGGTCCAGTGGGGAAACAGATAAGCCACTCTGGACAACTGTCTGGCCGGAACCACCGTGTTCTTGTGACATGGGAGAACTTCGTGGGAAAGGGAAAAGAAAAGGCCACAGGGCTGCAGGGGACCTCGGGGAAGGAGCTGTCTTGCTTCCTGAGAACCAAGACTGCCTTCAGAGTAAACTGTGGGAAATAAAAAAGAAACAGGGGGCGGGCTTCTAAAGAGCAGCCAGGTGGGCCGGTGCACTCCTTCTCAAGGCTGCAAACCCAGGCTGGAGGCCATGGCCCACCTGGCTGTCACCCCAGCTCCTGGAGGCAGAATCCTGGCTGGCAGAGCAGGGCTGTGCCCTGGACGGCAAGAACACGGGCCTTGTGCACCCTGATGCCATGGTTGGAGGCCACCCAGAGTGAGCTGAAAGGGTTCTGCGGGCACCTGGAGGATTTGCAGAACTCAGACAGGTTGGCAGGGGGTGGGAAATCTAGGGAGCAGGGGGTGGGCAGCCAGAGAGGAGAGGGCAGCAATCCCCTGTGACTTTCCTGATGCAGCCCCACAGTGCTGTCCAGCTGTGGGCGGTGAGGGAGGTCCACGCAGTACGACTATGGGCAGCGGAGGCCCAGGGGTAGTGCCAACTGGAGGGAGAAGCCCTGCTCCTCCACGCCTGGCTGTACAGCAAGGTGGCCACTGCCGACTCCCAGGACTGTGGGCAGGACCTTGAGGGTGTGGAAGTGAGTCGTGCCGGGAAAGTGGATGGAGGAACGGAGGGTAGGGTAGATGCTGGGTGGGCTGAGGGGGCAGGAGATGCCCTGCGGAGTTCTAGAACCAGAGCTGAGGGATGTGGGAGCTGTTGGGGCCAGCTGGCCCTTTCGTGAGTTTTAGGAGCTGCCTGAACCCTATCCACATTGACCCTCTCCAGCCCCACCTTTGCAGATGCTGGAACAGAAGTTCAAGGTCTTCCGGGAGAAAGGGCAGAGTGTGGGGCTGCCAGGGTGCAGGCTCTGAGGGAGCTGGCAGGTGCCCTGGAACTCGACTCCCCCAGCTCCATGGCCCAGAGTCAAGTCCACAGGAGCTGGGTTGAGGCCACATGGGTGAGGCTGGACAAGGCAATGAAAGCCCGCACAGAGGTGGGTGCCTAGAAGGACAGGCCAGCGACAGCCAAGGGGCTCGGGACACAGGGGCCTACCCCAGATGCGTGTGCGTGTGTGTGCGTGTGTGTGTGTGCTCATGTGTAGGGGTGGGCATGTGGGTGTGTGCATGCGTACTTCTGTGTGTATTCTCGTGTGTGCATGTGTGTATGAAGGGGCATGGCTGACTCCGGCTCCCAGCATCAATCAGCCTTCCCCGTCCAACCACGCTCCTTCCTGCCCCCAGTTTGGAGTCCTTCAGCGCTGGTCACACCTTGTGGCAGGAGCACAAAGTGGACTCTCCCAATGCTCCCTGAGCACGGGCCGCAGTTTCGTTGGGGGCACAGGCCCTGCTGGTCTTCTTGCTGACCGCCACTCTTAGAGCTCCCTGCCTCCCCTCACCACACCCTCCTTTCTCGGGATCTGGTGTCTCAGTGCACTGAGCACCTGACAGGTCCTGCAACCGAAATCCTGGGGCTGGGTGGCCCCGGGGCCAGCCCTCTCCACACTGACTGTTGGAGGTGCTACAGGCAGACCCCCTGACAGGCAGCCCACTCGCTCCCTGAGCCGCCGTCCTCATGTGCTCAGGGCTCCCCATCTTTTTGCCTTCCACCCAACATGCGTGTCAAGACCCTTTCCTCCCTCGAGCCCTGCCTGTGGCCCCCGGGCCTCATCAGGAACCTGCTGTGATCAGAGGAAACCATCTTCTAACCACCAAAGGGCCAGAAGGCACGAATGTACAGCGATGATAATAGGTAAAGGTCACGGTAAAGTCACAGAGGACAGGAAAGACGGGCGAGAGAATACAATACAGAGTCAGACATGTTTTATTAGGCATTCTCACTTCAGCTCCTCTTGATGGACCACGTGGAACTGGGAGAAGTGGAAACTTTGCTATCTTGGGACGTGTATAGGGAGCCTGTAGACACACCTCTTCAGTAGTGACATGGGTCACAAGGTGGGTGGTATCTATCGTAAGGCCCCTGTACTTGAGCTCACCAAGGTGAGGAAAGCTAATACCTGCATTGGGGGAAGCTACAAAGGGGGCTGGGTGTCACGGTGAGAAGAGAGGGCAAAAGGATCATATCTGCTTCTACACAGAGATACAATCAGCCATGTGCTCACGTTAAGGCAGCCTAGCTGTTAACGGAGAATCCGTGAGAATGATTTTTAAAGTAGGATAATGTACTTGGACTTTACCTCTAACTTACCAAAGTAGAGGCTTTCCTACGGTGGAACACCAGCTTTCCAGATTCTCACTGTTATAAGTTAGGGAATAGAGTCTTCGTCCTATTTCCCTCCGTGTTAACGCCCCACAAATCCCCAAGCCACAGTCTTTGCTCAAAAGGAGGTGGCCCTGTTCTCAGGGAGAAAGTTGCTGGCCCTCCTTCCCGCTGTGCCCTCGACTTCCACAAGGCGGCGCTCGAGCTGTGGGGCCACATGCAGAAGGTGGTCCTGGTGGAGGGTGCTGTCCTTGGCCACTACCTGGCGTCTGTGGAGGTCCTGCAGCGCCAGCACCGCCTCTTGCAGGGAGGGCCCCAGTCCCTCCCCCTCCTCCGCGTGAACCCCTCTTTGTAGGCAATGGATGGATGAGGAGCCCTCGCCCCCAGCTGACCTCAGGCAGGACTGCAGCCTGCCCCTGCCCCCTCTGCGATGGGGGGTGACGAGCCTGGGCTTGACCTAGGCTGGGGTACAGCCAGGATGGCCTGCAGAGTCCTGGGTGGAGAAGCATTCAGCCTGCTCTTTGCCAGCTGCAGAGGGAGCTGGTGGCTGTGGACGAGGTGGTGGTTCAGATGGGGATGGAGGCCATTCAGGTACACCCTGCGGTCCAGGAGGGCCTGGCCGGGCAGCTGGCTGAGGTGCAGGAGGCCTGGGCCACCTGGACATGAAGTCCTGGGAGCAGGGCCAGCAGCTGGAGTGGGCAGCCCATGGCCATGCCTTCCTCAGGCACTGCCAGGAACTGCTGTATGTGCCACCCCACCTGGATGGGGGCTCGCTCTGTTCCATGCAGGTGGGGGCACTCAGCTCTTCCCTGCTTCCTCCCTTTTCTGCCCTCCTGGCCCTAAGACCTGTTCCCATGCCCTGTCCCCCACCCAGCACTCGGGCTCAAGAGAAGCAGGCGCTAGTCTATATCCTCAGAAGGGCCAGCTGGGGCCAAGGAGACACTGGGGCAGGAGCTCTGCCTGAGAGCCCAGGCAGTGCGGCTGGCGGGGTAGCAGCTGTTGGACACCAGCCACGTCATAGCCCCAGAGATGTGCGCGCTGAGGGCTAATGTCAGGGTGGTGCGTGGCCAGAGCCCCCTTTCCTGCTTCTCCCTGCTCCACGGTAACCCAGTCCTGCCCCACCCAGGCCACACCCTGCGCCCCTCCCAACAGCCCTCTGCCCCCCAGGTCACAGCGTCTCCAGGAGCTGAACAGGCAGCTGCAGGAGCTCCGGACGACCTGGGCCCTTCACCAGGAGCACTGCCTGGTGAGCCAGGACCAGGAGGAGCTTCGGGGAATGCTGGGTCAGGCTGAGGTCTGGCCGGCCTCCTGAGAGGACCTCCTGCTAGACCCTGACTGTGGGGTGAGCAGGGATCCACCCCTTAGAGGGCCACATGCCTGGCACCAGGACTTGGAAAGGCAGCTGGCGGCCCAGGAGGAGAAGCTCACCCAGCTCCAGATGTAGGTGAGGGTGTGGAGGGCGGGACTGAGGAGGGGTCGAGGGGCCTCAACCTGCGGTGGAGTCCCCAGAGCATTGATCCGCCCTGAGGGGCACCCCTTCGAGGAAACAGCCGCAGGGTCCTGTCCTCCGTGGGCAGTCTGGCTCTGTGGGGTCCATCACAGCTTCTTCTGCCCAACTGCTCCCTCCCCTCCTCCTCCTGGTTTCCCCCTCTGAGAGCTGCCCCCAGAGCAAGCCCTGGGGGACACAGAGGGTCACTATGGGTGGAAACCAATCAATAATCTCATGGGTGCAGAGCACACTCTGAGGAACACAGGGGAGGTGACACTAGCTACAGAGAATCTGAGTGGAGCGTGGGTTTGTAATCCTTGTGTAGGCTGGGGGCGGGTTGATATCACAGGATCCTGTGGGACTGAAAGTGAGGACCTGAGGGTGGATGGGCAGAGGGAGTGCCCCATCCTCTGAGGCAGGAAGGTGGTCAGCTAGGGTGAGCACGGAGGAAGATGAGCAGGGGCTCTGCAGTCACACAAATGTCACCTAAGAATCTCACTTTAGTATAAAATGTTTGTCTCCATTGCAAAGCCACCTCTAGCAACTAGGATCCCCTCTCTCCCCATTTGGAGCAGACGAGTGAAGAAAATCAAAAACTGAAGCAAAGCAGTCAACAGGACTAACGGACCACCAACACCACAGCACTCCATCCTTGTCCTGGAGACCAGGAGAGTTAGATGGTGCCCAGCCACCGCCTCAAACTGCTCTGGTTGAGCTCAAACTGGCAACTTGTGCACAGCTTGAAAGCCAATGGAAGTCGACTTCATGAAGAGAGGGCATTACAAGTTTGACAGGGACTACTGGATCCCCGAACCAGGGCCCTTCAAATCCAAAACAGAGCCCAGCTCCGGGAATCACCCCTGCCCAAGCAACAGTCGAGCTGATAAAGTGAACGCATGGCACCTGTGAGGCACTTGCTTCCCAGAGCAAAGGGGAGCATTTGCCCTCAAAATTCAGGAGGGAGGGAGGGGCCAGGGAGGAGGTAAGAAGAGTGCTGTGTTATATTATGAGGGCTGCAAACAAAATGTGTAGAAATTGTTAAACTGCTCTGCATGTTTCCACTTAAAACAAAACCCTCTATATTAAAATTCATATATATGTGCATTATATATATATATTAGTCAAACCCAAGGTCAGAAAAAGGCATGCCCCGGGCTGCTGCTCATGGCAAGGTCAGTGGTGTGAAACCCATCAGAAAGACGCGGCTCGGTTGTCTGCTCCCGTAGTGACAGCCTCAGAGAGCCGCAGGGGCCGTCGTGTGCTGTCCTACAGGGCCTCGATGATAGAAATCAACTCGATGGCAATGATTTGAGTGCTTTGAAGGTCAGAAACTGTAGACAGTGATCTATAAACGTCCTTCTCTCCTGTAAGGTGTCTGTAACACAATCAAAGGAAAACAATCGGTCTGCACTCCAGATCTTCAATGGGACCATTTCCAGGGAGCCTGGCCACACACTGCCAGGCTGTGCCTTCTCAGATCCGCTGGCACTGCTAGGAAGGTTGTGGGCCCTGCAGGGGTGGGGGACTCTCCAGCCTGCTCCCCAGCAATAGAGGCACTAGGCCAAGACTGGAAGAGCCCCGGCGGGGGGAGAGTGGGGAGGTTGAGGCAATCACTGTGCCCTGCTTCTGACACTCTTCATGTGGCTGCTATGGTCACCCTTGACCTCAGGGAAGGCCAAGGGTCACCAGGGCAGAAAACACTTCCTTTTTATGGTGAGGGCCATATCGGGTCTCAACTCCACTGCTAATTAGATGTGGTCTCTAGCAAGTAACCCAGCCTCTCGGTGCACCCAGTTTCCCCAGTGCTATCTGGAGTCCCCAGAAGGGCCAGGTACAGCGAGGCTGCTTGCAGCTGGGCCAGAACCAGCAGCTTCCCTCATCGTGCCCTGAAGCCAGAAGCCCAGAACTCAAAGGCTGAGCTTTGCTGAAGGTCGTCCGACAGGGCCTCTCAGCTTAAGTAAGCTGTCCCAAGCTCCAGGCTGCACAAGTTGCTCCCTGGAACACGTGGTCCGGGCCCCCAATGTGGGCACACAGAAAGCCAGTTCACCTCTCAGGACAGTGGTGGTGTGACTGGATGTGGACACGCCCGCATCGCCCGCTCGGGGCTCCTGGAGCAGGGTCCCCATCTGCTCTGCACCTCCCGCACCAGACGCCCAATGCCCTGGGACTAAGAGAAGCCTCACCCCCACCCGCCAGGGCAACCCATGGTCCCCAGGCAGCTTCTGGACCATGTCACTCCCTTCCCCAGACTTGACGGCTGTCCCACCCACGGGCTCAGCCCTCTGTACTCATGCCTGTCCATGTGTGCATGTGTGTTTGCGGGCGCACCTGTGATAGATGTTCACGTGTTTTTGGTAGATGCGTGTCCATCGGTGTGGTGTGTGTTCATCCAGGTGTGTTTATGGTATACATGCCTGTGGTATGTCCATCCATGTGTGTGTGTCTGTGTGGTGTGCGTCCATGGGCACACACACACATCTGCAGACCCGTGCGATCTTTCAGCTTCCTGCTGCTGGCTGGTCTGCGGAGAAGAGCAGGCCCTCTCGGAACGCCTTGCCTACTGGAGCAGCACGGGGTTAGGGCAGCCTCTCTTGGCATAGTCCCAGCAAGCTTGCCTGGACTTGGCCTCCTGCAACTGTGCCCTTTGGCCTGCCTTCTCCTCTTCCCTCTCCAAACCAACCTCGGCTCATGGGCAGCCTGCTGCCTCCCCGTCCCTTGCTGTCACAGTCCCCTGCAGCTCTCCCAAGGCACAGGCCCCGTCGCCCTCCAAGGGGAGAAGAGAATCTAGTCAGGTTTCAGAAGGTGGAGGCAGAGAAGGCAGGGCAGGGCAAGGCTCTCTCTCTCTCTCTCACATGTGCAAGCAGGAGCCCCTGTTCCCCCCTACTCCCACCCCCCAGAATGTGCAGCACCCCTGAGCCCACCACCCTCCACCAGTGGAGACATCCTGGGGCACCATCTCCGCTGTAATTGCCCACCTCCACGCACTCTCCCATGGGGTCCAGTTCATGAATGGGATGAATGGCTGGGGTGAAGCCTCATCCTGGACACAGGGGTACTGAGCAGTCACTCCTGCCCTGACTCTCACTCTGTGCCCAACCTGGGAGTCACTCAGCCATGCATTGGGGGGAAGGGGGAAGGGGAGTGTCATGGGAATCCACGTGGTTACCAATGCTAGAGGAACGTGGGGTATTGTCAGGGAGGTGGTGGTGGGGCAGGTGTGACCCAGGGACCCAACATTAATTCACTGGGCCTCGCTGCTCCTCCACAGGGGTGGGTGGGGCCAGAAGTGACCCTGGGGCTGTAGGTGAGTGGGTGGGCCCAGAAGTGACCCTGGGGCTGTAGGTGAGGACGTGCTCCATCCAGGTCACCACATGGAACCAGCCACAGACTGCCCATGCAGGCTCGCCACAGTCTAGCCAGGCCAGCACGCAGCACCCTGGGAACGGGCAGCTCCTGGTAAGGGGCAGCCCTTCCGAGGTCACACCTTCCTAGGCTCTTCCTCAAGGTGCTCTGACCCCCACCCGGCAAAGAGGGCAGCTACTGGCTGTGAGGGTGGGGCAGGGGTGCCCGAAGCAGACACCTCCTACGGGGCTTCCTGCTGGGAAAGGGTGGCACAGCACCAAGAGGCTGGCAACTCTTTGCGGGGCCAGGGAGATGTGTCCTTGTCTTGTTTCCTAAACTGGTCTTTGATGGTGGGACCAAAGGTCTCCCCATTTGTAGCAGCAATGACATCCTCAGACCGTTGGTGGGACGAGTCATATAATGTGTGCAGCCCCCGAGTCCCTGCGTACAGCATTCAGAGCAGCAGGGCGGGGGAGCCTGGGACCCTCCCCCCAGTGCCAGCACTCTACACCGGGCCCAGCCACCCCGAACCCCAACCCCACCCCATTTACACCCCGGCTGCCACAGCACCTCTGCACCCCACCTCTCCCGGTGCTTGGAGAAGAGGCCCACTGTGGCCTGCTCCAGGGGCCCAGGGCCCAGGACCAGAGCAGCTGCTGAGCTGTGGCAAGCCCGTAGTCACAGCTTCAGTTCACAGTGCAGATGGCCCTCTGTGAGGTGCTGGCAGCTCCTGCCCCGTCTGGGGTACCAGGGCATACACCCAAGGCTAGGAAGGGTGCTGCTGGGGCCAACCAGGCCCTCCGAGGCCCCAGAACACTGGGGGATGGCTCTCTGAGGCTGAGGCATGGTGTCACTCGGGGCGGGCTGTCAGTGCTGCCTCCTCTTCCGCACGGCCTCGCGCAGGGCAGCCGGCAGCCGCTCCTGGTTGTTGCAGATGTTGTAGTGGGCCAGGCCCAGAAGCTTGTCCAAGTCCTCTTGGCTATAGGTCACTTTCGAGTAGTGGTAGGGGGAGTCAGACGGAGACAGGTTCACCCGGCCGGCCTCCTGCTCCTCGGGTGTCCTAGGGACCCCTGTGCAGAGAGCACATCGTGGGCATGGAGGGGCAGGGTGCTGGGGAGTAGGGAGGGTCTGCTGGGTCGGGGAGGCTGGGACACCAGGAAGGGGGTGGCAGCAAGCTGGCTCACCAGGGGCTGAGTGGTCCCGGAAGGAGTCGTTGACCAGGGGGAAGTGCAGAATGACTGGGGCCTCAGGCCGGCCGGGATCAGAGAACTTGTGGCACTCCCGAGGCTGGCGCTCCTCATCGAGGCTGGGAGAGATGGGCGGGAACGGGATGCCCTGCTCTTGGCACATGCGGCCCACCAGCTGCAGCTGCCTTGGGCTCCCTTGGTCCTGGACACTGACGTCACATAGGACCAAGCATCAGTCGGAGTGGACAGCCGTGCCGCAGCCCCTCAGAGCTCCACCAAACGGACTGTAGCCATCACTGAGGCCAGCCATGAAGGGCACACACCTCTCACTAAATTAACACAGAAACTAAACGCTGAGGTGTCGACGGCCTGCAACCAGCCGGGGTGCAGGTGCAGCCAACCAGATTCACCATCATATCCTCTCCCCATTGCGGAGAAAGCCCCCTGATGGAGCGTGAATGAAACCCCAGTTCTTTTCACAGGGAGTGCTGGTGGTGAAACAGTTATGTGCTGGGCGAGGTTCTGCAGGTTCAGCACTGGGAAACCACCCGCTGCTCCATGGAGAGAGGGCCGAGCACCACGTTCCTGAACTTGTGCCTCCACGTTGGTAGCCACAGACTCTCCCTTAACAGCCATGCTGCCTTCAAGTGAGCACATGGCTGGTCTGATCTCCCTACAGAGGCAGACATCCTCTGGCTCTCTCTTCCTGCTGTCGCCCAGCCCCCCTCTCAGCTTCCCCCAATGCAGCTGTTAGGCTTCCTCACTTGTGAACTCAGCGTTACTGTCGATCCCACCCACCTTGTGGCGTATGTAACTACTGAATATGCATGTCTTAAGGCTACCTGTAACTACCCCAAGATAATACAGATGCTCTCTCTTCCCCCACTTCCTCGTGGTCCATCAAGAGGAGCTGAGGTGAGCATGCTATCATAAAACGTGCCTGACTCCTTTATTGTACTCTCGCTCCCCTATCTCTCCTAGCCTCTATGACTTTACTAGACCTTTACTATTTTATCGCCATACAATTGTGCCTACTGACCCATTGGTTGTTAGAGGCTGATTTCCTGTGACAAACTGCTCCGTGGGCATTTTTACTCCCGTAAGCAGTTCGATCTCGGAAACACACCAAGGGGGACCCGGTGAGTCAGCATGGACTCCATGGTGGGGATCCTGGTTTGGTTCTTTTGACATGGTGTGGTGGTTAGATATTATGTCCACTTGGACCTGCGTGAAAGTGCAGGGGTGGAGTCCCACCTGTCACTCAGGTGGAAGCCTGGTGATCCCTCCTTGGAAGGAAGGGGAGATGCTATGAGCCTCTTCCTCCTCGCTGGGATTCTGTCTCCAGGGACGGCCCCATGGGGCCACCAGCCTGGAGAGCCGCCGACTCGGCCGTGTTCACGCCAGCCTGGGCATTATCTGCCTGCAGCTACACAGAGGCTGAGGAAGGTTCTGACTAGTATGGTCTTGAATCACACTGGGCTGGGATGCCTTGCTGATCTAAAATGACTTCTTGATCTAAAGCTCTTTCTTTCTACACAAAGGAGTGTTGCTGCTTTTGTTTCTCTGGACAGCTCAGCCCATAGCATGTGGGTCCCTGTCTCGTAGGGTTGGGAGGAAGCCAGCAAGGCACACACTGTGAAGCCGCCCTAGCATCCTCGGGTGCCACTCATCAGCTCCCCCACCTGAAAGGTGGCATTTAAGTTGTAGTCCAGCGACAGGATGAGGTCCACGTCCCGGGTGGGCTGCAGGAGGGGCGGGCAGCTGGTGTTGACAAAGTAGCCCACGTCCAGCAGGCACAGGCGGGGCTCCCCAGGGGTCAGCTGGTTCGGGAGTCCATCCAGTTTGGTGTCTGGAGAAGTGGGCGGGGTGGGAGGGCAGCCTTGAGCACGGGTGCTGAGGACACCACGCTTGCTCCCCTGGTCAGTGGCAGTCACTGGCTGCTCCTGGAAAAAGACTCCACCCTCAGGCCCCACCCACCTGGCCCCAGCCCTGAAGCAACCTCCAGCCCCAGCTGAAGGAGAAAGCAGGACACTCTACTTCCCACATCCCGTGGGGCCACACATGGAAGGCCTGGAGCCAAGGGGTGAGGTGAGGGGCCCAGGAGGGGCCTGGAGCCAAGGCCCACAGCTCTGGGAAGACATCAGGGGGCTGGACCCCGGTGGGAGAAGCTACCTTTCCAGGAGGAGAAGTGAGGGTGCTGGAAATAGTCTTTGTGGAACTGGAGACCACGCAGAAAGTTGTGGGTGGCCTGGGCAAGCGGACGCCACGTCAGGAGGCCAGAGAACAACTCCCCGATCCTCCCAGCCAGGCTGGGTGGCACTTCCATCTTCAGCACTGGGACCTGCTCCTTGTCTGCACAGCCAGGGAGTGGGGCGTGGGTGCTAGCCCAGTCTGAGGGCAGTGACCCCGGAGAGGGAAAGAGCTGAGACCAGTGCCCCCACCACCACACACACACAGAGCTGGGAGTCACATGCCCACCCCCAGCACCAGCCCCGGAGCCTGGGCACCTACCCAAGCTGGTCAGGGTCTGAGCCCAGCGATCCCAGAACGGACTGGACTCCGAGGACCAGTATAAGCTGTCTTGGAGGCTGGCTGCATATAGGTTGGTCCAGATACCTGGGAGCGCAGACACAAGGGGACGAGAGCCCCCATTCCTGTCACAGCCTGACCCTTCCCTGCTGCCCGCCTCAGTGATGGGGCTCCCCCAGAAACATCCTCCCCTCCCCCATTCTCTCTCCAAGACCCCCTCACCTTCCAGGAAGCAGATGCGGGACTCAGGCATCCTCTTCATCAGCCGCCCCATGAAGAACTCGGAGCCGAAGAGCTCGGAGGGGATGAAGGCACCTTACTTGGAGAAACCGAGCTCGTAGGGGGAGAAATCACACCACTCTGCGGTGGGAAGGGACCGCTGTTGGCCACCACCCTCCTGCCCACCCGAACCCACGCAGGGCAGCCACAAAGGACGGGGCGACTCCCCTCCAGTCCAAGTGACTCTGGGGTCATGGGTGTCTGGATTCACTCGGGTCCCGGACCAGAGTGTAAGGAGAAGGGCATGAAAAACTGCCTCCCCACACCATCCCAACCACCCCTTCCCCGACCCCTGGCCGCCCGGGGCCTCAACCAGCTGCCTCGACCTGCCTCCAAATTCAAAGGTGGACAGGCCGTGCCCCTTAGTGTTGAGGGCATAGTACATGGGGAGAGGTTTCTGGCCGTGCCTCAGAGCCTGTCGCTGCTCCGAGAGCTTGTGGACATCAGGCTGTAGGGAGATAACTCCGTGTAAACCCATTGCTGCCTGGTCTCTGGAGATCTCCCCTCGCCCTGCTACCCAGCAGGGCTGCCTCCAGGTCCAGGCCCGTCCCCATGGGCCGCCCTTCTGTACCCCATCATGTCGCATGGCCTCATTGATGAGGTCCCAGAAGTTGGTGAAGCAGGCCGGGTGTCCCAGGCGAGCGCGCTCCTCCAGCTCCTGGTAGTACCATTGCAGCTGGCTGGGAGCCAACACGCCCAGCTTGTTCTTGGTCACCTGCGTCTTCAGCAGTACGGTGGCGCCCCCCAGGTCCTTCTGCGACCACTCTGGATCCTTGTAGAGGTTTTCTAAGGTCCTAGGCAAAGCCAGAGGTCGGGGGCAGACAGGTTCCTCTAAGAGTCCCCCGAGACCTCACACCCCTTCGGACCTTCTCTCCCAGGGCAGCAGCCCGCAGGTGCCTTCCAGCTTCATGGAGACAGCCGAAGCCCATGGGGCACCTTGGGCATATCGCACCTGCCACCTGCCTCCTCGCAGACCTTCCAATCTAGTCAGGGAGGCCAAGGGGGCACTGGAGAAGCCTTACCACAGGCACCCCTGCCTCTGCCCACTCACCCCCAGATCCCACACTCAGCCTGCTCACCAAGTGGAGCCTGAGGCCCCTGTGATGTAGAAGACGCAGTCCAAGAGGCCCAGCTCCCTGAGGCCGGTCAGCTGCCCATACAGGGAAGTCATTGCCCGGACCCCATCCACCAGTAGCCATGATTGCCACCACTGGGACCTGGAAGGGCAGAGTACAGCTGGGCTCAAGGGAGGCCCTGCGGGGACTTCCAGTTGGTGGAGGGGAGGTCAGGGTGCGCCGGGCAGTAAAAACCACAGGAGGATAACACAGCAAGTCAAGTGGCCACTCAGTCCCCTGCCCCTGGCCCCACCACCAAGTTAGCGTAGGTCAGAGTCTGGTGGGGACCCATGGAGCAGGTCTGAGTCAGAGCAGCTGAGGAGAGTCATGTCAGGATAACCTCCTTCAGCAGGGTGGGTCCTTTCGGGTTTTGAAAACTCCAGGGAGCGTACAGGCCACAGGCCTTATCTCCCCATCCCCAGCCTGGGGAGTATGGCGGTCACTTCTTAAAAGACACAGGCTCACCTCAAAACCCCTAAATCAGCGTCCCTCTCCCCTTGCAAGGAGCTCATTTCCTTAGGAGCCAGCCCAACCAGCAGAGAGGCCTGGCCAGATGTCCACCGAGTTGTCTGAGAGGCCCAGTCTTAAAAGCAGCTCCAGGTCACGGGCCAACGCACAGAGAAGGGTAGCTACCCCTGGTGGGGCCCGTGGTTCTGACACTGCTCAGCCGCATTGGGCCCAAGATAACATCAAGAAAGCTACGGGAAGTACAAGGGGGGTAGGTGGGCAGACGAGAGGCAAACACAAGTCCGCCTTACAACCAACCCTGGTCGGGCAATGGAAGTGTGGAGGCCCACTCAGCTCAACACTCGGCCTGAGACCCCCACACTCCTGCCCAGCCCGACAGACCTCGTCCTCCTGCAGGTCTCCCTCCAGCTGCAGGGCCTGCTGCAGGGCCTTGGCCACCACCTGCTTCCTCCTGCTCAGGAAGGCCTGCTCCTCAGCACACAGCTCGAAGCCCAGGCGCACGGCCAGCTCCCCTGGTCTGGGGGTGGGGTGGGGGGATGGACGGACAGTGAGGCAGTGCTCATCCTCGTCAGAAAAGAGAACACTGGGCCCATCTCCCTGCAAGATCCACGTCCATCTGTTCTCTCCCTTCAGCCTGCGTGCTGAAGCTTGGAGAGTGAGGGGGGGATGGTGGGCCCAGAGCCACACAAACACGCCCGGCATGACAGCAAGGCCAGCCGGCAGATGAGGGTGTCCCTGTGGCCAAAGGTGGCCCTGAGTCTCAGCTTCTCCCTCCCCTGCAACGCTGGACCAGGGCTACACTGGGGAGGGGGCACGGGGGCTGAGAAGGAACAAAGGCCTTTAAGTTGGGGCTGCTTATGCTCCCAGACACCGAGGGCCAGCAAAAGTTCTTGAAGGCCCAGCCACGTTGCTTCCACCCAAAAGGTTGCTTCCTTCTGGTCTTTGTGCTCCTCAAACCAGGCGTGTTACTCTCCTCAGCCCCCACCTCTCTCCCACCCAGTGAGGCCACACGCAGACTACAAGGCTGAGGAAGGACCCTCTCTGCTCTGAGCACCTTCCCAAGACTGGGAGCTCCCTGCTGCAGGCACCCGCTTGCTTCCGGTCCTCCAGGCCACCCAGCTGCACGTAGCGCCCTCCCTCCCCCGGCTGCTCTCCCCCAGCCCAGCCTCTCACCTGTCTTCTTTTCTCAGCTCCACCTTCATCAGAGGCTCCTGCAAACCAGCAAAACACCACTCAGAAAGGCTGGCACCTCCACCCCAACTTCGGCCCTGGGATGCCCCAGTCATCTCCACAGGGATGCACCCCCACAGCCCAGCCCAGGGGCTTGGCCCAAAAGAAAAGGGAGAGAAGGAGTCACCCCCTGCCACCACCCCCGCACTGGCCTGAGGCCCTGTCCCACCCCCACATCAAGGTCTCTTCCTCTGAGTGAAGAGTACCTGGGACGTAGGGAAGACCAGCCTCACGAGCTGGTCTGATGGCAGGGCCCTGAGTGGCACCTTCAGTTGCTCCTGGCGGGCGTTCTGCAAGGGGACTAAAACTGTACACTTACCCGAGTCTCAGAGCAGGGGTACCACCCGGCCCTGTGGGCCTGAATTCCAGGGGGTCAGTGGGGGGGGGCACCCTACCTGCAGGTGGATACTCAGCTCCTGCTCCCAGCAGGTGGGGAAGTGGAAACGGAAGGAGTCACTGCCTACGGTGGCCTCCTGAGATCCCTCGTAGGATCCGGGGACCACAAGCTGATCTTTTCCCTTTGACTCTGGAGAAAGGAACCGAGGTAGGGGTGGGAGGGGGTTCCCTGCCCGTGAGGTGTCTCCCACCCCTGTGGCTGGCAGAGGCTGGGAGGAGTTACCCCCAGCCCAGCCCCCTCAGAGCAGGGTCATGGGAAAAGACCAGGTCTTGGTAAGCCCGGGCAGTTTCACCCCCAGCCCCTAGCCTTCGGAGGCTAAAGGTGGCTGGCAGCTTCTTCCAGGATGGGCAGCTGAGGAAGGGGGAAGACATAGGCTGAGGGCCAGGGCTGTCCTGGTGACCTGGGAGACTCACCCTTCTGGTCCCCGGCCTCCTTCAGCCGCACATGCAAGCGGGAAAGCTCACGGGCCTGTGTTGGGAAGAGAAGATTCATATGCCGCCCCTCCCACGCAAGGATACCTCACCACTACCCTTTCCCCTGCAGCCCGCGGTTCCTGCTCCTCAGTCCCATGTCCTCTGGAAATCATAGCCCCTCCAACTTTGCTCTTTCCTGGTCCAGACAGACTTGCAGCCAGGAGGGCAGGTGAGCAGATGGCCTGAGGGAGGGTGTGTCACTCACCACTACAATCCCAAAGCACTACTATGATCCCAAATCACTACTGTGATCCCAAATCACTACTATGATCCCAAATCACTACTATGATCATAAAGCACTACTATGATCCCAAAGCACTACTATGATCACAAAGCACTACTATGATCACAAAGCACTACTATGATCATAAAGCACTACTATGATCACAAATCACTACTATGATCACAAAGCACTACTATGATCACAAAGCACTACTATGATCCCAAATCACTACTATGATCACAAAGCACTACTATGATCACAAAGCACTACTATGACCCCAAAGCACTACTATGATCCCAAAACACTACTATGATCCCAAATCACTACTATGATCACACAGCACTACTATGATCCCGAATCACTACTATGATCCCGAATTAGTACCATGATCCTAAGTCACCATTACCATCCCAAGTCACCACTATGATCCCGAATCACTACTATGATCCTGAATCAATCACTACAATGATCTGACTCACCACTAGGACACCGTTGCTGGTGAGCTGCTCTGCACAGTCTGTCCTGGGAAAAGCCATGAGCGGGGGTCAGGTTCTTGCCCCCAAGGAAGCCTAGGCAGTCCTTCCAACCACAGAGGGTCCCCGGGGAAGGACACCAGCCCTGAGCGCACGAGGCTCTCTCCTTCCAGAAGGGACAGATTTGACCCAGAGCCCCTCTCCCTACCTCGCAACCCCCAACTCCCCTGACCCCCGCAACCCCCAACTCACACACTCCGCAGGCGGAATTCAACGTCAAACCGCTCCCCACCCTGAAAAAGCAAGTTATACAGGTAAGACGTGTGCATGTATGTGGGCATGCATGTGAGTGGTTGTGTGCACATGTGAGTGTGTGTGCATGTGTATCCACATGGCTGTGCATGTGTGAGTGTGACAGTGGTTGAGTGCGTGTGCTTGCTTGTGAGTGTACCTGTGTATGTGTGTGAGGCTGTGTGTGGGTGTGAATGTGAGTGTGAGTGTGTGTGTCAGTGTGGGTATGTGCAGATTCCAACCCAGATGCCAGCCAGGGGTGCCAATGCGGGGAGGGCTGCTGTCCATAATGTGGCCCCGAGGAGGGGGCCGCTCCTCGGGAAGCAGGTCCTGGTTGACAAGGGCCTCGGGCACCAGGGAAACCTGACCTCATGGTCTGTAAACAAGTTCTTTGAAGAGGGCATTTAAGCAGCATCCCGTTGGTGGTACCGAGGGTGGCCGCCCATGTGGAGTCTTGCCTGCAGGCTCAGCAAGAAGCTCTGGCGCCGGAACTCCCCAGGCAGCAGAGTGCCCACGTCAAACAGCACTGACAGCATGGGGACGTCGCTGGTCAGCAGGTCCTGGTCAAAGACTTTCAGCTCCACCATGTTCTGGAAGGGGAGCAGCGGGACAGGGCCATGGGGTGGGGGGTGGTGTGGGGGTGGCGCTGGGGGTACGCAGGACTGGGCTGAGGCAGGCCCACCTTGATCTGGCTGTGCACCTGGAAGTGGAAGCTCTGGTTCCAGACAGGGTTTCTGCAGTTGTTGACCGTGCGCGTCTGGAGCCGGTGGTTGCAGGCCGTGGGCAGCCACAGGGTCACATAGAATTCACGGTGGGTCACTTGGAGGAGAAGAAATGAGGGCCAATTCTCCCCCAAGCCACGCAGAGTTCACCACCAGAGGGATCCCTGGGGACGCACCAAGCCCCACCCTCCATCACCAGCCCTTGCCCATCACTCTTTGCAGCCCCTCCTCCCAGGACCTCGCAGGCCCAGCCCTCCTGTCACCTCCCACCGTCCCTGCCCTGCTCCAATTGCAACCTCAGTTCCCTTCTCCTCTCTCGGTCAAGTCACCCACGTCCCTGGCAGGCAGGCTGTGGGCCTGCAGCACAAGAATGGTGAGCAGGCAGGTCCCGGGCAACTTGGCCTGCAGAGCAGCGGGGAGGGGACAAGCTTGCTGTGGGATGACATGACCAAAGGCCGCAGGCGATGGAAGGGAGGTTGGGGCACCTGTGAGGGCTCACCCTGCACCAACAGGGCCAAGGCCACCCAGAACCCCGAGTCTAGAAGAGACAGGGCACGTCCATAGGAACTTACACAATGCCCATGACAGGTCTGTCCCAAGGGCTATCCATACATTAACTCAGCCGACTACTACGCTGCCTCACGAGGAGGCGGAGGCATGGAGAGGTGACCCAGCAACTGGCCGGAGACCCAGAGGCAGGATCGCTGTGCTCTCCGCTTCCCTCTCCTGGAACCAGCAGGCTCCCATCTTGCCACCTGTCTGCCCCAGCCCATGCCCTCGCTTACAAAGCTCTGGGTGGGCATACAGAAGGGCATGGAGGGAGCGGCCTGCTAGGACTAAGCTCCTGCTTGCTCACTCGCTCCTCCCTGTGCATCCCACCCCTGGTCAGGGGGAAGTTCTGGAAGCCACCTCTGTGCTGGGGCAGGTGGGAGGTTACCAGGCCAGGCAGCCCATGGGCGCCAAGCCCTGCGCCCTCCAGGTTCTCCGAGGGCAGAGGAACAAAGGACCCCAGGACTCCATCCCAAACCACCCCGGGCTCTGGGCTGAAGCCCTGCCAGGTGCGCTGGGGCCAGGGAGCGTGTGTCAGCACACCCTTTCACTGGCCTCCCAGCTGTCGTTGGAAGTCCCAGCTGCATGCACCCAGGGGTTCCTGGCAGAGGAAAAACCCGGGAAAGTCACCCATCTCATCAGTCTCAGGCCCCGACAGCCCAGGCAACTGACTCAGAGGGAGCAGGGGAGCAGCCAGGAGCCTCTCCCTGCCTAGAAGCTCTGTGGATCCGCAGCCCAGCCATGCCCCTACCCAAAGCTGGCAAACACGCCCCCTACACCTGAAGACCACCGTGGCCACAGCCCTCCAGAGAAAGCATTAGCTAGGACTCAGGTGGGGAGCAAGGGTCAGAGTGGGCTCCAGTGCCACGCCAGTCTTACCAGAGCCATGAGGCTGGGGGTCCCAGGCGGGGCGAGCAAAGGCAGCAGTAGCCACTGGGCCGAGGACTGTGGGGTTTTAAGCCAAAATCCAAGTATGTCCCAACTGGCCTCCCTAGCCCCTCCCACCTGCATCTTCCGCTCCGCCCAAGCCCCACACCCTGTCCAAGAAATGTGGCACCTCAGCCTATACTGGGGCTACTGACACCCTCCCATGGGCTCAAGGTCCCCCACCCCTGCTGGGTTCCTGGAAAACCCACTGCCCCCAGCAGACACCACCTGGGCCTGCCCAGCTGGGTCCTGCTTCCAGGACAGCTCACCAACCACCCGTGTGAGCAGGACAGGAAGGTATGGCTTGGAGGGGCCACAGGTCTGGGCAGCCGCCAGAGGTAGGGCAAGGGCAGAGTCCCCACCAACAAGGCTTGTAGCAACATCCAGGTACCAGAAGGACAGGAATGCCCAGTCTCCACTGAAGCAGACCCGGAGGAGGGGTGTATCCGGAGCCTATCATCACAGCAGGGGAGTGGCTGTTACTAAAAACAGCTCTTCAAAGCCAGGGCCTGGGCCACCTGGGTCCCCAGAGATGGCCAGGACTGGAGCTCCAGGTGGGCACCCAGGGGAAGGGGGCTCATCTCCCCTTTTGTGGGGGCAGCATGAGAAAGCCAGTTCCTTCTGCAGAGGAGCAGCCCAGGGGTGGGGGTGGGGCAGTTTATGTCCCCTGGTCCCTGTGCTGGTTAGGAGACACAGGCTCGTCCCCAGGCCACCAACCCCATCGCGAAGCAAACCAGAGTCCCAGTCAATGAGCCCTGGCAGAGAGTTAAAACAGGGTTGGCCTGCCGGACAGACCGGAGTACAAGCTGTGGTCCCTGGACAGACAGGGAGCTAGCTCCTCTCTCTGACATTTCCATCTGAACCCTCCCCGCCCTCCTGGAGACACAGAAATCCACAAGGGGCAGGTACCACATGGAGCCTCCCCGGCTTTATTGAGCATGTCTTTTGAGCGAGCGAGCGGGCCCTTACAGAAACCCTCTCCAGGCCCCAGGGCAGCCAGAAAGGTAGGGACCATCATTATGTCCACTTCACAGCTTTACAGAGGAGGGAGGACGCCGCAGCTGGCCTCCACCCACGGGGCTGCTTCACCTGCGTGGCAGCTTTCTGGGAACCCTGACCTAGACACCTGCCTGGCACTTCCTGGTCCTCCTCCTATCACCCACGATAGTCTCCAGGATCGGTCCCAACCCAAACGGGGTTCTGGGTCAGACAGATTGCAGGGTGTCTCTGTGGGGGCCTATCTGGGGAGGAGCCAGAGTGCCCCCTGAGCTGTGGGGGGGCACGTTCCCTGGGGGCTCCACTAGTCCAGGCCTGAGGCCTTGGTGAGGGTGTCGAGCAGTTGGAAGTAACTGTACTTGAGGTCATACTCCATGTCGTACCAGAAGTTCACTGTGGGGAGAGCAAGCACAGGAGTGGGTGGCCCAGCTCTGACCCAGAGCCTCCCCAGCCCACCCGCTGGCCGAGGCCAGCAGCTCCTCACCAGCAATGCAGCCCTGGGACTGCTGCACGTGGTGGAACCACAAGGCCGGCAGGTAGAGCATCTCGCCGGCCTGCATGGTGCAGCGGAGGGCCTGGGCCCCACGGTACTGTGGGTACCGGGACAGATCTGGTGTCAAGGGATCCAGTGGAAGCCAGGGCACCTGGGGACGGAGCAGGACCGGGGAACTCGGCCTTTGGCCTTGCCAACGGTAAGGGCCAAAGGTCCCCCTCCATCCGCCCTGGGAAGCCAGCCCCAGAAGGTGGGACCTTACGGAGGAAGGGGCCACCTTCCCAGGACTTTTGGGGCCCACTTGCTCCTCGGAGATGGATGAGCTTGCCCCTCCCTGAGGCCCAGGGCCAAGATGGACACCTTCTCCATGGCCTCTTCATCCACCACCTCAAAGGTGCCCGCCTCAGTGAGTCGGTAGGTTGCTGGGGTGTACAGCTCTGATGCCAGAGAAAAAGGGGGAGCTCAGCAAAGAGTGCTCCCAGCCCCTCACACCTCCTCCCAGCCTCTCCTGTTGGCTGCCTGGTCCCAGGGACACAGGCAGGGAAGCCTCGCTACCCTTCCTCTGGTTTGGGGCCCATGCGTAAGGCAGGTCCCAGCCCTACCATAGGGGATGAAGGGTCGGTCGCTGGGCGGGTGTAACAGGAAATGTTTCTCTCCAGAGAGGACACAGTAGAGGTTTTCGTAGTGGTCCTTGTGCACTGCCAACACAAAGAAGGTCCTGGGCAGATTTGGCGGAGCAGGGCACATGAGAGGCAGAACCTGCCCACCCAGAGCCTTGCGCCTCAAGACAGCCAGGGGTGTAAAAACGAGAAAGTCCTGCGAATAAAGATTTCAACCTTCCATCCAAAGTGTCCCCTGATGTCTCCTTTACGCCCAGTACTAGTTCAACTTAGCCAGTAAAGGATCTCCATCCCTCTGCCATGAGCATGGTGCTCTTTTAAACTCCATCCGGGCTCAGACTGAAAACAGCCTCTTCAAAGAACAGCCAGGATCCTGGAGGACAATGAATTTATAAGGGGGAGGGGGAATCCCATTATTTTCTACACAGTTTCTGAAGCCCCCTCATTTCCCTCAGGGAGAAGAACTCGGGAAGGGAGGGTGAGAACGTTTGAACCAACTAGAGGGACTGAATCAATGTCACTGAGCTGTCAGCGTAGAAGCTTGGTGTGTGCTTTTGCTCTGTGTATTCTCAACGACATAGTCAAACCAGACTCCAGGAGATGCCCAGGGGGGGTCTGGGGTGGAGGGCATTCCAGATCCCAGCCACCAGGGACTTGGCACTCACCACACGCCCCATGCGGGTCATCTCTCCAAAGAGGTAAATATCCACGCATAGGGTTCTCCCAAGTTCACCTCCGGGGCCAACGTGCCCTCTGAGAGATGTCTAGTGCGCCCCCACACCAAAGTCATCCCACCCACCACGCTGCAACGCCGCTCCTCCTCTGTTCGCAGAATTGTAGACCGACCCTCCAGGCCAGCCTCCCACCCTTGGCCCCATCCTGGCTCCTCCCTGTCCCTGCATCCCAGAGACACCTACAGGACATCACTGCGGCCGCCTCCCCCAGCCAGAAGTTCACCGCCTCTGGCATCTTCCCTGCAGGACAGAGGAGGAGAGTTAGGAGCGGTTGTCCCCTGCAGGTTGGGTCTGGGATAACACCCAACAGGATATGGGCAGGGGTGCTGTGTGCGAGCGAGGGCCATCCCAGGGAAAAGTGGCGAAGAGGCCATGGTTTGGAGGGCTTGGGGAGTGGGCCCAGCCCCCCACAGGCAAAAGTTAGAGCACTAATCCTTTGCAGTCGGTCAACAGTCAAGGCTTCCAGGGCGGCAGGGCCTGACCCTGGCCATGGGGTGGTGGGTGTGGGCCAAGACAATCAATGTCACCGAGCTGTCAGTGTAGAAGCTTGGTGTGTGCTTCTGCTGTGTATTCTCAACGACTGTCCTCTGCCCCAGTCGCCCCCTCTCACCCAGAGCCTCGGAGGCCCAGGGCACGTGGGGCTCCAAGTCGGGCAGCAGCTGGGGCAGCTCGGTAAGCAGGTTAGAGCACTGCTTCTGCACGTAGAGCACGCCAGGGTGCCGGGCCCTGCCCTCCAGGACGTCCAACACACCTCACAGGGGCAGCAGGCGCTCGGCTGGCATCACGAAGTGGTCTCCGCGCACGGAATCAGCATAGCCATCTGTGGTCACCACTACGCTCATCTCCGTGGCACCCACCGTGGCCCTAGGGGAAGGGACTCTAAGAGCATGCCCACATGCCACAAGACAGCTCGCCCATCACCCTAGCCCAGCCCAGGGCTGCACCCACCTCAGATAGGGGAGCGACCACTTCTGCAGGGCATTGTGCATGATGCAGGGCCTGCTGGGGAAGACCCAGTCCCGGTAGATGTGCAGTGGCATCGGGGCCTCATCCAGGTAGGGCACGGTTGGAGGCACGCCAAGCTCTTAAGTGGGGTGGGAGGTAGATGTTGACATAAACAGCACCCAGCCACTTACGGATGAGATGCCCTCTCTGGGCAGGCCACAGGGTATCACTGGGCAGTGCTCACTGGGGAGGGACCAAGAGACTCTGGACCACCAGAAATAGAAGGGGATTTTCAAGGAGGAGGCTGCCGCACGCCTACTCCAGGAGGGGCCACACAGCCCAAGAGCACGTGAGCAACATACTCTGGTGTCAACTTGTGGAGGGGTGGAGTCTAAGCTGTCATTCAGGTTGCAGCTTGATGACCTCATTTGGAGGTGCCCACGGAAATCAATAGCTCCCTTCCTGTGAGACATTCCTGCTGACAAGACACACAGAGCTACACTAGAGCCCTGGAGCCGCAGGGCTCACTTGGAGACCCCTGCTAGCGCTGGGATGCCTCCACCACCACTGGGTCCACAAGGCTTTCCACCCACTGGCCTGTGATCTTCCTGCATCAGCATCATTGCTTGTGTTTCATGAGTAGGAAGAGGGATTTATAGACTGGTATCGGACATATGGGCTAATATCAGACTTAAGGACTTGATCTGGACTGGGCTGGAATGTTTTCATAATGTACAATTTTTCTTTGATATAAAGTTCTCTTTTAAAACACATATAAGTGTCTATGAATTTGTTTCTCTGGTCAACTGGGGCTAACACAGCGGGACTCCTGCTTGGCCCAAACCCCAGTCCTCCCTGGGGCCAGACCCTTGGTTAGCTTCCCTAGCTGCGGTGGTGGACCTCTAGCGAAGTATAGAAAAGCAGCCTCAGGCACCACGCAGGGAGCTCCCCGTGGCTGGGGGCAGCAAGATGAAGGAAGAATGCCTTCCACCTGTGAATATTCACTGAATATTTTGGAATGTGCTCAGCCCTTGGCTTGGCCAGTGTGAATGGGTCCTTTCAAGATGCTGACAGCCTCATCGGGGAGACATGCCTATAACCTGAACGCCCTGGGTCTTCCATGATGGTACCGTGCTGTGTGCTGCCTGGGTGGCTTTCTCTTGCTGCCCTTCATAAAAATCACTGACTCCCTGTTGTGCTCCTGGCTGGCTCCTCGTCTCACCGAGTCTACCTACAAACACTCCCAACCTCCCTCGCCCTCACCTTCTCCTTCTCCCATGCCACCTCCTTTGGGGCCCCTCCACTCACAAGTCACCCCAAGAGCCTTCCTTCCCCCAGCTGGCTATCCTTCTTCTTTAGGAACTTGTGAACCACACCACCCACCGCCAACCCCCTCCCGGCCCCAGCCCACAACCATTTCTAGTAAACAAACAACAGTTGCCCTCGAGTCGATTCTGGTTCCTGGTGACCCGGGATGTCAGAGTGGACCTTTGCTCCACAGTTTGTGGCCCTGACTTTTCTGAAAAGGATTACATTTCGTTGGGGGTCCTTTAGGAGTAGGCAATGTGCACCGACCTTCCCATTAGTAAGACAAATGCTTAACCATGGACACCACCCCGGGGCTCTGAAAAACTCCTCGTTCCCTTCCTGCGTGCATGTCCACTTGACCACCTGCACCGTCAAGCACACTATCTACGGGCCCTGGTGGTGGTCGGTGCTTAAGCACGTGGCTGCTAACCAGGAGGGGGTTGATCTCAGTCCACCAGGTGCCCCTCGGGGGAGAGACATGGTGGCCAATCTTTTTCCTCAGACACAATACGGGGCAGTCCTACGACTCCAGTGACAGGTTTGCAAACAGGTTAATATACTATCTACTCAATTGATTTCCACTGGATAGCTGTCTCTGTCCCCGGCTAGAATGTGATCTCCATGAGGGTGGGGGTGTGGGTTACACCTTCCCAGGATGGAGCACAGTGCCCAGCACGCCCATGATCCCCAGTACACACTGGCTTAATGACTGGATGAAAGGCTTACAATATCTCCTGCCACAGTGAACTAACTGGTTCCCCTGGCTTAACTCCCCTCCTTCCAAAAGCATTTATCACCCCAGCTCCAGACAACCTCTTGAAAGGCAGCCTCATGTTGTCACTCTGAGCAAACCTCCTTTGATGACTTACCACTTGGAGAATAAAGTCTGCCTGGCCTTGGTAACGGGGCCCAACCCATTCTTCTCCTCTGATGAGCCTCTGCCTGGAGCTGGCCCCTTACCACACACCCTCCCTGCTCCCTGGCCCTGCAGCTCCCTCCATTCTTTCCCTTGGGTAGAGCAGAAGGTCCCCCCTGTGCTTCAAGGCCACTGCCCTCCCCCTGAACCACAAGGTCGCGCGCCTCCAGTGAAGTCATCCGATTAGTCTCACGGTCAGTGGGAAAGTTGGGATGTCTTTAACTAGATCAGAAATTGGAGCTGAATAGGAAGGTCCCAGGGGACCTGGGAAGGTGGAAAGGGAAGAGCTGATTGGTACTTGAAAGTCACTGGCAAAGAGGCAAGATGGATCCTGCCTAGTAGATACAGGAACGCGGAGGGGTGACACGTGGCCAAGCTGTGCCAGCCCACTGTAACAGGCACCGCGGAAGATGACTCAGTAAACCCCTGAGATTCTCACAGAAATTCTTAACAGAAGTGGTAACTGCTATTTTTAGCCCCTTTATGTTTTCTACTCTTCTTCCATTTTGATTTTCTTGCATTTGAATAGATTTCTTTTGGGGTACGGTCACTCTTCTATCCCAGGGCTTTGAAACGAGAGAATTTCAAAGGAGATCTAGACAATTCCTTTGACCCCATAATTCCTCTGCTAGGAATTTAACCAACCAAAAACACATGGGCAAAACGCTTCCCTCTCCCGAGCGCACCAACCTCTCTCCGACTCAGGGTGTTTGCCTTCCGTGAACTGCCCCCGCATGTGTCTGCACACTCCCTCCCTCCCTGCCCTTGAGTCTGTGCCCAAGAGCCACCTCCTCATTGAGGCCCGCTTTACTCACCCTATTGAACCTCCATCCCGGAGCCCCTCATTCCACTTAACTGATTTCCCCACATTTATCTTCTAACCTACTGTCTCTTCATTTAGTGTGCCTACGGCTAACTGTAAGGAACCCCGGTAGCTGCTAACAGCAAGGTCAGTGGTTCAAACCCATCGGCCACTCCTCAGGAGAAAATAGACGCTGTCTGCTCCCTTAAAGAATTTCAGCCTCACTAACCCACCCAAGGGGAGCGGGTATTGTTTTTATCTCCACAGGGAAAGAGGGACCAGACTTCAACCCAATGCTCCAAGATGTGAATGCAGCATGCCAGCATGCAGTAGGGAACCAGTGGAGAGGTTTGAGGGGCCGGTCCCAATCCCAACTACTAAATGGACACCTGCCCCTCCCCCCAGAAGAATTTATTTCAAAGGGCGGCATTGAATCTGAAGCTCCGGGAGAGGGACATATCTGATCAGAGCACACGGGAGCAGAGGAAGGGGAACGAGGAGAGTGGAGCACACATCCTGGACCACCAGGCCATGGGGACGATATTTCCAATTAGAACAGCCAGTTCACAGAGAGGACCACATGGCCAGCCAAACTAGGAGACATGGCGCCCCTCACTGACTCATAGCCCTACAGGGGACAACAATGGAGACACAGTGTGGGAATTGCACCCAATATGATCCTGCCACACTGAGGCAAAACACTAAAGGGGTGCAACAGCAAGGGATTGGAGTGGCGAGGTCCCCAGGGAATGCTGAAGGTGGACTTTGGAGCCAGCATGGTGCCCCAACAGACTGGACTGGAAAACACTCCTAAAGGCCAACAAACAATCCTTGAACTAACTACAAGCTTTTTTTTCTTATTGTGTTTTGTTTTGGTTTTTGTCATTGGTTTGTTGTTGTTTTGCTGTATATTGTTTCTTGGTTTTGCTCTGTCTTGTTTTTGTGCATGTTATTACCTCCTCAGGTCTGTCTAAATAAGATAGGCTGGATGAACAATCTGGAGGAGAAAACAATGGAACCAACAGTTCCGAGGGGACATGGGAGAGGGGGAAGTGGGGGGAAAGGTAGTGGTGTTAACAAACCCAGGGACAAAGGAACAAGTGACCCAAATCGGTGGTGAGGAGGGTGTGGGAGGCTTGGTAGGGCATGATCAAGGGTAATGTAACCAAGAGGAATTGCTGAAACCCTGGTGGGGACTGAGCATGATAGTGGGAAAGGAGGAAAGTCAAAAAAGAAAATAGAGGAAAGAGCTGGGAGGCAAAGGGCATTTATAGAGTTCTAGATAAAGACATGTACATAGGCAAATATGTTTATATATGAGGATGGGGAAATAGATCTGTTAGGTAGCTTAGCCTAGGTAATTGGGAAGTCCATTTACGCATGCCCAGGAGAACCAGCAAAGGACAAAGCTGGATTTTCCCGCCAGTGGGTGGAGATGGGCGTTACACCTGGAGCAGCCCACCTGGGCCAGGTTACTACAATTCAGCCAATGGGATCGACCTGGGGTCGTTCACCACGCCTCCCCCAGGAACCTTTAAGAAGGCAGGAACCGAGAGGGAGAGGGTCTGGTCATCTCCGTGGGAGGGCAGAGATCCTTGCGTGTCCCGGAGCAGTCTCTGCCAGGCCGCATGGTCAAAGGAATCCTATGGGTGCCGCGTAAAACCTGATGCTTCTTTGAACTTTCATTAAATTCACTTGGATCACGAGCCCGGCTTCAGCATAAAATCTTTCTCGCGCGGAGCCAAGGACCAAGGCTGAAATCTAGTCCCGGAGAGAGAGACCTTACAGATCTATGTGCACATATTTATAGGTTTAGTATTAAGGTAGCAGAAGGACCTTGGGCCTCCACTCAAGTACTCCCTCAATCAAAAATACTTTCTTCTTTTAAATTGACACTCTATGAGGCTCACCTTCCTGATACAACTGCTGAAGACAAAGCGGGTGAATAAGCAAATGTGGTGAAGAAAGCTGATGGTGCCCGGCTATCAAAAGATAATAGCATCTGAGGTCTTAAAGGCTTGAAGGTAAACGAGCGGCCATCTAACTCAGAAGCAACAAAGCCCACATGGAAGAAGCACACCAGCCTGTGTGATCAAGAGGTGCCGAAGCCATCACTTATCAGGCATCAAAGAACAAAAATTCATATCATTGTGTGCTCACCTCCCTGATTTGATCGCTGAAGACAAATGGGTGCATAAGCAAATGTGGTGAAGAAAGCTGATGGTGCCCGGCTATAGAGTCGGGGTCTTAAAGGTTTGAAGGTAAACAAGCAGCCATCTAGCTCAGAAGCAAAAAAAGCCCACATGGACAAAGCACACCAGCCTGTGCGATCACGAGGTGTTGAAGGGATCAGGTATCAGGCATCATCAGAACAAAAAATTATATCATAGTGAATGAGGGGTGGAGTGCAGAGTGGAGACCCAAAGTCCATTTGTGGGCCACTGGACAACACCCCCTTACAGAAGGGTCTCGGGGAGGAGACAAGCCAGTCAGGGTGCGATGTAGCAATGATGAAAAATACAACTTTCCTTAAGTTCCTAAATGCTTCCTCCTCCCCCACTCTCATGATCCCAATTCTACCTTGCAAGTCTGCCTAGACCAGAGGATGTACACTGGTACAGATGGGAACTGGAAACACAGGGAATCAAGGGCAGATGATCCCTTCAGGACCAGTGGTGTGAGTGGTGATGCTGGGAGGGTAGAGGGAGGATGGGTTGGAAACGGGGAACCAATTACAAGGATCTACATGTGACCTCCTCTCTGGGGGACGGACAACAGAGGGGTGGGTGAAGGGAGATATCGGACAGGGAAAGATATGGCAAGATAATAATTTATAAATTATCAAGGGTTCATGAGGGAGGGGGGAACAGGGAGGGAGGGAAAAAATGAGGACCTGATGCTAGGGGCTTAGGTGGAGAGCAAATGTTTTGAGAACGATGAGGGCAATGAATGTACGGATGGGCTTTACATAATTGATGTGTATATGGATTGTGATGGGAGTTGTATGAGTCCCTAATAAAAAGATTCTTTAAAAATATGTTGTGCTTCCATACACCAGCAGCAAACAATCGGAAAAGGAAAGAAAGAGAACAATTCCATTTCTAATACCATGTAAACAACTAAAGGACTGAGGAATAATTTTTTTAATAAATCGTTTTATTGGGGCTCATACAACTCTTATCAGAATCCATACATACATCAATTGAGTAAAGCACCCTTATACATTCGTTGTCTTCATCATTCTCAAAATTCGTCTTCCACTTGGGTTCCTGGAATCAGCTTTTTCCTTTTTTTCCCCTCCCTTCCCTCTCCGCTCCCCCTCCCCCTCCCCCTTGAACCCTTAATAGTTTATAAATTATTATTTTATCTTATCTTACACTGCCCCGCGTCTCCCCTCACCCACCGTTGCATTGCCCATTTCCCAGAAAGGAGGTTACATGTAGATGGGACTGAGGAATAATTTAATGAGGGAGATAAATACTAAAAATACTTCTGAGGGAATTTAAAGAAGACATAAATAAATTAGAAGGCTTAATATTGTTAAGATGACAATATGACCAAAGTGATCTGCAATCCCTATAAAAATTCCAACAGCTTTTATGTTCCTTTTAGGGGAACGGAAAGTCAATTCTCAAATTCACATGATTGCAAAGGGCCTCAAATAGTAAAAATGATCTTGAAAAAAAGAAGAACAAAATAGGAGGTTTCAAAATAAAATAAAAAATAAATTTTTAAAAATAGGAAGTTTCATCCTTTCCAATTTAAAAATGTACTGTAACGTTGTTAGGCAGACTAGCGCAGGGATGGGATGTCCCTTAAGCCATGCCCAGAGAGCCAGGCAAGGGAACAAAGAGCGGCACACTGCACATGCTCAGAGGCTCAGGTTTCCCACCAGTGGGATTGGGTGGGTGCTAAACCTGGATCGGCCCACCTGAGCCAGGTGAATTCAATTCAGCCAATGGGGTCCATCTGGGGTCGTCCACCATGCCTCCCCCTGGAATCCATGAAAAGGGAGGGGTGGGGGAGGGGGAGGGGGAGAAGGGAGAGAGAAAGTGAGTCAGAGAGAGAGAGAGAGAGAGAGAGAGAGAGAGAGAGAGAGAGAGAGAGAGAGAGAGATCGAGATCTAACAGAGAGCAGAGAGTCGCAGGGAAGGAGAGATCTTTGCGTGACGCTGAGCAGCTTCAGCCAGGCTGCATGGTCGGCGGAGTCCTATGGGTGCTGTGTAAAACCTGAAACTTCTTCTACCTCTCATCAAACTCACTTGGTTCACGAACCAGGCTCCGGCGTGAATTCTTTCTAACGAGGTACAACTCGATCTCCTGAGAGATCTAACAAAGCCACAATCATCAAAAGAGTGTGGTATTCCTAAGAGGGCAGTCCAAGGAGTAGAAATGAGAATCAAGAAATACACCCGTACACCTATGGTAACTTGTGATTTGACAATTATGTGAATGGGGGAAGACCCACTTATTCAATACACAGTGCTATGACCACTGAGTCGCCACATGCAAAGGAATGAAGGCAAATGGACCGATACCTTACATCATGTATGTGGAATTATAAAGAGACTTCTCCCCAGATTTGTCTCCCCAAAGACATGTCAAACACTAGAGCCTATTTGCCGGCATATCGTGGGAAGCCAGATGCTTGGAGACATCCTCCCTGAAGGCAGTCATTGGCCAGACAACTGTCTGCTCCCAGGGCAGGTAGAGGTCCCCCCTTCCCTGCTGTTAAGGACAATGGGCTAGTTCTCCCTAAATGCTTGTGACCATTAGCTTGGTTCCCATAGGAAGAGTTTACACCCTACTGATAATGGTTTCTATGGAGACCCAGAAAACAGGTCAAACCAGCTCAGTGACATTCAAAGTTAGGCTGCCATCCTGAATCTAGGATCTGCCCTTGTCACATGTGTGCCCCCAATCCCTCCTCTTCCTATTGTGTATATCCCTATATTGTCCCCCTCTCATTGCTGTATACCCTATAGTGCAACCCCTTCCTGTGATGTATGTCTTTACCTGTAATTACTGGTCTTGCACATCCCCCAAAGATATATAGGCCTGGGTTATGTGTCTTTGTAGTCAGAACTCCAGAGCCTCGGAGCACTCTGCTGATTTTCTTTAGATGCCTTTCCTCCCACATACCCAACAACCCGTTCCCCTATTTTAGCATTGAAAGTCCCTCCACCCAGGCCAACTGGTTTGATCATGTGTTCGATTTGCATGCAGCCCCTCCCCTCTCCTGAGGGGTAGCCTCAGTGAAGGCACTGACAGGCTCAGAATCTTGGTTTCCTGACCTGTGCGTGTGCTGGAAAGTTTACATGGGATGATAAATAATAACACGGATCGCAATGGACAATTATAAGCACTTACTATGGGCCAGACGTTGTTCCTCAGTGCTTCTAGCAGGCACACAAATGCCATGTCCTTGGGGCCTACAAGAACTCAGATTCCACTTCAGCAGATCTGAAGCAAGCTGTGAGAAATGGAGTTTCTACAACAGTGAGGACCAGGATTCTAAGAAGGATTGAGGCATTCAAATGACCGTGATGGCAAAGACCATGTATTGAGTATACTGTGGGTGGCCAAAAGAATGAGCAAATCAGTCCTGGAGGAAATCGAACCAGGACATTCTTCGAAGAATGTTCCTAGAAGATAGAATGGCAAAATTTTGTCATGCTGATTTTGGACATGTCGTTAGGAAAGACCAATTGCGAGACGAAAACATCATGTTTGGTAAAATAGTGGATCTGGGGAAACTCTTCATGACACGGACTGGCACAATAACCGCAACAATGACCTCACACCTGCCAATGGGCGGGAAGATTGCATAGGATCTAGCAGTAATTTGTCCTATCCGGCATAAGGTCACAAGGAATCAAATTTGCTTTGCTGGCGACTAACAACAACAAGGTCTTTCTATCATTCAATCTCAACCTCGAACACACAACCTAAGAACTATTTTTCACTTCCCTTGTACACACAGCAGAACAAAGGGGGTTCAATGATTTTTCCGAGGTTATAGAGCTAGAAGGACATAGAGCCAAGACTGGACAATGGAGCGATTTGACACCAGAGACATTAATCTTAAGCAGGACCTTTGTCTCCCACAAAGATCATAGGCATATCCATAACGGACTTGGCACAAGCTCTTCCACATGGCAACCTTTCAGCAGATAGTTGCTATCTTAGTGCCATCCAGTTGACACCAAATCAGCGACTGTATAGGGCAGGGTAGAACTGTCTATGTGGGTTTCTGACACTAAATATTTACAGCCATAGAAATCCTCATCTTTCTCCCACAAAAGTCCGTATGATTGTTATTAATTGGGTCAGAAGTTACTTTAATGGTGACCAAATCCTTCCTCTTCTTGGATTCAACATTATACCCCACTGCTTCTAATAGCTCCTCTACCCAAACCAAAACAGGCATGAGAGAGTTGATTCTGACTCATGGTGCCTTATGTGTGGATTCCATAGGACTTTCAAGACTATAGGCTTTAAGCAGGTTTCCAGGCCTTTCCTCCATGGTGCCCCTGTGTGGGTTCCAACTGCCGATGATTTGTTGAATAGTTGAGTGTGGAACTCTTTGCCCTCCTCCAGGAACTCCAATACCCTTGAAGCTCTCTATTCACAAAGGACTGTCCTTCCAACCTAGGCTCAGAGTGCTTGTCTTCTCTCTCTCGTTTTCCTTTTCATCAAGTTGTTTGGGACTCCCCAGGAGTTGGGTCCCAGGGACATATTTATATGTAATTATGTCCCTGTCATCTAAACATGATCATGATAAATGGAGAAAATACTGAAGTGATCAGTGCTATCTTCTTGCTGCGATCCACAATAAATGATCACGCGAGCCCCAGTCAAGAACCCAAAGGACGTATTGCATTGGGTAAATCTGCTCTATGAGACCTCTTCCTTTTTAAAATTTTTTTGCAGCTGGGAAAGAGAAAGGGGAGATGGGCTCTTCTCCCAAGTTGGCATCCCTGCCAGGGCACCCCTACTCAAATCTGGCCAACTTCACTCCCGAATAGAGTTCCCTGCTACTCCTGTAGAACTGCCCCGTGGAAGGACCAATGGTCTAAAGATTCAGAATGGAGAAGACAAGTACCAAAAGCCATAGCCTAGCCCTTCACAGCCAGAGTGTGACCCCACAAGGGCCCCCACAAACAGACACTTTCTAGGGATCTTAAGTTGTTGGGGCTTAAGGGGAGGGGAGTGAGGCTCTAGCAAGCTAGGATCCCATTCCAGGCTGTGGGCACATATCCCGAGCCCTTGATGGGGAGGCCTCACGTACCCAGTGGGTCCAATGGAGTTCTGGGTATATGGGCCTGTGGGAAGGAAGCCACCTTGAGGGCTGGACCAACCCATAGCATCCCAAGTTGGATAGGGTGCAGGGGCCTGGGCAGGATCCCTCCTCCTTTCCATCCCTCATGACCAACCAGACTAACAAAGTCTTGGGCAGGGAGGGGGCCTGGAGCAGGACCAGGGTTGGGACAGGGGTCCTGGAGTGAGGTCTCAGGTGGGTGGGCCAGGCAGGGTAGGAGTTCTGGGGCCTGGGCAGGCACCAGGTGGGCTGCAGACCCACATCAGGGGTCATGGTGGCAAGGCCCGGGTGGGCAGGAGTCTGGGAGAGGGCGGGGAGGCCGCAGGAACCACACCTGGTCTGTGAAGCCCTAGGCCTTGCCCATCAGGTCATTTTGGCCCATGGAGGTGGTGCGGCTCTGAGGCTGGCTCACTCAGCACTCAGAGCTTGGCCTGCTCAGGTCCTGAGCCCTTGGCCTCCACAGGAAGTGCTGGCTGGCCTCTTGCCTTGTCCTCAATAGTGGCTCCAGCTGCTGCCAAATAGGCCAAGGCTTAAAGGGGCCATGGGCTTCCACCTGTGCGCCCCGCCTCTTCATCCTTAAAGGGGCCACGCGTTGCAGCCAGAGACCTCTTTCAAAAGTGTTCTCCAAAGTGTTTAAGAGCAAGGATGTTACCTTGAAGCTTAAGGTGTAGCTGACTAAAGCCATCTGAGTCATATATTCAATGGCCTTGTATGCACGTGAAAGTTGGACATTGAAAAGGAAGATCAAAGAAGAATCAATGCATTTATATTGGGATGCTGGTGAATAATATTGGAAGTACTATGAACTGCCAAAAGAACAAACAAATGTGGGTTAGAAGTACAGCCAGAATACTCCTTAGAAGCAAGAATGGTGAGACTTCCCCTCACGTACCTTAGACATACTGTTAGTGAGAGATCAGTCCCTGGAGGAGTAAGGACATCCTGCTAGGTGAAGAGAGATAAGCGAAAATGAGGAAGACCTTCAGTAAATGGATTGACACAGTGGCTGCAACAAGGGGCTGAACCATAACAACTATTGAGAGGATGGTGCAGGACTGGGTGGTGTTTCGTTCTAATGTCCATAGGGTGGCTAGGAGTTGGAATTGACTCAATGGCATCTAACAACAGAAACAAAATCTACACCTACTACTAACAGGACAGGAAGTTTTCCAACCCCTCGCATCTCTCAACCCCAGGAACAGAGATGCCACCTTCCTTCTACCTGTATAACCAGTATCTAGAACAGAGCTCAACGACGAAGTGCCTAACAAACCTGAAGTAGCTGTTACTTAGCTCCATGCCTCATAGGTCTCAGTTCCCCAGCCCCAAATCAATAACATCGGTGTTGTTGTTTGTTGCCAACAAGTTGATTTCTACTTACACCTGACTCACACCTGCCTACCTAGTAACCCACCTTATGAAAATAAGGCACAAGAATGATTCTTTCCCACGGTGTCTGCAGACTATGACTCACCACTCTGAAGGCACTGTCATGTAAATGTTGAATGGCTAGCTGAAAGGTTGACAGTTGAAACCCACCAGCTGCTTCAAGGTAAAATGATGGGGCTGTCTGTTCCAGTAATGTTGTACAACCTTGGAAAACTTATATAAGGAATTGACTGGACTGCAATGAGTTTGCTGTACCTGGAATGATGATGCGACCAGAGAAAGAATGAGAGGGAAGCCTGAACAGAAAGCACTGCCCTGCCCTCCATCTGGCAGTTTTGTGATTTTTTGAAGCAGTTGGTTCGAATGGAACAAGGAATAAAGAGGCGGAGTGCATGGCAGTTGAGCGCTATTTGCCATTCTGACCAAGTGCCTCTGTGAGAAAAGGGGGAGGGTAGGGTTGATCTTGGTCTTGATCAAAGTCCAAGAAAATATTTGCATTTCCAGAAAGTGGGAGGTTTCCCAAGCCAGGGTAGTAACAGGAGCTGCTAGCTCTCACATCTGGCCCTGTGGACCCTGTTCAAAGAATCTCCTGCACTGGGTAAGAGGTTGGTGGTTAGGCAGAGAGACAAAGAGAGAGAGTTGAACTTCCTCAGGTTGTGTCTGGTCTGAAGGGTTTTGTCGACAGGCATCCTGGCTCTTTCCCAGCCTGAGCCCTTGAGGCTCCTCAAGGCCACGCTCCCGCTTCCCGGGCCCCCCACAGGGACACCTTCCAGAGGTCTTCCTGTACCCATATGTGGATTTTGGCTTTTCCTTCTTTTGGCTCTGCTCAGTAGCAGGGCATTTGAAGGGTGGTTGTGGGCTTTGTACAGTTGTCATTAGCATAAATGCGTGATAATTTCCTAAATTTCTCCTCCCGCAGCTTTAGGCTGTGTTTCCAAACTCCCGGTCCTCACAGAGGCTCTGCAGAGGGGGCAGTGGCTCTGATTCCACCTGGCAGTTCCTGGTTGAGCACATGGATGTCCCATCCCAGTCTAGCTATGGCACCAGGGATCACGGTGCTAGGAGAGGGGCAAATGGGTCCTCCAAAGGAGATGTGTAGTGACCACAAAAGTGACACACTTATGGTTATCTAATAATTGTACATGGTGGTGCTTGGCCCTCTCAAGGTGGAAACATACAAATTAGCTTATGCCTCTTCTCTAAAAGCAAGGGTACCTGCTTGTGACATGAGGTTTTGGAATGTTCTTTCATGGGCACAAAGAAGGGTGGCTGATCCAACCCTTCAGCAGCTCATCAATCATTGAGTATCTCAAGCTGATTTAGAGTAGTGTCCAGAGATCTAGTGGTGAAATGGGGTAGAAAGCTGTGGGGCGCTAGCCAGGGAGAGAATACGGAGTAATTTGAGCCAGAAAGAGTTATGAATGGGAGGCAGAATGAATATAGAAGGGATCTGGGAAATGAGTTTGGATCTATCTACCTCTTGAAGGATCTCACCCTTCTCTCTTCTCAACTGCTTCCAATGCAGCCTCGATCTGCCTGCTCTGGGCTTCCAAACCACACAAGCGACAATGCAGACACACGCACTCACAGGCACGCACACACACATGTACACACACATGTACAAATACACTCCGAAGAAGCAAAACCTACTTCTGGTGAATCCAGCCAATTCAGATGCATAGCAATCCCAGAGGAAATAGTAGAACTTCCTGTGTGGGTTTCTGACACCATAAATTTGTCCATGTCAGACGGCCTCATCTTTCTCCCTCTCAGAACAGCTAGTGGGTTTGAACTGCTGGCCTTGTGATTAGTAGTGAGATGCTTAACCCACAGCATCACCAAATCTCCTTAGCAAGAAGGATATTACCACAATCAACACCACCTTTTTCCTACTTTTCTGGGGGTTAGGGAAGGAAAGAGTACTGTTCAGCATTCGACTCCCTTTAAAGAAAATGGGAGGTCCAGGGTGATGACAGCAGATGGCTGGAACATTCCAGCCTGGCATCCTGGGTCACCCGGAATGATTCTCCCTTGTGGGCTCTATGAAGCAGGCACACTCAAAGACCACAGAACCTCGTTCTCAGCTGTCAGCCTCGGGTCTTGGGTTTTTTTGGACCTGCCGGTTGGAGAGGGGCTGCTCGATGGAGAGCCTCATCACTTAGCATCATGGCTGCTCCGACATGATACCTCTGAGTCATGTAATTTATATTTCATGCACAATTGAAGCAGCTAATGGTGTCATTCTCCAAGGGGGAAACAAGTTGTTACAGCGTGAATTACATTGCAGGCGTGTGCCCTTTCCTTTCTCCCCAAGTGCCCCAGGGGAAGTTCCCAGGTAGCCGTCTTGTGGGTGTCCAAGAGAGTGGACAGGCCCCAAGGTGTCAGGGCTAAGGAGTGGTGGCAAGGCCAAAAATGCTTTCTCTGACTTCTTTTTGTGTGCATTGAGGCGGTGGAAATAGAGGTGGCAGCTAAAACTGCCCAGTGGTCTCACCATTTTTTTCTCACCTGTACGTGTGGGATTGGGCAGGGTTAGAGTGTGACTCTTCAGTTCTCATGCTAACATTGATCGATATTGGACAGTGGAGATGATGTGTAGGGGAACGGATGCAAAATCCAACCACTTGTACTCAAGACATCAGCAGAGGGTGGAGCTAAGCCTGTTGTCTCTGAGGTTGGTCTGCTGGGATATGAATTCTAGCTCCCCCTTTGATAAACTGGTCACCTCTGGGCTAGATTGTTTCACTTTTCTGTGAATTCATGTTCTCACCAATAGACGGGAGCTGATGCACTCACTACCAATGGGTCAGTCAATTCCAATTCATAGTGAGCCTGCAGGACAGAATGGAACCATTCTAGAGGTGTTCCTATAAGCTGTGACTTGTCCTGGAGAAAATTGATGCATCATTCTCAGGGGAATCTGCTGAGGGTTTTTCTGAGCTTGTGGTAAGTAGTCAAGGGCTTCTCTATTGCCCCACCAGCGCTCCTCTTAAAAGGGTTGCAAAAGCCACCAAAACCCCACTGCTCTTGAGTTCATTCAGACCCATAGCAACTCGGCAGGATAAAGTAATAACTGTCCCGGCAGATGTCCAACCCCGAACATCTTTATGAGAGCTGACAGCCCAATCTTGATCCCAAAGAACAGCTGGTGGATTTGAACCACCGACATTCTGGTTAGCATTTCTAATGCTTCACGCACACCGCACCTGTGGGATGAAATTAGTGAATGTACATGCAATGCTTAGAACACTAGTACATAACATGCACTTAGCAATTGTGAGATATTATGGTAGGAGGGGATGCCAAAAACCAAACCAACTCACTGCCATCCAGTCCACTCTGACTCACCATGACCTGAGTTCTACCTTATAGGACAGGGTCCAACTACTCCTGTGGTTATTTGAGAGTGTAACTTGGTAGGAGTGGAAAGCCTCATCTTTTTCCCTGAGTGTGGCTGGTCGTTTTGAACTGTTGACTTTGGGATTAGCAGTCCAATATGTAATCACCCACGCCACTATTAAATGAGAGCAACGAGTTTCTGACATTTTCTGTGAGGTGGTAGAATTATTTGTCATTTCTATATTTGAATATGGTAAATCGACTGAAACACAGCAATGGTCATGACTTTACCAAGAGAGGAGAGATGTCAATTTTAAGGATATATAGAGCTGGAAGTCAATCCTGGATAGTACAAATGGTGAAAACACTTGGCCATTAACAGAAACGTAGGAGGCTCAAGCGCACCCAGAATACCTTGGAAGAACGTCTGGCCATCTGTTTCTGAAAGGATATGCCCATTGGAAATCCTATGAATTGCCATGAATCACAATCCACTCAGTGTCAAATGGTCATTTTAAATTTCAGAATGGTTCCTGGGATGAAAGAAAAAATCTAAGTTGTCTATTGAAGACGTGGTTTGTGAGAGCACCTGGCCCATTTAAATACAATAATGGACGAGGAACCTCGCTGGGGTCACTGTACACAGACCAGGCCATGCTTTCTCCACATCTAGTTGTGTTGGATGCTGTCAAGTTGGTTTCAACTCGCAGCGACTCTTTGTACAACCGAAAGAAACACTTCCTGTTCCTGTGCCATTCTCAAAAATTGTTATGTTTTAGACTATTGCTGCAGAAACTGTGTCCATCCATCTTGGTGAGGGCCTTCCTCATTTTGGTGCCCGTTTAACAAGCATGATGGCCTTCTCTATGATGTTGCGCCTCATAGCTCCTGATGTTCAAGTATGTGAGACGAATTCTAGCCATTCTTGCCTCTAAGGAGCATTCTGGATACACTTCTTTCAAGACAGATCTTGCTCCTCAACTGAAATTCTTGCACAGAGAGTGAAAGCAAACCTGATTTACCTAGAGTCTCGTTTCCCACAGTGCGCAACACCACCATCTGCTTGGCATGGAAAAATCCAGGGATCTACAAAGCAGATATCTACATTTTATCCTGGATGGTGAGCTATAGTACAAAATTCTTTCATTACCAGGGGTCCCTGAGTAATTTCTTTTTCTGAAAAGGGGGCAGTAGGCAGAATAAGTTTCAGAACTTTTGGTCTAGAGCAGGAGCTGGAACCTTGTTTTTCTGCCAAGGATCATGTGATTTATAATGTCATTCATGGGGCCATACAGGTCAAATATTTAATGAACTCACCCCTAAGGTGAGTTCAAATGCTTCTCTTTGCTTCTCTTTGGTGAGATGTGTGATGCTGGCAGGTATTGATGATTTGGGGGGCCATATACAGCCCTTGGGCCAAACGGTCTAGGGTAGTGGATCTCAACTGGTGGGTCACGACTTCTTTGGGGGTCGAATGAGACTTTCACGGGGGTGGCCTGATTCATCACAGTAACAAAATTACAGTGATGAATTAGAAATGAAATAATTTTGTGGTCAGGTGTCACCACAAACTGAGGAAATATATGAAAAAGTCACGGCATTAGGAAGGCTGAGAAACACTGGTGTAGGGAATGGTTGGGATCTCAATGTAGGAAAACATGAACTTCATAGGCATTCAGGCAGTGTAGCACTTGGGTTTCATTGGAGAGGAAAGAACTATTGATCTTGTTTCAAGGACAAACTAATCTGGAAGTAAATGCTTTTGTGGATGAAAACAAAACATAAAACAAACTCTTGAAAGATTTCTGTATGCTAGAGATGAATTGCAATCAAGAAAATTAAATGATATCTGTTAGGGGTCCAGCAGAAAACAAACCATTCAGAAGTTTTAATTAAAGAGAGTTTAATGAAGACTGTTCACAGTGGTGCGGATGGGGTTAAGGGAACCAACAAAAGATAGGGAGGCCCCAAGGGGTTAACAAGAGCATAAAGCTGTTGCCACGTGTCCTATGGAATTTCCTCTACAGCTCTTTGACTTCATATCTTCTCATTGTCTTAGCTACTCTATGATGTAGAGCAATTCTACCTCATAGGAATTTTATACTACTGTCCTCTCCCAATTTCCATTACTTTCCAACTTCATTCGTGTTAAAATAGGTAGTATTTAATCAGATTTACTATGCTCTAAACCAGTGGTTCTCAAACTTCGTAATTCCTTGGCACTATAGTGAAGTCCCTGATGTTGTGGTGAACATCCATTCATAAAATTATTTTTGTTGCTACTTTATACCTGTAATTTTGCTACTAATAAGAAGAGGCCAACCCCTGTGAATGGGTAGCTCAAGCCCCAAAGAGGTCCTGATCCACAGGTTGTGAACCGCTGCTCTAAACTAAGAAGTGTTTCTTTAAGATGTAGTTCAGTATATTGTTAGACGCCCAAGTCCTGTTGTTGCTGTTGTTAGGTGCAATCGAGTGGGTTTTGGCTCACAGCAACTCTATGTACAATGTACTGAAATGCTGACCCATCCTGTGCATTCCTCACAGTGGTTCTTTGCTTGGGCTCTATGTTGCAGCCACTTAGCTATTCCAAATTGTAGGGGCTGCCTCTCGTTTGCTGCCCTTCTACTGTACAAATATTTGTGTCATCCTCTAGGACAGTGATCTCAACCTTCCTAATTCCACAACACTTTCCAATGTAGTGGTAGACCTTCAATCATAAAATTATATTCTTTGCTACTTCATAACTCTAGTTTTGCTACTGTTATGAATAGTGCCACCCTGTAAAAGGTTCGTCTAAGCCCCAAATTGGTCACGACCCACATGTTGAGAACTGCTGCTCTAAATTCAGAGGAGTTTCTCTTAAGGTCTGCTTCACCATACTGTTAGAAGCTCAAGTCCATTTGTTGTTGTTGTTAGGTGCCGTAGAGTGGGTGTGTCTCATAGCAACTCTATGCACATTATAAAGGAACGCCTCCCTGTCCTGTGCCCTCCTCATAGTGGTTCTTTGATTATGTTCAGCCACTGTGCTAATGTATCTTGTTGGGGACTGCCTCTCTTTTCCTGCCCTTCTGTACCAAGATTTGGGTCTTCCAAAAGAGCAGTGGCTCTCAACTTTCCTAATGCCATTTTCTTTTCATACTGATTCTCATTTAGTGGTGACCCCCAACCATAAAATTATTTTCATTGCACATTCATAACTGTAATTTTGTTACTGTTATGAATCATGACACCCTTGTGTAATTTTCATTCCACACTACAAAGGGGTTGTGACACGCAGGTGAAAATCCTCTGCTCTAAACTAAGAGGAGATTCTCTTAAGATAGAATTCAGCATATTTGTAGATGCAGAAGTTCTGTTGTTAGGTACCATTGACTGGGTTTTGGCTCATAACAACTCTATGCACAATGCAAAGAAACACTTTCCCGTCCTATGCCACAGTAGTTCTTACACTTGCGCTCATTGTTGCAGCCACTGAGCTAGACCAACTTTTGGGTAGCTGCCTCTTTTTTGTGGCCTTTCTACTGTACCAAGAATTGTGTCTTCCTCTAGGGCAGTGGTTGTCAAATTTCCTAATGCCATGACTCTTTCATACAGTTCCTCATGTAGTGGTGACTCACATCATAAAATTAATTTCATTGTTACTTTGTAACTGTAATTGTCCTACAGTTATGAAACGGGTCTTACTTGTGAAAGGGTCATTTGACCGCCAAAAGCGGTCGCGACCCACAGATTGAAAACTGCTGGTCTAAACTAAGAGGAGTTTCTCTTAATATCTATTTCACCCTATTGTTAGAAGCACAAATCCCGTAGTTATTGTTGTTAGATTCTGTCGCATAGCTTTCGACGTACAGCTACTCTAAGAACAATATGGTGGAAAGGTGTCCTGTCCTGTGCCATCCTCACAGTGGTTCTTTTGCTTGCTCGGATTGTTACAGCCACTGTCGTGTTCCATCTTGCTGTGGGTTGCCTCTTTTTTGCTGCCCTTCTACTGTACCCAGATTTATGTCTTTCTCTAGGGCAGTGGTTCTCTACCTTCCTAATGCCACGACTCTTTCACACCATTTCTCTTGTACTGGTGACACCCCCCAATCATCAAATTATTTTCCTTGTTATTTCATAACTATAATTTTACTACTGTTATGAATCAGGCCACCCATGTGAAATGGTCATTCCTCCCCCTTAAAACGTTGTGATCCACAGTTTGAGAGCTGCTACTCTACACTAAGAGGAGTTTCTTTTAAGGTCTACTTCAGCATATTGTTAGAGGCACAAGTCCTGTTGTTTTTGGCTGCCTTCGAGTGGGTTTTGGCTCATACCAACTCTATGCACCGTGTAATGAAATGCTTTCCCGTCCTGTGCCTTCCTCACAGTGGTTCTTTTGCTCATGCTCATTGTTGCAGCCACTGTGCCAATCCATCTTGTTGGTCACTGCCTCTTTTCCTGCTCTTCTATACACAGATTTGTGTCTTCCTCTAGAGCAGTAGTTCTTAATTTTCTGAATGCCTCTACCATTTCACACCGTTCCTCATGTAGTGGTGACATCCCAGCCATAAAATATATTCATTGCTACATCATAACTGTAATTTTGCTTCTGTTATGAATCAGGCCACCCATGTGAAAGGTTCATTAGTCTCCTCAAAGGTGTCACGACACTCAGTTTGAGAACCAATGTTCTAAATTAATAGGAGTTTCTCTTAACGTCCACTTCAGAATATTCTTCGAACCACAAGTCCTGTTTTTTATTGTTAGGTGCCTTTTAGTGTGTGTTGGCTCATAGCAACTGTATGCACAATATAATGAAACCCGGCCCCATCTTGTGCGATCCTCACAGTGGTTATTTTGCTTGTGCTCATTGTTTCAGCCATTGTACTAATCCAACTTTTGGAGTGCTGCCTCTCTTTTGCTGCCCCTCTAATGTACCAAGATTTGTGTCTTCCTCTAGGGCAGTGGTTCTCAAATATGCTAATGCCATGACCCTTGCATACATTTCCTCATGTAGTGATGAACCCCCAATCGTAAAATTATTTTCATTGCTACTTCGCAACTTTAATTTTGCTGTAGTTATGAATTGGGCCTCCACTGTGAAAGGGTCATTTACCCCCCCGCCCCCCACAAAGGGGTCGCGACCCACAGGTTGAGAATCGCTGCTCTAAACTAACAGTAGTTTCTCTTAGGATCTACGTCACCAAATTGTGAGAAGCACAATTCCTGTAGTTATTGTTGTTAGGTGCTGTCCAGTAGTTTCGGCTCACAACAACTCTACGCACAATATAATGAAATGCTGCCGCCACTTATGCAATCCTCACAGTGGCTCTTTGCTTGCGCTCATTGTTATAGCCACTCTGCTAATCCATCATTTGGGGGTCTGCCTCTCATTTGCTGGCTTTCTACTCTACCAAGATTTCTGTCTTCCTTTAGGCCAGTGGTTCTCAACCTCCCTAATTCCACAACCCTTTCATACAATTCCTGATGTAGTGCATACCCCCCAATCATAAATTTATTTTCATTACTACTTCATAACTGTAATTTTGCTACCATTATGTACTGGGACACCCCTGTGAAAGGGTCATTCATCACCTAAATGGGGTCCTGGCCCACAGGTTGAGAACCGCTGCTCTAAACTACGAAGAATTTTTCTTTAGATATATTTAAACACATTGTTAGAAGCACAAGTCTTTTGTTATTGTATTTAGGTGCCATAGAGTGGGATTCAGCTCACAGTAACTCTATGCAAATATAATGAAACACTGCCCTGTGCCATCCTCACCGTGCTTCCTTGCTTGTGCTTTGTGTTGCAGCCACTGTGCTATTCCAACTTGTGGGGGCTGCCTCTCCTTTGCTGCTCCTCTACTATACCAACATTTGTGTCTTCCTCTCAGACAGTGGTTCTCAACCTTCCTAATTTCATGACCCTTTCATACAGTTCCCAATGTAGTGGTGGACCCCCAGTCATAAAACTTTTGCTGCTGAAATCAGGGAGGTAGGTAGTAATAGCGGGAACCACTTACTACTCCCATAGTTCCCATAGCAACCTGGACCAATTGGTGGGAGGCATGGGGGGTTTCGGTGCTTGGTGGAGGTGAAGGCTGACGTGTTTAGAGTGGAGAGAGGAAATCAGCCTGTTGGGGAAATGTTATTGGAGATGGCTTTGAGACTAGCCTCTGCTGGTCTCTTGCTCCTCACTCTCCTCTTGGTAGCAGCACGTGTGTTCCCCTCCCCACCATGCCTCATCCCAACTTGGAGCCCTTCTGGCTATTATTTCCTTATGGAAAAGCTGTCAGCTCATTATCCTGCTTTCTTCCATTCATGCTTCTTTAGCTCCGTGTTGACTTCTAATAGGAGAGAATCAGAAAAGTTAAGTCCCCACCCCGCAGGGCCTTTGCTGAAGGAGACGGCAAGCTGTGTACGGAATATCTCCTAGCTCACTCTCTCACTTCTCCCTAATAGATTTTTCCTGCCACTGCTCCTGGCTGGAGGGGATGGAGAGTTCACGTGATGCCACAGAAGTCACAGCAAAAGAACCAAGGCACTTGGCAAAGACCATTCATGAGCCGGAATATGATAGAAGCTCTTGAATGGGAAGGCACCATTCTGGCAGTAAACATGCTCCTATGGACCCTCCCAGTTCTAAGGCTTTAGTGCAGTCCCACCTGAATGAGTTCTCCCTGGGTGAGTTCCTCCTGAAAGCGAAAGAGGGCTTATCCTTCTTTATCTTTGAAGCTATGCCTTCTATACCTACTGGATCCAGATATTGAGGATCTTCGCTTCCTGATTCCTGAACTCAACTGTGCTGATTGATAGCTGCATGGCCAAGGACCCAGACACAGCTCTGGATTCTCTGTTCGCTCTCTTTAGCCACCATTGGTTTCCTTTTGTCTAATTGTGCAACAGAAATCTCGGGGGATGCTTTATTCTAAAGTTCTTCCACTTCCCTAAAGGCGGGTATAGAGAAAGGCAGAGTTAACTGGAGTCTCTCCAGCACACACTGGAACCCCAAGGGGGCTGCATAGGTCTCATCCAAAAGTGGAGATCTGCTGCCTCACCCCTAGCCTGGGAACCCATCATGGGTAGGGGCCAAGTGCTGTTTCTATCTGGACCTTCAGGGTCTTCGCAGTGCCTGGCTCATAGAGGAAATGAAAAATGCTTGTTTCTTCTTAACAAGTCAGAGATTTACTATTGTTGTTAGGGTCGGTCCTGTTGCTTCCCACTCATAACAACCCTATGTCAAACAGAACACAACGCCACCCGGTACCCTCATCACAATTGTTCTTATGTTTGAGCCCATTACTGCAGCCCCCATGTCCATCCATCTCATGAGAGCCTCCCTCTTTTCCATTGCCCTTCCACTTTACCAAGCATGATGTCCTATTCCTGGGCCTGGTCTCTCCTGACAACATGTTGAAAGTACATGTCCAAAGGGTGACAAAATCTGGTCATCCTTACTTCTAAGGAGCATTTGGCCTGTGCTTCTTCCAAGACAAGTTTATTGGTGCTTCTGGTAGTCCATAGTACTTTCTATGGTTCTTTTTTCCTAGCACCATAATTCAAATGCATCGATTCTTCTTTGGCCTGCCTTATTTAATCTCCAAATTTTGCATGCATAGGAAGTGTTTGAACACACTATGGCTTGTGTCAGATGCACCTTAGTTCTCAAAATAACATCCCTGCTTTTCAATACTCTAAAGAGGTCTTGTGAATATTTAGCCAATACAATGCAATGCATTTTTTAAGCTCTTGACTGCTGCTTGCATGAGCGTTGAACATGGATCCAAGGAAGAGGAAATCCTTGACCACCTCACAATTCTACATCTAAGCATATACCTCAAAGAATAACAAACAGAGACTCAAAGAGATAGTGGTATACAAGTTCACTGCAGCACTACCCACAATAGCTGAAAGGTGACTATTACCAAAGTGCCCGGGGCCCGAAGAATGGATAAACCAAACAATATCTAAGTCATACAATGGAATATTATTCACCCTTTAAAAAGGAATGATGTTTTGGAACATGCTACACTATGCAGGGACCTTGAACACCTTCTGCTGAGTGAAACAAGTCAGACCATAATGAGATTGATATAAAATATGCAGAATCCATAGGGAAATCCATACACAGCAAGCAGAGTCACGGTTAATAAGGGTTGGGTGACGAAGGCAATGGGGAGTGACTGGTTAATGAGCATTGACTGTGTCTCCATTCAGAGTGATCCAAATGTTGGCCTGATCCTATATTCGGTTTGCATGGAGCCCCTGCCCTCTCCTGAGGGGTAGCCTCAGCAAAGGCACTGACAGGCTCAGAATCTTGGTTTCCTGACCTGTGAGTGTGCTGGAAAGATTAGATGGAGTAATAAATAATGACACTGATCACAACCAATAATTATAAAGCACTTACTATGGGCCAGACGTTGTTCCCCAGCCGTGCTTCTAGCAGGCACACAAATAAAATGCCCTTGGGGCCTAACAGAAACTCAGATTCCACGTCAGCAGATCTGAAGCAAGCTGCGAGAAATGGAGTTTCTAATGGGGAAAACAGTGAGGACCAGGATTCTCAGAAGGATTGAGGCATTTGAATGACATTGATGTGTGTGTGGCATTGTGTGTGGATTATACTGTGTGTGGCCAGGAGAATGAGCAAATCAGTCCTGGAGGAAATTGAGCCAGGACACTCTTCACAGAATGTTCCTAGAAGAGAGAATGGCAATTTTTTGTCATGCTGATTTTGGTCATGTCGTTAGGAAAGACCAGTTGTGAGAAGAGGACATCATGTGGATCTGGGGAAACTCTTCATGACACGAACTGGCACCATAACCGCAACAATGACTTCAAACCTGCCGATGGCCAGGAAGATGGCATAGGTTCTGGCAGTGATTTGTCTTATCAGACCTACGGTCAAAAGGAGTCAAATTTGACTTACTGGAGACTAACAACAACAACAAGGTCTTTCTATCTATTGATGCATTCAATCTCAACCTCGAACACACAACCTAAGCACTATTTTTCACTTCCCTTCTACACACAGCAGCGCAAAGGGGGTTCAATGATTTGTCCCAGGTCATGGAGCTAGAAGGACATAGAGCCAGGACTGGACAATGGAGCGATCTGACAACAGAGACATTAAACATAAGCAAGACTTTGTCTCCCACAAAGATCATAGGCATTACCATAATGGACTTGGCACAAGTCCTGCCGCATGGCAACCTTTCAGCAGATAGGTGCTATCTTAGTGCCATCCAGTTGACAGCAAGTCAGCGACTGTATAGGACAGGGGAGAACTGTCAGTGGGTTTTGACATGAAATATTTACAGCAGTAGAAATCCTCATCTTTCTCCCACAAAAGTCCCTATGATTGTTAGTAATTTGGTCAGAAGTCACTTTAATGGTGACCAAATCCTTCCTTTTTTGGGATTCAACATTATACCCCACTGCTTCTAATAGCTCCTCGCCCCAAACAAAAACAGGCATGAGAGAGTTGATTCTGACTCATGGTGCCCCCATGTGTACATTGCATAGGACTTTCAAGACTATAGGCTTTAAGCAGGTTGCCAGGCCTTTCCTCCATGGTGTCCCTGGGTGGGTTCCAACGGCAAATGATTTGTTAAATAGTAGTGTGTGGAACTGTTTGCCCCCCTTCAGGAACTCCAATATCCTTGCAGCTCTCTATTCACAAAGGACTGTCCTTCCAACCAAGAGCTCAGAGTGCTTGTTTTCTCTCTCTTATTTTCTTTACATCAAGATGTTTGGGACTCCCCAGGAGCTGGGTCCCAGGGACATATTTATATGTAATTATGACCCTGTCATCTACAACATGATCATGATAAATGGAGAAAAGTCTGAAGTGATCAGGGCTATCTTCTTTCTGGAGTCCACAATAAATGATCATGTGAGCCCCGGTCAAGAACTGAAGGGATGTATTGTATTGGGTAAATCTGCTCTTTGAGATCTCTTTCTTTTTTTCTTTTTTTGCAGTTGGGAAAGAGAAAGGGGAGATGGGCTGTTCTCCCAAGTTGGGTCCCTGCCAGGGCACCCCCCACTCAAACCTGGCCAACTCCACTCGGGAATAGAGTTCCCTGCCACTTCTGTAGAACTGCCCTGTGGAAGGACCAATGTCCTAAAGGTTCAGAATGGAGAAGACAAGTTTCAAGGGCTACAGCCTAGCCCCTTACAGCCAGAGTGTGACTCAACAAGGGCCCCCACAGGCACTTTCTAGGGATCTTAAGTAGTTGGGCCTTAAGGAGATTGGCATGGGGCTCTAGCAAGCTAGGAGCCCATCCCAGGCTGGGGTTACATATCCCAAGCCCTTGATGGGGAGGCCTCAGGTAAGCAGTGGGCCCATGGAGTTCTGGGTATGTGGGCCTGGGGGAAGGGAGCCACCTTTGGGGCTGGGCCAACCCAGGGCATCCCAAGTGGGATGGGGTGCAGAGGCCTGGGCAGGGTCCCTCTTCCTCTCCATCCTCCATGGCCAGTCAGGCTAACACAAGGTCTTGGGCAGGCAGGGGGCCTGGGGCAGTGCCCAGATGACCCAGGGGCTAGCTGGGCAGGGGGTGTTTCCTGGGTAGGCAGAGGGCCTCGGGCAGGGTCTTTGTGGCAGGCCCAGACCCAGGTGGGCAGGGACCTGGAACAGGGATCCCAGGTGTGTGCCTGGCCTGGACTGGACCCAGGGTTGGCAAGGTCCCTGATGCAGGTTCCTGGGTGGGC